>NW_021604568.1:19488158-19605514 GCF_004785775.1 Grammomys surdaster | reverse complement strand
CTCTCTCTCTCTCTCTCTCTCTCTCTCTCTCTCTCTCTCTCTCTCTCATCACGTGTCCTCTTATGGGTCAGCTTCAGCAAAACACTACGTGAGTCTGTATCACATGACACAACCAGAAATTTCCACTTCAGGTTTCCCCTTGCAAGCAATCTTTTCTAGCCTGTGGCTGCTTCCATCAAGTGAACTGTCTTCTCACACCCCAGAGACAGAGAGTTTTTAGGTTACAATGTTTTTCATTTTAATTTTCTCAAAGGCTCAAAGATAAAAAGACTCACATGAGATCCACGTCAAAATTCCATCTCGGAATTTGTCAGTGAATGCAGGCTCATTGTGCTCATTTTCCGTTGGCATTAAACTCAGGTTTGGTTAGATTATCCTTCTGATTTTGAGAAGTTCTGATAGCCACAGGAAACCTGAACACAAAAATTAGGGCTAGTGGATCAGTGGCTGAGTACTGTCTTAGCATGTGAGGCTCTAGGTTCCATCATACCTAATGTGTGTGTGTGTGTGTGTGTGTGTGTGTGTGTGTGTTTACTTGTAATTTTAGGTTTGAATTAAAGTTGACCTCTGTTATAAATATGTCCAATGCATATGAGTATGTGCACAGATTTGTCTAGTAAAGTAAATGAAATTCTTAGGAGATTAACTGTCCTTAATTCCAGAGTCAAAATTAGATAAAGTGCATTAATTAACAACTGAGTCACAGCCCTACATGCTGTGCATACATGATATCTTCATTATGGGTCCCAGATACTAATATGTTAATTATTATTATTTTTTGTTTCTAAGGGGGGGGTGTGAAAGATTGTTCAAGATGAGATAGATGGGTGGACTTAAAAGAGTGAATAGAGAGCCAGAGAATTGCTGACTGCATGCCGAAAGAGCCAAAGGAAATTATCATCGTTGTCATTTGTTCTTGTGAACTCAAAGCCTTCTTTAGAGTTGTCAGTGTAAAATGAGCTGAATCAGAAAACGTGTGACTTCAGTGTTACTAAATGTAAGCCATCTAGTTTATGTGGGTTGTAAGGGGTGCTTTGAAGCCTTTGTAGGTGACATGGTGATGACCTCAGGCCTTCTGGGAATTAGACTTCCTGTCAAGCATTCCAATGGGTACTCCCACCTGCCCTCTTCCCCAGGACCCTTTTCTTAATCTGTCAGAAAAAAAGGTCACTGATGACTCATGGCTTAGTTATATAGTATTTGTAACCAAAAAGGGGAGTCTCTGATGGCTTATCCCCAGATAAGGTAGAGAAATAAGTGTTACCTCCTGTGATGACTGGCATGATGTCTTTTCCTCGAGCCCATAGACTCCCCTCAACCTGTTCCATTCCAAGAATAAGTGATGCCCATCTTCCTCAGAATCTACCTCTTTAAGACCATCTTCAGAGTTAAACAGACTTCCACCTTTCCTTCATATACCCAGAAAACAAAGGTCTGAAATATCCCTGAAATATCCTGAAATATCCCTGCTGCTCTTGGGATTTGAGTTCAGCATTGTAAATTCCACTGCTTATTCCTGGGATGAGAATCTGTTTATTCTGTAAATATTTTCTGAACATGGACCGCCTACCATGCCCCAGTTCTAGACAATAGAGATAGAACACAGAGGAAAAAAAAGGCAAAGCAATAGAAAGATCAGAAAAGCACAAATGTGGCCTTTGTAGCACTTACATGATGGTTGAGAGACCAGCAGTAAATGGGCATAGACTGAAGAAGATAAGTGCATAGGATTTCATCAACACGAGACGGAGAGGGTGAGGATCCCTTCAGATGTGGTCACTAGAGAAGATTTCATTGTGGGTCATAGAGCAGGCTTTTGAAGGCAATGCCCTTGTAGCTAGCTCAGGGGCTACATATAGAAGCCATTCTACAGGTCAGAACATCAGGCAGCTCCAAAAACTTCCGTGTAGTGGGGAATCTGTGATTTCTTTCCCAACAACAAAGGGAAGCTCTCAGTATTAAGTCTTAAACCTAGAGTCAACTCAAGGGATGTGCTCATGAAAATTAAACACCTTCTTAGTTTTTTTTTTTTTTTTAAACAAGCTTGAACCAGAAAATCTTGGAATGGAGAAGCATCCTTGGCTCTTGATCTTGAGAAGTCAGAGGTGGCCAAAGCTATTTGGGCCTGAAGAGGGTTATCTGATCTTCAGGGAACAGCCAGTCAGCTGTCCCCAAGATTATCCTTGGAGGGACAACGATGTCCCTCCATCCTGCAGTATCTCTTTTAAACTTATGTTTAAATAGCTATACTTAAATGATAAGGAAGGTAGCCTTTCACCCCTAGGATCCTAACTGGATTCAAACTCTGGTCTTCTGGGAAATGAGTTTGGTCGTCTAAGCTGAGACTCGTAGACAAAAGTCCTTATCTCCAAACTCCAAGCATAATTCAGTCCACCATGGCAGGACTAGAAGTCGGCTCTCAGGGAAAGAAACAGAATGAGTTTGGATGGAAAGTAAATTACCAAAGTAGTTCAATCAATTCCGGATTCAAATCCACGCTGTTTAATTGATGGTTCTTTTTTGTCTGGAAAACAAGACTGATTCTGAGCACCTCATTTTCTAGCTTCATCCCCAAGATGGGGGTTGGGGGCATTTAGACAGCTAAACCTCCAAAAAATGAGGTCAAAGCTGCAAAGACGAGTAAGCTCTAGCACCTTAATACATTTAAATATTCTTTGAATCATTTCCTTATCAACCTCAGAAGAACATGGCCCCTACACACTGCAAGGAAGAACCGTCTTTTATCTCCTGGGTATAAAGGAAGATCTCCAAACATGTGCTAAGATTATGCTTTCTCAAGCTGATTAGGTAAGTTTTGAGCAACACACCGAATGTTGTCCCCAAACACTGCAATCCCAAGAATAGAACGAGCCAAAGGAATCAAGAAAGACAAGGTCTCCAGATGACTCTGTTTGACTCCAGAAGGAATAAATACAGGCAAGCAGCTTGGTGGACTCAGCCCATTGGTGAAATATGTTGGGGGTTGGGGGGAGACACTTTGTAGAGAACGACTGCTTTCCAGGTAGGCAAAGCCAGACATTATTTTTCCTGCCTTTCGCCTGCCCCCAGCCCCTCTGTGTTCCATTTACAGACTTAACATTTTGCCCACAATAAAATGGATGACAGTTTCATTACAGAATGGCATTGCTTGTCAAACTTTGAATTACTGATCATAAAAATATCTGTTCTGCTTTGAAGGATTGTTGGAGGACTTCCATTTTCCTCTCTATGTATGTATTTTTATCAGCAGGGCTGTTTAGTGCAACACACAGGAGCAGGGTGCAGAGGGGAGGGAAGAAGAAATCAAACCCGGCTGTGGAGCCCAGGGCCTGCTGTATTCTCCCCATATAAACAGGCTTCTATCACAGCTCGAGACAGCAGAAATAAAAGGGAGCTTTTTGGCTCACAGCTATAAAAAAAATTATCATAGTGATGAAGTTCCTCAACCATCAACAGAGCTGTGATAACGCTGTTTGATGATGATTTCCCCATGAATGTTAAGCAGCCGCCACTGCGAGGCAAAGGAGCTTATCTGCCCCTAATACTGATCTCTAATTCCTGCCCTCCTTGAACCATCCATTTTCTAACAGCATTAACTGGCAAATTTACATCCCATCTTAATGCTGCTAAAGAGGACAGGAGATGAAGAGCAAATGACAGCGGTGTAATGAGGGTGGCTTTTTTCTCCTTTCTCTTTAATGGCTGAAGATTTACACAATTGTCTGTAAGCTTATATAGAGAGCTTACCTGAACCTTTTCCCAGCATGGATTCGACTTGCAGGCGCTTTTGTTAACTAAACACACGTAAATATTTTTAAAGGAGGTTTAATAGACTTCAAAAGAAAGCCAAAGGATAGAAAAAGAGGGTGAAAATTCACAAATTTAAATGTCATAAATAATATAAAATTTTGCAGAGGGCTAGTAATTTCTGAACAAACGGCGTCATGAAAATATAGTGTTCTGAGAGATGATCATATAGACAGATTTTGATTCAAATATTAAGGACGATTAATTAAAGTGAGGATTTAGAGAGAGAGCTGTGTTCCACATGCCACCAAAAACCTGGGATTTCTCTGATCATGTAACATCCATCAAAATACTACCTGTTCACTAACAGGGTGTGAAGAGATAGAAGGGAATTTCAATAGTAAATCTGAATGTAGGGGGTTACAATAGCTGGATGTGGGGAAATCCCATTTGTGTGTCCAGATGATAAAGTAAACCAAATAAAAATCACCATGGACGAGCCATTTAACATCACAGGCTGGAAACCTTGAAGTTGTCTTTGACTCTCCCGTCCCTTTCATCCTCTTTATCCAGTCCATTACCAATCCTGCCTTTCCTTCCTTTGAAATGATTTAGGAAAAAAAAAAAAACCTTCTTTTTTTTTTCCTCCTGCTACCCTAAGCCATTTGTCTAGCACCTCTCAATTGAAATAGGGTAGGCTCCCACTGCTTTCTCTGCTCCTCACTCTCCTTCCACAGTGTGATTAAAATATACCTTAATATTCCTACCCTGTAATCTGAGTTGTTAGAAAACAAACAAGCTTGTCTTGTTCCCAGTCACCGATATCCCAGCAACAATCCTCACAGTGTCTGCAATAACGAATCTTGAACATGAATTTGACCCAAGGTGTAAGACCCATGAATTGAGAGCTATAAAACTGAAAGGGAGGAAATTAGAAGAGGAGTGGACAGAGAGATGTGTTACACTCAGACATCAGAGCAGGAGTTGGAGAGCCTTCTCTCCCAGGCCAGAGAGTAGAGCTCTTTGGCCTATGTTGCTCTCAGTGATACATTCTTCTTTGTTTGATTTTCATCACTCTTTTAAGATGTAAAAAGCCCTTCGTAGCTCAGGGGAATATAAAATAAAGCTACCTTTTGCCTGTGAATGGTAGCTTGCTGACCTCTGAGTTAGAGGATTATTAAGATGGAATCTTCCCAGACTGAGTTTAAACTTGAGGTGAAAGTAAGCAAAGCTGGGTATGACTAGGCAAGCCTGTGATCCCAGCACTCACCAGCACGCAAGAGGCTGAGGCAGAAGGACCAAAAGTTTAAGGCTACCCTGGGCTACATTAAAGAAAAGCCTAACAGACTTGTTTTGAAGACATTGATATATCAACTTTAACATTCATAAGGAAAAGCAAAGAACCTTAATACTGAGAAGGGTCGCCCAGCCTTTTCCCATTGCAACACGACATTGTTATTTTTAAAGCTTATGTTCCAGGACTGCCTGACCGATTTACTAAAATTGGAAAAAAAGATCTCATGATGTTTTAAGTGAATCTATGACTTTGTATCAGATCTATTCACAACTATCTTCACACACATGCAGGCCGTGAGCTATGAGTTAGACATGCTTGCTAGAGCAATCTTGAAAAATAAAATCGGTCAGAATTAGGGGACTCTCACTTCCTAATTTTATAACCTCCCACAGCTATAACAAGACAGTGATACACTTACGTAAAAATCAGTCAAGCACAAAATAGAGAACCCAGAAGTAGACTCAGTCATGTGCCCAGTTGGTTTTGATCAAATTTTGAACAGAGTGATGTAAGGGAGGAAAGATGGGCTTTTCAAGGAATGATACTAAATGCAGATTTTTGTCTGAAAAGACTCCGATTTCTTTGTTTCTAGGACACTCAAGTCTTTCTGAGTTTCTCCTCCTAAAGTAACTGGAAGCTTCCTCCTGGCTTGACTTGAGGTCTCTCCTGCCCTGCCTTTCATGGTTTCATGACTTTTTGTTGTTCTCCACTGTAAGGCTTACCTGGATGCTATTCTTCACCTGACTTGGGGAAGTGTTAGTGTAGCCTGCAGCTTCCTCACCTGTGAGATCATGGAGGGCCTGCTAGGAGATAGACCCCTGAGAATGGGACCAGGCAGGCGACAGACTTGTAAGCTCTTTTGCTCCCTCTCTGGCTCTTTTTTATCTTTGGGCCTATTATTTTTTTCATGTTGCCTATGCCCAGCCACTTTCCTGTCCTAATTAGAGGTAGCTGTCAACTGGATATGTCCCAGAGTCATCACAGGGAGTCTCAATTGGGGACTTCCCAGATTAGATTGGCCTGTGGCTATTTCTGTGAAGAATTGTCTTGATGAAGGATTGAAAATGAGAGAGACTGGCCCACTGTGGATGTTTCTATCCTTGGGTAGGAGGGACTGGTTCACTGTGGGTGGTACCATCCCTAGATGGGAGGGACTGGCCCACTGTGGCTGATACCATTACTAGGCAGGTTATCCTGGACTGTATTAAAAAAAAATGCAACTGTAGGCCTAAAATCAGCCATAGGCCTAAAATCAGCAGTGGGCCTGTCATACATGTATACTAACACCAAGTCTTGGGTCTCAGTGGAAGAACATTGAAACAGATGGTTATAAGCTAATGTCAACAGGCAGCTTTTGTGGAAATTTACCAGCCTGAGTGGTCATGGACCTTGTAAATAGGTAGCCTTGGCAGATAATACCAGCTTAGATGGGGACAAGCGAGTCATAGGCAGAGTCATGGTGACTTGTCCCCTGAATCTTCACCCAGCCAATACCTGGTTCTGAAGATATCTGTATTCCCCCTGAGCACCCACACTCCAGTGTCATTCCCTTCCCCACGTCCTGCCTTTCTGTGTTTATACCCCTGTGTGAATTAATTATGATTTGAGAAAAAATTTAAAAAAAAATGCAGAGCAGAGAACCAAAGAGCAAACCAGCAAATAGCATTCCTCCATGCTTTCTACTTCAGTTCTTGGGTCCAGTTCCCCCTTTGGTCCTGAGTTGAGCTCCTGTCCTGGCTTCTCTCAGTGATGGAGTGTGATCTGGAAGTGTAAGCTGAAAGAGGTCCTCTCCTCTCCTAAGTTTCTAATGGTCAGGGAGGTTTGTAAGAACAGTAGAAAACCGAGGCTAGGACAGTCTTCTCCTACCTGAAATGTTGATAACTGTAGTAAATGACAAATAAATAACAAGCCACTGTGGCCTTCTTTGTTTTCTGTCTAATTGCAGGAAGCATTTTCATTTTAAACCCCTCTCCGAACCTGTAAGTTCCTTTTACTTAGTCTAGAACTGGGCAGACAATAGATGCCCAAGTACTTCACAGAGGTGCTTATTTCTAATCTTGTAGTAGAAAAGCAATATGTGTCCTTGCTTTCTAATTCATAGCTACATTGTAGGACTATATATATAATGAGATGTAATTTAATGGAAAAAATCTATAAGCCAAACCAGATCAGGCATTCATCTTTGTGTCTTAATATGTACTAGGGTTGTGATAAGAAATCGTTTTAGACATCATTACTGTTCAACATACATCCCATTTCCTCTCTGTCTCTCTGTCTCTGTTTCTCTCTCTCCCTGTGAATGTGTGTGTGTGTGTGTGTGTGTGTGTGTGTGTGTGTGTGTGTGTTTGTTTGTTTGTTTGTTTCTGTTTTAAGAGACAGGGTTTCTTTCTCCTTGTGTAGCTCTGGCTGTCCTGGAACTAACTATGTAGACCAGACTGGCCTTGAGCTTTCAGAGATCTGCCTGCATCTGCCTTTCCAAGTGCTAGTATTAAAGACATGAGCCATAACTGCCTGGCTAGGCACTCTCTTTCTATTTTCCTAAAACAAGGTGAATTTTTCGTATCTAGTGCTGGTATGCCAAGCATTTAGAGGCAAGGTGAGACTTTGATCTTATAGGACACTTGGAAATATTATTATTGACCTAGTTAAATGTATTCTCATGTAAAATATGCACTGCCAAACTTCCACCCATGAGGGTCTCAGAAGAGAGGATAAATCTATTTAAAAAAAAAACCCAGCAGACCTCACCCTTTTGAAGGGTTTTTTGCAACATTATTAAACTACTTTAATCTGTTTAGAATTGGGGGAGGTTATATTGGTCACTAAAATGTAGACAAAATTCTAAATTTTTTCAATGTTGAGCTAAGTAATCATGAGCATAATAATTACTGATGTAACACCTATAACCAAAGGTACAGCATGCTGTTATCATGCTAAACTGGCCACAGAGAGCAATACACATCAGAGGATGGGTAAGAATCCATTTATGAAAGATTTATTGAGCACCAACTATATACCTACGTGGGAGATGGAAATGAGGGTTTGATCCTAGTAATGAGAGCCAGGGCACAAATAAAAACCAAACAAATGAAGTCATTGCAAATAGTGGCAAAGGCATTGACTGCAGGGAAACAGGAAGACAAGGATGGAGAGTGGCTGGATCTTGGGTGTTCTCTGTCAGAAGGAGAAGACTTTAGAGTTATTTATTTCATAGATTTCTACAAGATCACCTCTGTGGAGTGTGATTTTATTGGCTTCTTCATATGTTTCTGTTTTTTTTTCATTTTTTAAAAAAATTGCTTGGACATGTTCTACTTCCATACTCAAAGGAAAATTATAAATAAAAACTTTATTCTGAGTGCCACCAAATCCAGACTGTGTTAACCCTCCAAATGAAGATACCATAGAGATTTAAAATTCTAATGAGAGACTATTATACGTGACTTTTTTTTATATTCATGGATTCTGATGTCTGGTGGATAAGGTAGGATTTTTCTAAGTCATGTAGGGATATACCTAGCACCTAGCTACTGCTTTGTAAGCGTTTGATAATTTAATAAACTGGTCAATGAGTTGAAATGATGCCTAATTCAGTTTAAGTGAACAATTTTGTGGAAAATTACCCCGTGCAACTTGTTTTCTTAGCATCATGGAATGGATATTACGAGTGCGAGTCGTCTGAAGCTCAGGTTTAACTCCGTGTTCACTGTTCATTGCCTCTCCTATCTCTGTTTTAAGTGTGCTAGTGAGTATTAATTATACACAGCAGTTGGTTTCATTATAGGGTTTTACATGTACATAATGCAATACTATCATACTCTCTCCAGACCACCTCTTGTCCCTCTCCCATTCCTACCATGCCTCTTCCCCTTCCCAATCTGCCTCCCTTCTAACTTACGGTCTCCTTCTGATATTCTCTATTTCTCTAAAACCCAGAAGCTTTGGCCTTAAGAAACTTAGAAATCTTTTACCTGGATAGTTGCAAACAGTGATCTAGCCATGATACTGATATTCCTTTATGCAGCAAAAACAAGTTTTAAAACATATTTAAAATATTTTTCAATTGTACGTGTTCATTGTACGTGATGCTAGGTTGCAGGGGCCATTTTCATATAAATGTTTTACAGGAACATTGAGCATATTTCTCCTATTCTATCCCTCCCTTCCCCCTTTCTCTCACCTCCTCCTACCATAACCCCTAAATTCCCAAGACAGTTTCTCTTCTACTTCCATGTCACCTGTACAATATAACTTTGTGCATCTATATAAATGTGTAAGAACTACAATTGAGAGAATATATATAAAACTCATGTTTATGAGGCTTGCTTACTTCATTTAATATGATCATCTCCTGTTGCATTTGTGTTTATGAAAAACAACATTCTTACCTATGGATGAAAAAATAGACATTGTGCATATACTATTTTTTTTCACTTTTTTAGTTTAGTAATCATTTTATTTGTTTACATTTCAAATGTTATACTCCTTCCCGGTCTCCCCTCCATGGAACCCCCCCACTCCATGCCCCTCCCCCTTGCCTCTAAGAGGGTGTTCCTCCACCCACCCACTCCCACCTCACCCCTCTAGCATCTCCCTTCTTTGGAGCATCAAGCCTCCACAGGACCAAGCACCTCCCCTCCCACTGATGCCAGATGAGGCCATCCTCTGCTACATATGTAGTGTGAGCCACGGATCAGCTCATGTATACTAGTTGGTTGGTGGTTTAGTCCCTGGGAGCTCTGAGGAGTCTGGTTAATTGATACTGTTGTTCTTCTTAAGGGGTTGAAATCCTCTTCAGCTCCTTCAGCCTTTCCCCAACTCTTCCATTGGGGTCCTCCGGTCAATCCAATGATTGGCTGTGAGTATCTGCATCTGTCTTAGTCAGGTGCTGATAGAGCCTCTCAGAGGACAGCCATACCAGGCTCCTGTCTTCAAGCATATCTTGGCATCAGCAATAGTGTCAGGATTTGGTGTCTGTGGATGGAATGAAGCACACGGTGGGGCTGTCTCTGGATGGCCTTTCTGTAAGCTCCATTTTTGTCCCTGCATTTCCTTCAGACATGGATAGTTCTGAGTTAAAAAATTTTAGATGGGTGGGTGGCCCTGTCCCTTCACTGGGGGCCATGTCTATCTACTGGAGGTGGTCTCTTCAAGTTCTATCTCCCTGTTGTTGGGTGGTTCAGCTGATGTCATCCCCACTGGGTCCTGGGAGCCTCTTGCATCCCTGGCATCTGGGACTTTCTTGTAGTTTCCCCAAGTTCCCCACCCCCACTGCTACTTATTTCTATTCATTCTCCTGGCCCTCTGTACTTCTCTCATACTTGGTCCTGCCCCTTCTTCTTTCCCTCCCTACCTTCACATGGTAGATTTATTTTTAGTTTTTTTTTTTTTTGAGGCATCTCTATACTTATCTCCAGAGTGGCTGGTACTACCTAAGCAGAGTGGCTGCTTCATGTACTCATAGTGCCACAGGTTGGTGACCAAATCTGTAGCGTGAAACCTTTGAGTCCTTTCAGTTCCAAGTCATTATGGCTTCCTCTCAACAATCAAATAAATTTCATACTTATGCCTTATAAATCATTGGGAAAGCCGTTATATTTAACCATTTAATTATGAGTACGAGTAGTATAATGTTTCCAAATTTTCAAAGAATTATTTGCATTCTTCAAAGGACATTGAAAAATTAAGGCATTGTGGGTTGGATACATGATAGATTTCTTCTGAGTCAGTGCCTTTTCTATTCCTGCCATTTTCTGCTAGGAAGTTCCCTGAACAGCTCTGGATTTCCTCCTCAGGTCTTTCATAGCAGTGGATGGAGGGACCTCAGTAACAGGCTGAGGAAAGCAAGCTGTCTTAATGTTCTTCTGTTGGGTGGCTGGAGTGTGTCCATCTGAGTGCTAGTCAGGCCAACAGAACCATGCATGGCCCCAGAGTCAGAGCCTGTGGGAAGCACTCCACCTGAGATGTACAGGAGAGGCAAGGTTGGGTGGTTGAAGCCTGTCTATTAGGTACCTCCCTGGGGATCTAGTGGGTTTTTATATCTGATGTCTAGAGTACACAGGCCCATTAAGTCCTGTGGTCTCTTTCTATCCAATGTGGACAAGCCTGCCCATCTGTCATTTCTGTCTCTGCCCTCTCCTCCCCAGTGCATCTTTGTCACTTGCCAGAACCCTATCCTAGCCTTCCTAGGACATGTCTGCTCTTTTCCTTAAAACTACATGGTTTCAGATGCCTGTGGCTGGAAGTGGATTTATCCACCAGTGCCTTGGACTTCTCTAGATAGTGATAATAGTGTCCATGCAGAATTCTCTAAACTGCACTAGAATCTTCTACAAGGACTGCTTATAGGAAGTGTGGGACTTGTGTGAGATACTTAGCTTGAGCCTTGGCTTGGCCTGCTTTCTTCTTAACTGCTTCCCTATGTTCTTCTACCCCACTTTGGACATCTCTGTGACTCCTGGCTCATGGACAACTGGTTCCCACTCACAAGATCCAGTAAGTTAGTTCCCAGCATGTCTCCAGGCAGAAGTCTGGCATCATCACCAGGAACATCCCTGCCTAAACTTTATTGCAGGTAGCACTGTTATAATTAATGGGACAAATTATAAAGGCCATCTGCTGATCATGATAATGTCCCTACTACCATGCAATGTTTGCTGTCCGTGATCTAATTTTGTATGAGAAAGCCCTGTGAAATAGATAGATCCAAGATTATCTCAGTTTATAGAAGGGAAAGCTAATGCTCCAAGCTATTTGTTCCCGGAAATTCAGTCCTTAAGTTCCTCTACTAAGGCAATATAAGGAAGCAATTAAGTTGTGTGTGTGTGTGTGTGTGTGTGTGTGTGCTCATTCGCGTGCACACATACTCATGCATATGTAAGCCTGAGAGTGACTGTTGTTGTCTAGATACAGTCAACTTAAAAATACTTCTTAGTTTTATTTAGTTTCTTATATTAAGTGTATGAGTGTTTCGTCTGCATCTAGAATTGTGCACTGTGTCTGAGCCTAGTGCTTGTGGAAGTCAGAAGAGGGTGTCAGATCAAATAGAACTTGAGTTACAGGTGTTGTAAGCCCCCATCTGAATGCTGGGAACTGAGCCCAGGCCCTCTGCAACAGAAACAATTGTTCTAAACCAGTAAGCAATCTTTCTAGTTCTATCTATTGATTTTTAGACAGTGTCTCTCACACAAACATTGGACTTCAAGCACCTGTCTGCCTGTCTCCACCTCCTCAGTCTTGGGATACAAGTGTATGCCACATGCCTAACTTTTAAAAATGGGTTTCCAGGGCCAGTGCATGATTCAGTGGGTAAACCTTGTGACTCGAGTTCCATATCCAAAGCCCATGTAAAAGGTAGAAAGAGAGACTCTACAAAGTTGCCCTCTGAACAGTATACATATGCCATGACATGTATGCCCTAACATACCATGCAAACACACACACATATACACCCAGCACTAAATTTAATAATGGCAACCTTTAAAAAATGAAGTGGGTTCTGGGGGTTGAGCCCAGTCCTTATGCTTGTATGGCAAGCACTTTACTGGCTGAACCATCTCTCCAGCCTGGCCCAGCTGCTCTTTTCACTAGCTTGAGTCGATATCACTGGTGTGTGTGTGTGTGTGTGTGTGTGTGTGTGTCTGTGTGTGTCTGTGTGTATGTCTGTGTTTGTCTGTGTGTGCCAGTGTGACTATGTTTGTGTGTATATGTTTCTGTGTGTACCAGTGTTTGTCTGTTTGTGTGTGTGTGTGTGTCTATTAAATGGCAGAATCATTTGGTGCTCAACTGGCTTAGGACCTTGATTAGGACTGGGCACTATTTATTCATTTATTTTGTGATTATTTATGCGGAGCCCACTATATGCCAGTCACTCTTCCTCAGAACTTCTCAGGCTGTATGTCAACAAGAGACAAAATGCCTGGTCCTGGCTGGAGCTAGAGCTCGGTGGTAGAACTCTTGCTTACCATGCATGAAGCCTTAGTTCAAAACCCAGAACTGAAAAAAAGTGGCTTAGCTTTCCCAGCTCTTTCTTGCTTCTGTTCTGTCCTCTGTTCTCTGTTCTCTGTTCTCTTTTCTCTGTTCTCTGTTCCGTTCCGTTCAGATCCAATCCAATCTGATCCTATCCTATTCCTTACAATGTATATATGTGTGGGTGTGTTCACATGTATGTGCTATGGCATGCACATGGTAGTCAGAAGCCAACTCTCTGAAGTGGATTCTCTCCTTCCACCCAGTAAGTCCCAAAGATCAAACTCAAGGCAACCAACTTGACAGCAAGTGCCTTTACCCACTGAACCACCTCACCTCTTGCTGCTAGTAGCCTGTTCCTGTGGAGTATAGTACTCAGACCTGTATTAGTTAGGATAGTGCTCCTCTTCCCCTCTTCAGCTGGAAACAGCAGCAGCATGGCTCTACGCCTATCTACTTTGGGTCTGTGATTCTGTGGCCAGTCTTTCAAGGGCTCCTTTCAGGTAGGAGCCGAGTCTCTGAATTTTTTGCTACTTCTCAGAGGGCAAAACAACCCCAGCAAGTTTGGTCAATGTGGTGAAAATCATCTCAGAGGTGAAGCAAATGGTACAAAGTCATGGGTGTCACCCTAGCTCCTTCGTTCAGTTGCTGAGGGTGGTGAAGATATGGCTTCTCTTTTAAGGCCAATATTCCAAGTGGAGGGTAAATGGAAACATGGAAAACTATGGGACTGATTAGCAGCTAGATTAAAAGAGAAGAATCAGTAGTGAGGCTTATTTTAGAGGAGAAACACACTCTAAATTTGGACTAAAATATGCATTTTTGTGGGTGCATATTGATCTTCAGCACAGGTCATGATACATACTTGATTTGAATCATAAAATAAGCCTACAGGATCTGTTACACACTATAATTATCTCTGAATCCTTTGTACAAGGGACACATGAAAACTGGACTTCTGTGCTATCAGAGACGGGTTTTTTTCTCCTCCCCCCTTTTCTAATCTTCCTTAAAATATTGGTGTGAATTAAACTCACTGAGGAGGAAGCCAGCAGACATCTTCTATAATGCAGTTTTGAAAATAAGAGGAAAGTTGTTATTGCTCCCATCTGGGACACCATATGTTTGCAGACTGGTGTGGGAGTTACCATATATCTCTGACCCTAAACTCAAGACCTGGTTAAATATGTTTAAAACAACCCCTTTCTTGCTCCAGACATATAAATGCAATTTACTAAAAGCAAAACTATGTATAACTATCATCTGCTAAGTAAGTCCAGGAAATCATCACCAGCAAGGGCCAGGGGCTTTATTGATTACACATAACACTTATAGTGGAGAAGGACAGCAGAGACTTTGGATGGTGCCTTACTGGCCTTTGTAATTTTAATAAAGCCATACCCCATCTGATTATTGCTGAAAGTAAGAAGTCCAGCAAAGGAAGTGTCCTCTGAACTTCTATCTTGAAACATCAGCAACGATATAAATAATAAGTTATACATATTATACATATAGTAAATATAAATTATACATACATGTAGAGGGCCAAGAGTGGACACACATGGCTAAGTGGAAAGTGCTGTTTAATTCACTGTAGTATTTCTGAGTCAGCTACTTAAGGCCAAAGGGTCTGCTCATTCATCGTCTTAGTGTGGCTCTGAAGGCAGTGTGTTCATCTGGGATCAGAGCTGTTCACCATCATTTTGTCCATGCAGAAGAGACTTTATGTAGCTACAAAATGGAAGAGAAAGAGGACAAAGGATCTTGACAGAGTACTGAACTCCTGTCAATCCCCTCTGCACTTCTGGAATTTTGTAAGTACAGAGTATCTGAGTCATGCCCCTTCATATATGTGTAGTGGAGCACCTTTACAATATGATTAGTGCTTCAAAGTTCAGAAAAACACATATTGTAGTTGTCACGACCCACAGTGGCATGGGACAGTATGTAAATGCCAAGGACAGAATTTCTGTGTACTAAAGATCATAAATGTTCACTGTGGTGAGTGAAGTACAGATTTCAGCTTAATCTATGGCTGGGGAACACACTTTACTGAAACTACAATTCTATATACTTCTAAGACTGAAAAGATTACAGGACTGACTTGTATAATAAAAACCACAAGCCTTTAATAAATTGAACCCAAAGAAAACTGAATAAATAAGACATTTAGGAGCTTGCATCATATTGGGATTAACAGGTTTCTGATAGTAAACATTTTTTTTTTCTAAACAGGCACTAACTAGTACAGTTACGGTCTAAATTGGCCATATAGCATGTACTATAATTTTTATAGACACTTGATAGATTGCTGAAGATGTGAAAACAGAATGGGAATTTTATACGCGGGATTGTTTGTCATGCACAGAATTCCCCTTTGTTACCCCTTTGAAACCTTAGACTCCCATGGTTCTAGAGTGACCCTGTGTCATATAATGTTTTTGTGCTTTTTTAAAAAAAATGTGTGTGTGTGTGTGTGTGTGTGTGCATCTGTGTTCGCATGAGTATGAGTGCATGTGTGTATGTGGAGGCCAGAAGACAAATTTGGCTGTTGCTCCACAGGCTCCATCACTATGTGTTTTGTTTTATTTGTTTTTGTCTTGAGACAAGGTCTCTCACTGGCTTGGAACCTGCCTAATGGGTTAAGCTGGCTGGATAATGCTTCACATTTCTCTGCTTCCTCGGTGCTAAGGTTACAAAGGCATGTGACTTTTACATCCTTTTTACATGCTTTTTAAAATCTTCATTGTTTACTTTTTAAATCTATACTGAAAAAAATACTTATTCTGTCTCTCTGTCTCTCTGTCTCTCTCTGTCTCTGTCTCTCTCTCTCTCTCTCTCTTTCTCTGTGTCTCTTCATGTATGTGCAAGTCTGACAGAATCTAGAAAATTGTCAGATACCCTTGAGTTAGAGTTATAGGCAATTTTGAGTCATGAAGTGACTGCTGGTGTTCTGGAAGAACAGAAACCACTCTAAGTTGCTGAGCTTTTTCTGTAGATGCACCTGACATTTTCAAAATGTGGGTTTTGGGGATTGAATTTAAACCCTCATGCATTCAAGGCAAGCACTTTGCTGACTGAGCCATTCTCCCAGTTGTGACTATAATCAATACTTTAACAGGGACAGAGAAGCAGAATGGAACCAACACTTCTTTCTTTCCTAACAATCCTACAGATGGCTCCAGAACCTATTGAATCTAAAGGTAATATAAACAAACCCTCATTAAATATGAAGGTTCTCTGCATATATGTAATGGCTGTGTGACTTGGTATTCTTGTGTGATTCCTAACATTGGGAGCAGGGGCTGTCTCTGACTCTTTTGCCTGTTTATGGGACCCTTCTCTTCCTACTGGATTGCCTCATCTAGCCTTGATGTGATGGTATGTGCCCGATATTTTTATACCACATTTGGTTGTTGTCCCTGGGAGGCCTACTGTTTTCTGAAGGTTGAGGGGGTAGTGGTCCAGGGGAAGAGAGTTGGTGTGGGTTGGAGAGACTGGGGGTAGGGGAGAGGAAACTGCAGTTGGTATGTAACATGAAAGAAGAATAAAAATGTGAATGCATGTCAAGATTTGTAAACGATTAAATAATTATTTTACACTACAGTATGTTTTTATTGGACATGAACAAACTTTTATAAAAATCTTAATAGACTTAGTCACATAACAAAGTAGTTTGCTTTAGTTTTGTTAATGGCTAATGAAGAAACTTTCAAAGTTGAATCTAATAACTCTAAATACTTAGGTCATTAATAATTCCCAGCAATCAGAGAAAAGTACTTAGAAATAATTGGTATGTGCAACTTTGTGGTGGACAGTTGGCTTCAAGACTGGATGTGTTTCTCACTTGTATATCAGTGTACATATGGACATGCTGTCAATGTATAGAAAACAAGTCAGAGCTCACTTATTTATTACTGGGAAGCTGGTGTGGCTTCTCTCAGACTCTGCCCAAAATCCTATTGTTTTCATTTTGCTTTTAGGGCAGAGTCTATTTCTTGCTTTTCTTGAAGATCAAGCTAGGAATGAGATAATGAAATCCATAGCCTAGCTAAGTATATCCAGAGCATCTTCAACAGAGATTCTTAGTAAGAGTTCCAAGGGAGCAGGGGGAGGATGGAGAGTTAGAGCACCTCACTAGGAAGAGAAGTGAGTTGCCAAGGAGTTGGAAGCAAAAGAAAGCTCTTGGGTTTACACTTGGCTTTGGTTGTGGTTCTTTGAGGCTACATGTTCCCCCAGATGTATCCTACTGTCTCTGGTGCTCAGGGATCTAGAAGAGACCCTTCCACACTTCATTTAGACCCTGCCAAGACTAACTTGGTTCTACAACCAATAGCATCCTAGTAAGAGGGACTCATTTGGTGCCAGATTGTGGTTTCTGCTCCTGTATTTCAATAGAAGGGTATATGGCTCCTCAAGCAAGGCTTAAACTTGCCACTTGTGACTATTTTTTTAATCAGGTAAGAATATAAACTATAATAATTTATCAATTTCTTGAGACTCTCATGCATGTATACAATGTACATTGGTCTTATTTACCCCTACTTTCCCCCTAACTACTCCTAATCTACTTCTGTCCTCTCCCAAATTAGTGTCTTCTTTTTTATCTTTTTAATGTGACTCCATCTATTTGGATATGTAAAACAGGTATAAAAATTAAACTGTCATCAATAATAAATCCTAAAGAAATTAATTTAAAGTTATTCTTTGATATGCATGTAACTTTACTATCTATTAAATATTTTTTATGCTTTGCATCCTAATGAGAGATGTGCATGTTTACTTTACATAAGGTTACTAGAGGTTGTAATATACAAACACAGGACACAGAACAATTTCAACATAGTTCAGAGTTGATTGATGTTTTCACTTGATAATTATCAATGCTTAGCCACTTTACATAAATATTTACTCCAAAACAGCAAGGGTATGTTGAGAGAAATTTTAGAAATTCTGTTGCAATCCCAAGCTAAAATTTATTTGAACAATTTCTAATGAAATTCAAGTCAACAACATGAAAGGCAACTTTTCAAATTAAATACCCTAGCATTTGTACAGTCCAAAGATGTACTGCTTAGGTATGTGTTGAGGAGTCACAGGAAAATATTGGAGATCTTTGTTTTCTATAGTTAACCTATCATGTGTCTATAAGACCAGAAAACTTCATAATGATATGTATTGTACTTCATAACACATAAGTCTCAAGTCTGAGCTGAGGCGTTTCAGACATTGCCTTGTCAGAGGAAGTGAATCACTAGGGGCAGGCATTGAGGTTTTAAAGCCAACAATTCCAAGCTCTCATAGCCGGCTCAAAAATAATTCAACACCATTAAATGGTAATGAAAGAACAGTGCCTACAGAAATAGTTGTGGGACAATTGAAGTTTTATATGAGAAATGGTAAAGTTGGGCCTCTCATACTTTAGACAAAAATTTACTTGAACAGTGAAAGCAATCAGGCAGAGATGCAACATTCCTGTAATCCACAAGAGGCTGAGACAGAGGATTACAAAGTTCATGCCAGCTGGGGCTATACAGGGAGTGCTCCCTCCCTCTGCCCTCTCTTACACACACACACACACACACACACACACACACACACACACACACGGAAATAAGGCATCTATAGATAAATTAGGGACATTAGAGAGCGTGCTAATTAAGAATCTGGTAGAGATGGGATTCTAGCCAAGCTTTAAAAAATAAAAAAGCAAGCGTGTTGTTTGCCTATTCTCTTATAGTTTCATCCACACAGATACTATTTCTTGACCGTATCTAGTCCAATCTCACCTTACACTTCCCCAGGTACCTTGAGCAATCCCTCTATTCTCTGTCTCTCTCTGTCTTTCCCTGCCTCTCTGTCTCTCTCTCTCCCTTTCTGTCTCTCTGTCTCTCTCTTTCTCATTCTCTCTCTCTCTGCCTCGTAACCCACTGAGTCCAATTAGTGCTTCCTGCTAGAATATTGGTTGATCTTGTTTTCTTGCTCTTGTGCTGGTAACCATGGCTGCAGGGGGCTAATGGATACCATGGCTGTGTCAAGTCTAGAAGACAGTTTTTCCACAACACCCCTTTATATCTCCCAGTTCTTATATTCTTTCCAGTCCCGCTTCTGCAGTGTTCCTTGAGATGTGTGTGCATGATGAGATGTGTGTGCATGTGTGTGTATGCACGCACATGTGTGCATGTGTCATATCTAGATGTTCCATGTAGAATAAACAATCAATAGTCACATATTATCAGCATTGATCAGTTATTAGTCTGTGTTAGTGACTGACCACTGCAGAAAAATAATCTCCTTTGGCTGAGGTCAAGAGCAGCAAGATCTATGGGTATAAACATCAATATGTAGAAGGCGGTCTGGCTACATGTCCATTAAGCAAACAATAGACCTAGCTTGCCCCCTAGAGCTGATGGCCTTACAAGAATGAGATTTTGACCAGTAAAGTGGGGGTCTTTTATAGTCTACACATTGTTGGGTCCACAGGGTTTCAGGCCCTCAGAGATATCTTTCACTGTAGATTTTACTTTTATTTTTGTTTCAATAAGATAAAAGTGATGTTTCATAGAACCTCTTTAGTGGGATGGATAGGTGTGAGGGGAGAGCTAGAGGCTGGTTAGTGCAATAGTTAAAACTTAAGGTTAGACCAGGAATGGGGGTTATTTGACATGAAAGCAATAGGGAAATCTAAAGTTAGTGCCAGGGGGGAGGAGTGGTACTTAATGAAAGCTGGAGGGTGGGTGCAGCTGGCAAAGAGCAGGCATTTGAAGGAGACTTCCCGTGATCATAGCACACATGTCCACATCTTGCAGAGAATATTATGCTTCCAACAAAATTATGCTCATTGTAATTGGTTCTTGGACTCTAAATGCTTGAGAATACAGCTGCTCTATGGATGACTTCACTTTTTTGACGACAAAAAAGGGCTAGGATATATGTATATGTAGTATGCATATGATATATATATATATATATATATATATGCATGCCTTTAAAGGCTTCTAGTCAAAGTTAGATCAGAAGTGATTAGCATTAATGTCTACTGTTAGATTGTCTTATATTCTTAGTCATAAAGTTCAAAATTCTACTAGCTTTTGTAGGAGGAGCTAAAGGAATAAGGAGAGGAAGAGAAAAAGGAAGAGAAGGAGCTAGGGAGAGCAGAGATGTAGGAGCGATGGAGAGCCATGCAGGTATGGAGAGCAGTTGAGGGTAACAACTTTTATTTAGGTTAGCTAATTGGAAAACAACTCTCTTTGTATGGGCATATTGTTATTCAGCATTACCAAACATATAAAGCCTTTGATTAATCTTTAAGCATTAGAGTCTCAGTTTTCTACCAGCCCACATGGATGGCGGGATGGTCTAGGCAATGCCCAGCCTTACAGAAACAGCGTGGAAGATTGGCAGAGCCATCTCCCATGCTGGCGTCTTGTGGGTGGCAGGGCTGGTGTTTCTGGCTGGCCGTTTCTAGCTGCAGTGCGCATGTGGCCTCCGGTCAAGAAACATGGCAGCTGAGCTAGGCAGAGCCGCTGCAGCTTAGATAGTCGGCTTGATCAGCAGCCAATTACTTCAACAAACTTTTTACCAAGTAACCAATTTTGCTGTTGCTTTTACTTAGAGACAGTGCTATCAATAGAGATAAATGAACAGCATGCTTCATGGGTGCACATGTTTCCTATAGAAAAGGGTGGAGGCAGATGGGAGCCGACAGGGTAGAGAGTTCTGCTCTTCCTCAGCTGTGTCATGATTCCAGCACTGTTTCTGCACATCTGTAGCCAGGAGACAACTTCTAGTCTTCCATTGCTGCTGCTGCTCCAAAATTAAGCTGACAACTCCTCTCACGCAGCCATGAAGCACCAACAGAGCCATCTCGAGATGCGAAGACGACTGAGACTTACACTGTATGATTCTCACATTTCTTCCCAAGAGACACAAGTGATAGAGTTTTAGAGAACTTGCCAGAATTTTAGACTTTAATAAGGAAAAAAGCAAAGCAAGTATATTGGTTCAATGAGGATTTTGCATATTTGTATCAATTGTCATCCCTTAGGACTTTTAAGTATATTGGAGCAAAAGAAAGTATTTTCTAAAAACTAAGCACAAAAGACAGACATTTCTAATGCATTCATCACAGTTATTTAGCAAAATAACAGACATGCAAATATCAGTGTTTCTTCTTCCCTATCTCCTCCCATCCTCTACCCCTACTTACTCCACACCCCCCTTTCTTTCTTTTCTCTTTCCTATTGAGACATGGTCCTTCTTTGTCATCCTGGCTGGCATAGACCTCTTTATGTAGGCTAGGCTTCTCTTGAGCTCACATTTATTCTCCAGCCACTGTCTCTCACACACTGGGATTCCAGGCATACACCACAATCCCCAGGTTTGTTTTCTATTTATTTATTTATTTATTTATTTATTTATTTATTTATTAAATGTTTACGTATATAGGTGTTTTGCTTATATTTATGTTTGTGCATTGTGTGTGTGTGCCTGGTATTCACAGAGGCCAGGAGATTCTTTCTGGATCTGCAGTTACAGATGTGAGCTGACATGTGGGTGCTGGGATCAGAACTTGGATCCTCAGGAAGAGTGGCCAGTGCTCTTAACCACTTCAGCCTCCATGTCGCTATCTGTTTTTCATGAAGCTTTATTATTTTTTTTTTTTAAAAAAAGAAACGAAAATACAAGTCTTTTATTTTCTAATTTATCTTCAGTGGAAGGAACACAATTCTCATTACTATCAAATGCTATATGGGAGTAGAACTTTATACCCCATAGGACCTTTTCCAATCAGATTGATTCAAAGAACCTCATCCCACTGTGCCTTCATCTTTCTGTCAGGTTCATTTGTCATTCAAACAGCGGCTTTAAAAACTATTCTCAGATATTTCATTTTTGAAGAAACATTGTATGTGAAGGGCGTTTTAAAATGTATGTTATCCATTATGCAGGTGCTTTGCCCAAGACAACTGATACCCAAGACACTATCATTTAAATTTTATTTTACTTTTTATTGATTCTTTGTGAGTTTCATATCATGTACTCTAATCCCGCTCATCTTCCCGACCTCTCATGTCCATCCCTCACCTTTCCAACCTCATCCCCCAAAATAAAAAAACACACAAACAAAAAGTATAGAAAACATATCATGGAAGCTGTAGTATGTCACAGTGTGTCCATCATTCTGTCCACACATCTTCACTTGCAAATGTTCATCGCAATGAGTCATTGGTTTGGTTCAAGGTCTCTGACTTCTGAGACATCATCAATCTTGGATCCTCACCAGGATTCCTTCCAGTTATCCTGTTGTTGCCCTGTGTTGTGGAGGTCCTGCAGTATTCTATCAGCAAGAATGGCCCTTTCTCATGTACCTGTGATTTTCAGGTGATGCAGATTTTGGGGTGAACCAATTCAAATCCCTGGATCTGGGCCTGGGTGGCAGCTGAGCTAGTCATCCCTCTGGCTTTCTCTTAGCTGCACCACCAGGGAAAGCTCTCCAGCACTGCTCTGGCTAGGCCACCATCAGCAGGAAGCAGGGTTAGCTCTCCTGCTCTCATGCGTTAGGGACGGGCTTACTTGCACCCACATCTCCAGGGCCGGCTCTACTATGCTACCCAGTCAAGGTGCCTGGCCCACTCTCCCAATTGCTGCAGCCCTGTGAGGGTCTGGGCCAGCTCTCCCGCTCTCACAACCTTGGGGCTGGCTCACCCATGCCTTCACCACCAGGGCCAGCTCCCTTGGGTTGCCCAGGTGAAGTGCAGGACCCACTCTGGAGTTCTTTAGCCAGTGAAGGGACAGGGCTAGTTCTCATAGAACATTTAAAAAGTAAATCAATAGAAGGAGCTTAGCATGGCTGTCCTCCAAGAGACCCACCAAGCAGCTGAAAGACTCAGACACAGATACTTATACCCAACCAATGGACTGAAGTTGGGTACCCCTGTGGTTAACTTAGAGAAAGGCTGGAAGAAGTTGAGGAGGGCAACCCCAGGAAGACCAGGAATCTCAACTAACCTGGACCCCTTAGATCTCTCAGACACTGAGCCACCAACCAGGCAGTATACACTAGTTAGTCCAAGGTTCTGACATATGCAGCAGAGGACTGCCTGGTCTGGCCTCAGTGAGCAATGTACCTAACTCTTGAGAGACTTGAGACCCCAGGTAGTGAGCAGGCCTGGTGGGGTGGGGTGTGGGGTGGGGACATCCTCTTGGAGACAGGTGGGAGAGGAGGAATGGGATGAAGAACTGTTGCAGGATTTTTCCTGCCCATTGTATTTGCAATGGAGCTCTGCAATTGGGCAGTAGAAGAGATAGGCAGAGCTGGGAGTTGGGAGGAGGGACAAAAAAGGAGAGAGGAGAGAAGATGGCCGTAGATGTCCACGTGGCTCTAGCAGTCTAAGGTAGTTATTCATTCAAGGTTAGGCAATTGGGTTTACAATTCTAATTCTGTGGGCATCTTGTGTATTGAGTATTTGCTAATATATAAATTCTTTGGATAATCTTAAGCATTAAGAGTCTTATTTCTACCTGGTACTGGGAATTGTTACATCTATCACATGGAGGTGGCAGAGTTGGCCCTTGAGACATGTTTAGAGCCATGGACTCCACAGAGCTGACCAGCAGAGGCAACAGCCACATCAACATCTTGTGGGTCCTGGGCTGGCTCTCCAGGCTGGACCGAAGCTAGCAGGGCTGCCTTGCTTTTTCAAATACCTCCTGCTACAAGAAACTGTCTCAGAGTGTACCAGGAAGGGGATAATGACTGGACTATTAAAAAAAAGATAATAAAAAATAAATAAAAATTTAAAAAGTAAATCGATGTTTAAACAGTACCAGTACTTGAGAAAGTAGTGAGAGCTGAAACAGCTGGATATTTGGTCCCATAGTCTTGAGGTACCTGAAAATCATGACCATATATATTATGTCCTGCCTACTGCTGCAAGTACACTGTCTAGAATGGTAGATGTTGCTCTGTATGCATTCACTGTATGGGCTAGTACTACTAAAACTGGGGTTAGTGCTGTCATGAACTAATTCTACACGCACCCAAGGAAAGAAGAAGCCCTATGTGTAGTACCAGCATCAACAAAGGGAAGTTGCTGTATCTGCGATTTCAAAGCTAAAGTAATTAGACCTGTTTGTTAGTTTTCTTTTCTATTGCTATGGTAATACACCATGACCAAGGCAACTTATAGAAGAGGCATCTCTCTAGCTCCAACCTTGCTTTTAAGACAGGGTCTCTTACTGTCTTCGAGTTCACCAAGTAGGCTAAGCTGGCTGGCCAGTGAGCCCCAGGAATCCACCTATCTCTGCCTCCCCGATATTAGGATTACAATCAGATACCACCATGTCTGGCTTTTTTAATGTGGGTTCTAAGGATGCAGCAAACATTTTATCAACTGAGCTACCTCTCCGTCCCTGTGATAAGATATTTTTGATTCTGTGGGGTGTTATCTTGAGTTTGTTTGAGTAGGAGGAGTTTTCAGTTGTCAACCTCTTCCACAGGCCAGGACCTTGCCACTGCACTCAGTACGCTCACTCAGTCACTGCAGTGTGTAGTTCCTTGTTAGAATTTTCAATGCTGGTCTCTGCCATGAAAGTCTCCTAATCAAGCTTAGACCACAAGAGAAGAAAGTGTCCCATTACCTCAGAGATATTCCCTCATTCTCTCAGGTAGCAAGCTTATTATTTCCAGAGTCCACTGCTCTTCAAATGCAGCATTTGCTACCATTAAACCTAGGAATGACTGCTTCCCTTTCAAAACTAAGGTCCTTGATGGAATGAGAGTGTATCATACAAGCCTTGTCCATACTATACACAGCCTCTATACCCCCAAAATGTGAACTATTGGGGGCTGGCAACCCCTGGACTCTTACCATACACCTTACCACAGTTCCATTTTTACAAACCCTGAAACTGAGGGGTTTGAAGTTAAGTTATTCAGGTCATAAAGATGGGGTCCCAAAACAAAATCTAGATAATTTTATTAGAGAGCCTTCTATCTTGACAATTACCTTGTAACACATAGCTGTTGCTCAATATGTTTCCATGGAATGATTCTTCCTCTGTACTTGTGCAAGAGCCATCCAGAAAGGATCCAGTTACCTCATCTGGCTGCCTAGTGCTACCCCAAGGATCCTCTATGAGTGGACTTCCTTGCTGAGAGGCTCTTCATTACCACTCATTTTCACAGCAGGGGTGGCTATCATAAGGATCACTTGGAATGGCTATTGACTACTCAGCAGGAAGGCCAAGCCTGAGATTCTGCCTTTATAACTAGAACCCAGGAGGTTGGTGCAAGTTGTTTGCATACAGATGTCGGGAGGTCAGGAGATAGCATTACACAGTCCTCTGAGTTAAAGTTTTCTCGTTCTCTTTACCATTACTACTGCATTGCAATATTAAAATGAGAGAAAAGAATGTATGCCCAGCACCTAGTGCAGTGTTAGACTGTATTAAAGGTATGCAATGGGTTTTGGTGGCTTTCCCATTTTGATTTTCTCAGCATAAATCAGTGAAAAATCTGTAATGATCTTATTGTCGGACATTACTATTTCCATTGGGAAATCATAACATACATCTTCACTCACACACAATTCTTGGCTCAATCTCCTTTTAAAAATAAAACCAACCAGTGAATTTACACTATCCATCACAGTGGAGGGTGGTGTAGTGTATTTGGGTAGTTCCATCACTCAAGAGACTGAAGCAGTAAGATCATGGATTTAAGGCTATCCTGGGCTACATAGCAGGATCCCATCTCAAAAACTATATGTACACATGCATCTGTAAAGTAAGTTGTGTGTGTGTGTGTGTGTGTGTGTGTGTGTAAAACCATTCGTTTTTGCTCTATGGAACTGAAACTCACCTCCTACCTACCTAACCTCTGGATATTCTCTGTCTGGCTATTAACAGCTGATGAAGGATCACACTAAGAAAAAAGTCCTTACTGCTTCTGGCTTCTCACCATTACTGCAAATCTGAAAATTGCCCAGAACTGCAGCTTTGAAGGCTGCTCACTCTTAAGATTTCTGCTGTGAATTTGCATTCGACCTTTTGCCCGATGCATCTTTTAAGCCTCCCCTTTTAATTATTTGCCAGACACACCTTTAAATGTTCCCCAGCAACCTTCTCTCCTCACCATCCCTCTCCTGCTCTTGGTTTTTCTCGCTGCGTGTGCACATTTCTTCCTAACATGCAGGCTACACCTGCCTGCCTGTCCTTTAGGGAACTCTGACAGACTGAACCAGGAACTTCTCTTGGTCTTGAACTCAGTTACTGACATTTTGACTGACACCGAGCATGAAAATCACATTACCCTGGTTGTATAAAACCGTCACTGGCTACCTGTAAAGTACAGGATTATGTGTAAAGTCCTAGTTATTAACTTACAAGTCCTTAAATTGACTCAGGTTTGAATACCTCAGAGACATCCCGAGACCATACATTCCCAGTCGTTTCCTTTGGTCTCGCTCAATTGGATTAGTTCTTTTTGGCTGAAGACATTGAGCTACGGGGCATTTTTAATGTTTGCTGTCTACTTATGGAGTGTGTTAAGCGTGGAGGTCAGGCTGTCTTACTCTCTCTGTCAGGCTTTCAGTCCAAATTTAAGAGCTAGCTTTCTTTTCTGGGCTGTTGATTCGGTCAAATCAGTCATAAATCGATCCAGCAGTGCTTTAGTTTTCAGATCGCTGCTCCATTCTGGTACTTTTATGATGCTGTTCTAAGACTCTGTTTGACGTGTCACAATTAAATTTTATATTATCCCATCTAATATCTTTGTTTTTCACATGCTGACTTGAAACACTGTCAAAGCGAATTTACTAATTAGGTGTTGTGTGTGACATATTACTTCCCCCATCTGTTTCAGAAGGATGTCACAAAAGATGTTATGTGCAGAAGGACCTAGATTGTGAAATATTAGGGTATTAAATTCAATTATGTACATATATTTTTACCTTATTTGGGTTATTAATCAATCACTCCACTATTGTGGTTCACAAGAATTAATTGTTGACTGTGAGAACAGATGCCAGACACACAGGATCATACAAGCATAGGTCATGGATTTCTTTAGCAAATTTTAATAATTTTAATTTAACATCTTTTGATAAGGCAAGAATATGTCAAAAGTAGACTAACAATAGAATATGTAAATGAAGGCTACAAGAATAAAGAAAAATATGGGACACAGAATACCATCTAATTTGTGCCAAATGGCTTCAACATTAATCACCATGTCTGAAAAGAGTCAAGTTTCCTTAGAAAGGGTCAGTGAGAAGGAGATCTCAGGTTTGTTTAGGACGGGATGGGGAGGTTGTGGGATATCGCAAGGAGCACAATGGTAGAAGAAATGAACAAATCGTCATGATTTTTTCCTTCCCTTGTTTTTCTTTAAAAAAAAAAAAAAAAGACAGCATAGCATATAGCCCAAGTTGATCTCAAATTTGTTATAAAACCTTACAGGTCTGTACCACCACACCCAGTTTTATCACTGTTAAGAGACTCCATGACCATAGCAACTTGTTTAAAGGAAAACACTTAACTGGGAATGGCTTAGGTTTAAACCATTGTCCTCATGGTGGGAAACATGACAGAGAAAAGACATGGTGCTGGAGAAAGAGTTGAGAGTTCTTTAGTGGGATTGGGAAACAGGTCTGGTATTTGGCTCTAGAACTAGATAGCATATTTAAGAGTCAGAGCTCACACACAAATCTCTTTCAAAGCTTTTGAAAGTCCAGTTTGGTGTATTTCATTGGAAAGAAATGTATTCCCAATGTATAGTATAAAGAAAACAGTGTTGTTTCAATCTAATTAAACTGAAGTAAATCAACAAAACTTAGCATATGACCTATGCTGAGTCGCCTGCTGGGCCAGGAAGATTCTATGATGTGCCAGCTTAGAATCTACTTGTTAAGTAAACTTCTGACGCAAGAAATAGTTATCCATGGTGGGAAGATGGAGACTGAACAAATGCCAAGATTAAGATCAAGTATTATTAGATGGTGTCCCCAGAATTCAAAGGTGTGGGTGAGAAGGAAGGTAAAAATTATTTTTGAGAGAATGCCATTGGAAAGCATCACATGAAGCCTGACAAAAATGCAGAGCTGTTTGCTTTATCTCAGACCCACTGACTCGGGATCCATGTTTTTACAAGACCCCATCTGATGCCAGCCTAGGAGGCTCTGCTAGCTGATGCCAATCAACTTGTGCTGCATCGAATAGAGACCTCCCCAGGAAAAGAACCCAAAGTCTGAAGTAGGAGGGACCCAGTTGTAATGTGGGACTCCCAAACTTTTACCTCTTGGGGATCTTCTTTATTCTTATGTAAAGTATCTGAATACAAAGTTAGCTCTGGTTAGAAACAAAATGTGTTTGGTAGCCCAACCCTGTAGAAATGTACTCATAAATTCTGAAGTATGGATATATTTGGAAGGTGGACACAAGCTTAGGAATTGGCAAAAGTGGAAAATATTCACTATTCCCAGCATATCTGGTCCTGCACAAAAGTGCCTATAGTTATGGTTGAAGCCCTTCCTTTCAAAGATTAAAAAATATATATTCATGAAGTGAATGAATGAATGGATGAACGAATGAACAACACAGCAGAATCTTGTTATCCTGGTATGCAGAAGGCTTATACAGAAGGATAACAGCAATTGAAAGCCAGCTTGAGCTATATAATGAGACTATGTCTCAAACAAATAAAACTACTTTCCTACTTCTGGTACATAAATTCACGCTCATTTGGTTTGAGTAAGTTAGAATAGTTCATTAGGAAGCAGGAAAAAAATAGACTGATAGATGTGACAATTGATCAATACAAGCCATAATGTCCAATAGAATAGGCTAGAGGTAGTCAGATATGCCGTGGCGTTCTTTATATGAGATTTTGTCATGTGACGTGCTGGTTAAGTAGCTATGGAGTATAACTGATACTATATTATATTTTGTTATTTTTTAAGATTATGTGTTATTTTACCTACATGTATGTAACTATACCATTTGCCTACCTAGTGCCTACAGAGGTCAGAAGGGGATGTTGGATCTCCTAGTACTGGAGTTGTAGATAGCTTTCAGCTATTGTATGGTTGTTGAGAATTAAACCTAAGACCTCTGTGAAAGAACTGAACCATTGAGCCACCTCTCCAGACCCAAATCTAATGATTTTTATCTTTTCTGTGTCTGAGTGTTTTATCTGTGTTTATTTCTGTGCACTGTGTATGTGTTTGGTGCCTGTGGAAGCCAGAAAACTGTTGGAATTGTAGACGTTATAAGCTGCTATGTGTGTGCTGGGATCAAACCTAGGTCCTCTGCAAGAGCAGCAAGAGGTTTTAATTGCTGAGTCACCTTTTCAGCCTTCACAGATCATAATTTTAGAACCAATCAATCCCCCTTTCCCTTCTTTCGTTTCTTCTTCCCTTCCCTCTTCCTCCCTCCCTCCTTCCCTCAATACTTCCCTCCTCCCTTATCTTCTTCCCCCCTTTCTTTTTCTTTCATGTGTTTTCCATGCAAATCAAAAGCTGAAAACCTGCCAAGGCCTAGGTGTAATTGAAGGTGGCATTTAAGCCTTTGTGTCTCCTTTGTCTCTAGAGACATCATCATAAAATAAAGGACTTCGTCAGGTAATGTTTTGTTCATTATTCAACATCACAACGGGGCGAAAAAAGATAATTAGACATATGGCGCTGTCGACACATGGTTTATGAGGAGCTTCTAGTTAATTAGTTATGGTAAAAGGTTTTTATATAGCCATAATTACTTTATATTTCAGGGGGAAAGAAGCAAACATCCATGTATTTTATTTTACCTGGTGACAAGTTTATCAAAGTGATTGATGTGATGATTCTTTAGCACCTTCTCCAGACTTCCTGGGATACTACACAACATGTCACAGAGGGCTTTTAACAGCACAGCTCCTGTTAACTTCAATAGAAGCTAAGCATCTGCAATCTTACACATAATCTTGTTAGATTCTATTTTTAAAAATCATCTCCTTTGTGTCCTAGATACCCTTTATCATCCATGCAAGGTTAACCTAGGGAGAGAGTCAGAGAATAATTATAGTAATTTTGCCAAAACAGGAGACAAGACACCTTATAAGGGTAGTTTTTATGCTTTTATTTCTTCAGTCAGTCACTGAAGCAGAAATAATAGCTAAACAGTACACTGGGGGTTGGGGAGTTGGCTTAGTGAGTTCAGCACTTACTAAACTACTAAATGTGTCATACACACACACACACACACACACAAACATACACACTTTTTATAAATATACACCAAGAGTGTAGTAACTCTAATTTATTCATTTAAAATAATTCTAAGCTATGAGATGTGTCTCTTCTTATCACATGCTTCTGCTAAGTTGATTATTAAGATCTATTTCTAATTAAGAAATAAAAAGAAGTTAAAAATAGAGATCACTATTGCTGGTTTTCTCTTTTGTATGTGGATTAGTTCTAACAATGTTTTGGCTGAGGGGAAACCAGGATACCTCTGTCATGTTCTATGCTACCCGAGTGTCCTGAAACACAGTCTGCCTAATAATTTATGATTTCTAACCCTGAGAGAAAAAAAATGACTCAAGTAACAACTTGCTTTCGATTGCGAACACCTAAGATGTCACAAAACTGATATATTTCTGAGTATATAAATGAAGTTCACCTGAGCATGGGACTAGAGAACTAATATTTCCAAGCCCAAGCCAAGTGTTTTATTTATTAGAACAGAAGATGGAAATCTGAGATAGGTGCCAAAGAAGACTCATTTCATAATTTCCACAACACTGTTCAAAATTCTCGTGTTACTTTAGCTACTCAAAGTTTCCAGCTGCAAGAGTAAATGGCAGACTTAGGCTTCTCTCTGACCCTGACACATTGCTTGTTGGTACAACACTTTGAGATGTGGCTCTGGGGGGTGATCATCACAGTGGTCACTTGTAAGCATTGAATACTGTTTATACATGTCATGCTCAAGGTGTGTTTTTTCACTTAATCAAGGCTTAGGTGAACTTGAGGCAAGGGTCTTAATCTTTCCACACCTTGGATTCCTTACGTAGAAAATGAGATAAATACTAGGATTAATAACAAACACAATTAATAACAAACACAAGGAGGTTAGCACAACGGCAGACACAGAAAAGACCTAGTAAACATTAGCTGTTTTTATTCTGCTGGGTACTATCATTTCCAAACTCACAGATGATGAAACTCAAAGGTTGGAAGAACATTGCGGTTCCCATGAGAGGGAGCTGGAATTGATACTTAGGACCCACACTCTAGCTTTTGTTCTCTTCAAAACCAACTGTAATGACACTAAGTCATCATCTCCTCCCTTGCTGTGTCCACTTGGCTCTCCATCCTGCTAGATAACCTGGAAAACAGATACAAAGCTCTGACTCCTGGGGTTCGGCACCTTTGTCTCCCTTTTGTGTGCGTGGATCTGGCAGGCACTAGATGCCTGATAAGCAGAGCCTGTATTTGCTTGCTTACTTTTTAAAAATAATTGTTTTACTTTTAAGTGTGTGTGTGTGGGGGGGTGCGTTGGTGCATGCGCGCATGCGTGCTTGCGTGCATGCACGCATTCGCGCGTATGGGGCGCCAGATTTTGCTGAAGCTGCGGCTATAGGCTTTTTTGAGACGCCTGGTGTGGTTGCTGGGAACTGAACTTGGATCTTTTACAAGAGCAGTACATGATCTTAAAGTACCTAGACATCTCGCCCACCCTACCATGCTTGCTTTTTAACTTGAGCATTAAGTGCCTCCAGTTTATTTCCTTCTATAAAGGTAGACAGGAAGCGGGTGCATCCTTCTGACTTTCCCCCACATCCTTTTTCTCCTAGCCAACCTAACTTGTGTTCTGCGTTAACTTGGAAGACTTTGTCATTTTATTCTACTCCTCGTAATCCATCCAGTGTGGTTCCTGTTTTCAACCTTATTGGCCAGAACACTAATGTAACCTTTCAGGAGTAGGTCAGAAAAAGATCTCGTTTTCCTACCCAGAGAAAAGCCTACCTCAGGTTCACCACTTTCAATATCACCCTTACTTTTTCAAGTGAATCATACAGGGAATGAACTTTAGTTTTAGGTGTCAGGTCTGTTGGCTGATACGTTGCGTGAAGAACCATATGAAAGGTCTTGAGATGGCTTAGCTCTGACAGCTCCCACCATGGTAGCCTGAGAACCTGAGTTCTAGCCAAAGATCTTACAGAGGGAGGAAAGGGACTATTCCAAAAACTGTCTTCTCCTCCACAATGCATGAGTATGTGCATACAAGTACACCCCCCTCCACTAATATTTTTAAGTGAAGTAGAGAAAAATATCAGGGCTGGTAAGATGGCTCAGTGGGTAGACACTTGCCACCAAACCAGACAACCCATTTGATCCCTAGAACTCACAGGATGAAAGGCGAGAACCAAATCTGACCTCCACATTCACACTGTGTCACATGCTATCTCCCTAATAGATAAATGCATCCTTTTTGAAGAACCATGTGAACGATCTATGATTTTCAGACCTCAGCTAAAGAAAGCAGCTAAGCAGATCACACATGATTGGCAGTACATGGAGATTCTGAGTATGTGAGAGCAAACACTTTGCTGCCTTGTAATTAATATGTTTCATATCCCAGATACTTGTTTCCACCAAGAATCTAAACATTACAGACATGAAATTATGATGCAGAGTTATGCCCTAGTAAAGAGAAGCCATCTTTAATCTCATGTCCTTGAGATAATTAAGACAATATTTACTATTTCCATGTAGTTTAATGGGACTATTTTTAGCTCAGTTTCTAATCAATAACAACTGTCCTTTAATCTACTCAACAAAATACAATTTTGAATGATAAAACAATGCTTGGAAATAATCTTTGTCTCTCTTCAGAAAATCAGAGGTAAGAGTTTTAGTGTATGAAAGGTGTATAGGTACTTAAGATGTGATACCTCAGGTCTGAGCAACACTCTAAGCTTGTTTATACAGAATGCCACAGTACTCACAATTCCTGAACAAACAATTCTCAATAAAGTGTGCTAATTAATTCTCAATTAATTATGCTAACTTACACTAATTATGAGAGTATTTACAAAATCAAAGATTAACCTGGAAATTCGAAATAGCAACATTTCTATTGGCGCAACAGGGATGTATCATGTAAGCATGGGCTTGAGGCAGCTTTGCTAGCTGGATGCCCACAGAGTACAGTGCAGTATGGGAACAGCTGACATCAGGAGGTAATCTGTTTGCAAAGTCATGTAGTCAATCCTGTTACCCACGTCGCTTCCACCTGCATCCTGTGTCTCAACATTCCTTAAGCTTCACATAGCTGCTACCGACAGTGAGAAATCATGTTCATCCACAAAAGGAAAGATGGGACTAGGTGTCTTTCAGTACGTAGTCATCATCTGCTGAGGCTGTGGGTACAAAATTGCTAGACTTGCTGACTATTTGAGGAAACTAAGGGAATACCAGTAATCTTTGCCGAATGCAAAAGTATTGAAAACCACCTGCTCAAGGACACTGCGCCTGAGTGACAAGGCCCATTACTTTGTACAGGTTCAAGAGGTTTTGTGAGTAAACTGAGATGCCTGTTGTAGATGTGGAAGATGACACATTTCTTTAATGGTTTTCAGAATCAGAGGGACCCAGTCCCAATTTTAGGAACTACTATCTAATAGTATTAGCACACCTAATGGTATCTAAGGAGCTTTAGGGATTCAGTTTCCCAGTGACTTACTGATAATCATTCATCTGGCTCATCAGTAAGTACTGTGTCTGAGCATATCCATATATGTGTGCACACATACAGATATGTGTAGTTACCTGTACATGTAATCAAGTGTGCATATCCCTGTGTGAACATATGTGTACTGTGAACATGAGTATATGTGTGTGTGTTTGTTTGTTTGTTTGTGTGTACATGTGAGCATTCCTCTGCACCAAGTTTTGTGGTAGTTCTCCAGTATATAAAAATAAAAAACTCAAAGCCAACCCTTGTGTAGTTCTTAGCCAAGGTGACAGATACACCATAATTTTCTCAGTAGAAAATTGCTGCTCAGAGGATACGTAACCAACACGTTGTGTGCTGGGGGGCGGATAGGGTGAAGAGCTGGAAGAATCAAAAGGGCAGAGCAATTTGAGAATATGACTCACTGACTAACAGTTTCCAAGCCCAGCTCCCATGTTGATCTAGTCTGTGTTCATAGTCAGAGCTGTTTTGAGAGCTAACATCTGGTGGCATAATCTATCATATTCCAAAGCAGATAGGAAAGGCTTCCTGTGCCTCCTCATCTCAGGGCTCAAGGAGAGGAATTCTTTCATGAGCTTGGAGAGAATTTATCAACTGGAATTTGGTATAACCCTTGTCACCCTCTCAAAAGGTTTGCCCAACCCACTTTTAACTCTTGATGAAACAAATAATTTCCTAAGTAGGATCATCCGTGGACCTGGAATGCCCTGGATTGTAGCAATCAAATGTATGGGGAGTACTTCACCTTATTTACTTACTTATATACTTATTCATGTGGTGTTGGGGATCAAATGCAGGGCCTTGTGTGTACATAGCACTGATCTATTTCCCAAACTCTGTCCAAAGTACTTGAAACATCCAAGATGAGATTTGCCACAATAAAGCTGAGTTATTAATGTCAAGAGTCACCACTGTGCTAAGAACAGAAAAGAGCCCTAAGCACCTATCATTCATCCATCTTATGCTTTTTAATCCCTGGTGCATTTAAATGGCAGAACTGATCTTGTTGTAAGTTATTCATCTCATGTCTTGTGATCAATCATTCGAGTAAACCATGAGTAGATTTTGGGTGCAGTTTAAAGTGTTAGCAAAGGAGTCATAATTCACTGACCAAGGACATCCAACTAAGAGCTATAAACCAAAAGAAAAATGAGTTATGGCTTCATCACAAAAGTTACCTTCAGAGAAATATTAAAGAATTAAGTATTACTTTCGGTACACTGGGATTAACTGTTATTTGCAACGGATCCACTTTGCAGCAAGCTCTCTGCCTGATAGAGAGAGCACAAGAAGAGAGCGGCCAGGATCTCTCTCAGCCTCAGTCTAGAGTACTGTCTCCCAACACTCTCTCATCTTCTGCTTCCCTCTAGGGCATTGCCAGCTACCTCAAGTGATTTTATGAAATTCTTCCAAATTCCCCAAATAAGATTAATTTTAACTCACATTAGTGATAAAAGTAAATAGATGTCATATGGCAGTTTATGGGAGAGGACATACCAGAAAACCAAACTAATAACTTGGAAAAGGACTCCAACTCATTAGCCAATTTAAGTGAGGATTTAGATAACACTTTTTCCACAAATAATAATGCTTATTAAAGTATAGAGTGAGAGTACTTGAGACTATCCTTAGCATATATTCAGTGTACGTACATGAATGTGTGTGTGTGTGCATGTGCACGTGCACTCACACGTAGGCTTTGGGATTTAGTGGACATAGTGGTGTGTATATATGGATGTCTGATAATACTTTTAAGGCCACAAATTCTCAGTTAATAGGGATCTAGTTCGGGAATTAAAAGAAAAATGTTACTGAGTGTCAAGTCCTCAAGTGTCTTGTGGAAATGCCTCCATGGAACACTTTTCCTCATTGGCACTGATTCTAGCTTCAAAAGTGACTTGCAGTGCCTTTCTTTTTTTTTTTAAGTTTAGTTTAGAGTGAATTTTTCACCATATGTACCTGGAGAGAGAGAGAGAGAGAGAGAGAGAGAGAGAGACAGAGACAGAGACAGAGACAGAGACAGAGACAGAGAGAGAAGATAAAACTAACCTGATGCACTAGCTTGGTCTCACTGGTCACGGTCCCTCCCAAAGTGAAGGACAGCTAAGAGCAATGGAACTCAGAATAAAGGCAAATAGTTGGTTCTCAGAGACAGAACTTGAAGCGTGTGGGTGGGCACTGGTCACGTGGGAACCCTGAGTGAACAGATAGGTAAAATCATGTTACTACAGGATAGAAACTGGAAAGCTCAGAATGTAGTGGTGGGAAATGACACCTTTTCAGGGCAGATCCAGGGAGAGTCCACATCTCTCCGTTAAAAGGATTACCATTCTGCATAATTACAAAGATGTGTTTATTGTCACTTTAGGGTCCTGGACAGTATTTTTATTTTAAACTTATTTTTAATTTATTTTATTTCAGCTGAAAGCAGTATTTTGCCTATATATGTGAACGTGCAACACATTATGTACCTACGGAAGTTAGAAGAAGATGCTGGATCCTTTGGAACTGGAGTTACAGATGGTTTTGAGTCACTATGTGGGTTCTGGGAATTGAACCCATGTCTTTGGCAGGAGCAACAAGTTCTCATAACCTCTGAGCCAACTCTCCAGCCCTCGAAGAGTATTTTTAAATTTTTACCTCCATTCATGTTAATATGAACTAAACATATTCTAGCTCTAATACTTATTGAAGGAGAAGTAATTAGAAATAATACTTAGATTTCTGTATTGTTTTGAGCATGAATATAATTTTATATGCCCCAAACTGGGTGAATTATCAACGAGCTCATTATAAGAAACAAAATGCCAATGAATTCATTAAGAATTTAGGGAGTCTGGTTGCATAGGCCATCCTATGTAATCTACCTAACCTCTGAAATAATTACACCAGATGTCTTCTGGACTCAGAGATCTTCCTACTAGTAAACTGCAAAGCATGGTCCACATAATTAGTCTTGTTAGTAGACTCCCCTCTGAGTTAGTTTTCCCCTGCCCTCAACAAACCTTCATGTAGGTCAGGCTGGCTTTGATCTCAATATGTAGCAGAGGGTGGCTTTGAACTTTTGACAATTTAGCCTCCATCTCCCAAGTGCTGAAATGATAGAGGTGCACTGCCACACCCACGTCCCTCTGAGTCTCTTTCTGCAAGTGGTGGCCAGAGGAAAGCACAAGCGGGTATTGAAGGAGACTTCAAGTATACTTATAGAGGTCAATCATCACAATGCAAATTCTCCCTAGCTGGTCCAGCAACAGTTTTTCATCCAATAATATCTGAAAACTCCTCAGCAGTCTATGATTTCAGTTTCCAAGAAGTCACAATTTGGGCCCGTGAGATGGCTCAGCAGGTAAAGACACTTATTATCAGTCCTGATGAGCTGAGTTCAGTCTCTGAGAAACTACCTACATGATAAAAGGATAAAAATCAAATCCCACAGGCTGTCCCTTGACTTCTATATTCATGCCAAGGCAGGTACATGCTCACTCATATTCTCTCTCTCTCTCTCTGAATAAATAGATGTAACCATTGTTTAAAAAAGAAGCCACAATATGGTTTAATAAATATACATATGAACAAACCAGACTAAATTTACATGGTAAAGATTTCAAAAGGTATGTCTATAAACCCTAAAACTTTGTGGAAGGGAGGGAGATCCTCTTTCTAGGGAAGGCAGGCAAACTTCACAACAGTCAGCACTTGGGCTTAGAGATGAAGAACAGGAGTTACAAGCGCAGAGAAGGAACAGCTGGGAGCCATGACACCTGCTCCAGGGAGCAGGAAGCTGTGCAATCTGCCTGGGGTGTTAGTGTGTGGAAATGCTAGAAGGGAACAGGTCTAAAAGGCATATGTATGGATTGACAGAACAGAGCACACAAGCTCTGATAAAGAGCAAATGCGCTTACAGTAGGAACACATCCAAGGAAGCCCTACTGAAATTAGCCTTGCAGCTGGGTATGTGAATCTGAGTCTCCTATTAGCCAGATTTACTCAAAACTATTTCAACCCCATGACAGATACCAATAAGGAAGCATGGCTTCCTTTAGACTCTGCTTTATAGTTTATTTGCTGGGATACATTTATTTTATACTAAACTCAAGATTTGTTTTTTTTTAAAATAGATTTAACACCTACCCAGAATCTATGATGAGTGCTTATCCTATTATTAAGAAGGGCCAGTGTCCCACAATTATTTTGGAATCTAAAATAAGACATGTACAGAAAACTTAATGGGTTCATAGTCCACATTTGTAACTGGGCCCTTGCAAATGAGGCCAAAGTTTCTCCCCCTGTGTTTCCTGTAGCTGTCATCCACCAGACTCTATCCAGAAGCTGCCAGTGAGTAGGCCAACCATGAAATTGATCCATTAGTAAAATTCTCTTTGACAGATGTTTGTGGCAACCAGAAGAGGGTGACCATTGTGGGTGCTGAGAATGAACTCAGGTCCTCTACAAGAACAGCAAGCGCTCTAACTGCTGAGCCATCTCTTCAGTCACCAAAGAAATATGTTTTGCTTCCTTTTTTTTAATTAAGAGGATTCTATGGTAAGATACACAAGTGTCTGGTGTGAACTACAAAAGAACTAAACATTTGAGATAAACACCTAAGTCTGTCACCTATGAGCTCTTGTGACCTTGAACATTTATGTGTTCAAGTGTGAGCACCCATGACCTTTACCAAGCTTTTTTTTCTTGTTTGTTCTGTTTTGGAAGAAGTATGTATCCTCCCTGTGTGTCCACTTCTATAAAATGCATGTAGCAATAGGACCTTTTAGGTAGGATTGATGTGAGAGTGTCCAAATGATCTTCTCTTTGTCCCTTTGAGCCAGATTTCAACAGTTCTATTCTCAGTTCTATGCTTTGGAAGGCCAACCCATACATTGGGCATCAAGGGGTGCTTTGCCTTCTGGTCTTCTGTTTGTTAACTGAGAGGAGACAGCAGCCAGAGAGCCCAAGGCAGGAGGAGAGTGAGGTTGGAAGTATTTATTCCCTTCTCTTTCTACCAGGTGGCCAGGAATTGTTTGCAACCCAAGACTCTTGCCAAGCTGCCTCTGGGAAGAAGCTCTCCCTGGAGTACCTCTGGGTGTGTGTGTAAGGGTCCCCTTATGAGTCCCTACAGGCAGTGTAGGAGGGGGTGATAGGCGCCATGCTGCGGTGAGGCAGGGTGTTGCACCATCCCTTACTGAGTTCCCCAGAGCCATGCAGAGTTTTGCATTTTTTTATTCTGTGCACTTCAATGTATCCAATTTGTGTATGCCATCTGTTTCCTGCCAGGATCCCGATTAATAGGACCAGGTCTTTGTTCTGAAGCACTTAGAACAATAGCTGGCTTGTGGTAAGCACTGTATAAATATTTGATAAACAAAAGAAATGAGAATAGGAACCATTTGTAGTCAACATTAAACATATGTCTCTGTAGCCATACAAAGCAAAACTTCACAGCTATTTTCCCAAATAAAACTACTCTCTTCAGTGGATTTTTATGTGGATGGAGCAACCATCAATTTTCAATCACATTTGTAGTGTTTTGGTTTAAAGGGGAAAAGGACCTTTTAAATAAAATATTAGGCTTTATTTTATTTGACATGAGCCTATGGGAAATTTATTCATTATAATAACTGTATGTAACTATTTTTCTCTTTTATATGCCTCTTTGCCATCTTTGTCTTTACACTTTTAATCATGTGCAATGCTTTTGTTGATGTTTTGGGACAATTTGGAACACAAAAATCTGTGCTTCTTATTAACTAATCAGATAGGAGAATTTTTCAATGCTGTTTCTAACACTGGAAATGCATCTGAGCAGAATGACAGGATACTGCCGCGTATAGAAGACGGGATTCTGCATGCTGGTGGCATCATTCCTTCCTGCGGATCTAAGGTACTGAGAAGTTTCTTCTTACCCTCCTTTTATTCCAAGATGTTTAGCTGTTTTGTTCACCACTGTTTTTAACAAAGTAACCAAAGAGTCACAGCCACCGTCTTGCTTCAGCTCTTATTTATTTGTTTCCAATTCCAGGAGTGATTGCCTCAGATTCATTGTGGTAGTTATACATCCAATGTTTTAAAGTTCTAACACATTTCTTAGTACTCTGGTCTCAAGTGAGCAGCAAAAATATAATAAAAGTTTGAAGCTTTGCAGATCTGAGCATATCTTTTCTTTTTCATTTGTGGAAGATGATAACTGGCCTAAACCGTAAGATCTGCGAGACTTTTTCTAAAAGAATTCTATAGTTGTTATTTCAGGAACTTCCAATTATTTCAATAATAGAAAAATACGAGCATAGTCTGGTTTGTATCACTTTGTAACTAAACAAGGGTGCTTGCTGGAAGACTGTTGTTACAGAATAATATGCCTTCTCACACTTAGAGATTAATAAAGAAAAGGCTCTTTAATACAGCACACGTCCAACTCTGGCTAATGCCCAAAGAAGAGTTGGTCTTGAATAGAAGATTTTGCTATACATCTAAGGCTCATGCATTCCATATATGCTGTCACTTTTAAATCTCTTTATGACCACAGCCCCAAGATACATTTTGGACAATCTAAACAAAAATAGGAGGCTGCAAGTCTGACCACTTGGGAAGATGGGAGATTTACACAACAAAGATATTGCTAGAATTATTTTAAGTATATCAATGCTGTTTTTCAAATAGTTGTTACCCAGGGTCATCTTGCCCACCTAGTGGAATTGTTTTTCTCCAGAAGAGAAATGGGAGCTCTATGGCAGGCCACAACTTACCAGTAGTTATGACCCTGTGCTGCCCCCTTGAGCTACCTGTTAGAGGCATGTTCTTTGGGATAGGCCTAAAGGCTGGTTGTAAGTCAGGGTGATCTCCTTTGTTATGGGAACTGAGGCTAATAGCTGGCCAGTCTTAGTGAACCAACATTTATTTTCTTGCATCCTAAAGTTTGCTTATCTCTAGCAAGCATGGTTAGCAGATTACTTATCTTAGGGATATTTTGGAGGCAGTGCTCCTTTAGCTAAATTCTACTTTGTGTGATTTAATTATTAGGAATTATTAGCAAATCTATTAGCAAATCCTTTATAGCATCAATTCTATTAGCTCAAGTTAATTCTCAATCACTATGCCACAAAAATTATCTTTAAATTCCAGCACCAAACTTTTGGAAAATGTAAATTTATTTTGAAATGATACGATGCATAAGATAGCAAAAAGGATGCCTAGAAACAACAACAATAATAATAATGCCTAATTAAAATGCATTTTAAAAGGCTAATTAAAGAAGCAGACAGATTACACAAGACAACAAAACAAAACCAGAAACCAAACGTAGTATGACAAAGACATCATTTCTCCTCCCCAAAGTTTATAGATTCCAGTGACTGGGACAATTGGCTAACCAGAATACCTCTTATCACACTTAAAAAATAAAACTAGTATGGATTAAAAACCTAATACAAAAGCAAAGTTTTTAGACTTTTAGAAGAAGATAAAAGAGAAATCAATACCTTGTAATAAGGAAAGAGTTCTCAAGTAAGATTTAAAGACAAACAAAAGCCTCACAAACAATATTCAATGTGACTATAAACAGTGAAAACTTTTGTATATCAAAAAGTCATCAAAAACAAACATCAATTCTATTACTTCAAGTTTCTTCTGCATCATTATGCATCTTCTACACAGCTGTATATATTTAATATATGTTTTCATTATATTTAATTTATATCATTAAGTACAGTATTTTATATTTTATAAAATTTATAAATACAAATTTTAATTTTATATAATTAATTATGTGACTGTATATAATTAAGTAAAAATATGCAATTTATATTTTACATATTACACATATTTAAGTATAAGAGGTAAAGTCACAGATTGGAAGACATTTGAAGAAAAATGTGTAACTGATGAAGTTCTAAACAACAAAAAAATTACAAAAATTCGGTAAAAATGGCAATATACAATATATAAAAATAGATATCCTAGAACAGGACATATAGATGCCTAACAAAAAGAGAGATGGTCAATTTTATTAGGCTCCAGTAAACTAAGATAAGAATTGGAGTAGAAACCATTTTTAAAATTCTGAGCATGTGAAGTATTGATAAGAATGGGAAAGACCAGAAGCTTATATAATTATAGGTCGGGAGTGGATGCAGTCATTCTTGATGACCTCATTCAATCAATGCATGGACTGAAACTGAGTGTGGCGAAGGACACCTATAATTCTCAGCACTTTGCCAGCTTAGGCAGGAGGGTGGAGCCAGTTCAAGACCAGTCTGACCCACATATCAAGTTCAAGGCCAGCCTGAATTAAAACCACCACTACCACCACCAACAAAAACACAGGTTCTCTACTCCCCCAGTAAATTTGCTTCTAGAGTAATAATCCACAAACATGACAAATATCCTAGTTAACTTGTCAACTTGACACAGCCAAGAGTCATCTAAGACAAGACTCAGTTGTGGACATCCCAGGCTGAGAATCGCCTGGGTGCCTATCTGTGGTAAATTAACTTGGTTATTAGCGGAGACAGGAAGGAGGGCATCCGCACACTGCGGGCTAAAAAAATGGAGGTCTGTTGAAATTGTTTTCAGTGGAGACTTTGGAAGTCTAGGTGTCAAAAGAGCTATACAGGCAAGGATAACCTAAATAAACAAGCAAACACACACACACACACACACACACACACACACACACACACAAATAGTAAATATAAATAAGTAAATGAATAAATATATTTTCTCTACAAAGAGTTTTCTCAGCTATTAAGGAATACTGCTCAGTTTTTGTATTGAAGCTCATTATGTCGAGCTGCCCTTGAGTTTCATATACTTAGCAAGTCCTTTTCCTAGTGCATACACACTCCACACACTTTACAGAACAGTCTCCTCCATTCCCAACTTTTTCCTCATCCTCTGGTTCGTTTTTCTTCTCGGAGCCTGATGGTCTACCCTCACACCTCCTTCCCACTCTTGTTTAGCCCTGGCACATTATGCAGTAACATCCTTTCCAACTTTTTAATTTAGCTGTTTTCTGCTCACATGGTTGTTTAGCTTTTACTGACTGTTCAAACCACATCTCACCTAAGTTTTTTTTTCCAGTATTGTTAATAAACCCGGGGCTTATTTAGCTCAAGATTACGGTAGCTCCAATGAAGATCAAGCAGCCTTATTGCTTTGGGGACCTAATAAGGGAACCAGACATCAGTAATGGGGAGCCTGTGCCATAGCAAACTGTTAACTGGAGGAGACACAGCCAGAGGGGTTGATTGGTTTACGAAGGGAGCAGATACATCATTGTCTCTTAGAAATGAGGTTCATTGAGACAAAGGGTCACAACTTCATGATGAGGCCTTCCTACAGGAGGGAGAGCATTAAACAGAAAATGCTAACATTCCTCAGGATCATCCCCCACTCCCTAGTGGCTTGGAGCTTGGACAAATAGGTTAGGTAGGCTGGCAGGTTATTCAGGAATTCACCTATCTCCACCTTCCCACACTGGAGTTTTTACTGCTTATGAGCATAATAGATTTCTTTCTGTGAGCTCTGAGGTCAATCTGGTTCTGTGCTTGCAAGAGAAACACTTTACAGACTGATACACTCCTCCACTCAAATGTTTTCACGTAAAATGTTGCTTAAACAATGATGTCAAAGTTTTGTAAATATACCACACACCTCTGATGATTTTAAATTACCCAAGAAGTCTGCTTTTTCATCTCTATATCTCTCCCATCTACCCACCTCCAGAATATCTACTTCAGCTGAGTCGGTTCATGACGAGAATGAAATAAACATTTACTTGCATGAATGAACCATGCTTCCTTCTCTCACAAGCCTAGAGTTCATTTTTTTAAAAAAAATATATGAGATTTATGGTTCATAATGTTATTTACGTGTCTCTCTGTTATAATACCTCTTCTCTAAAATACCGCTGATAAAATTATCCTGCTGCAAGATTAGCAACTCGCCTGTGCTTTCTTGGAGTGTCCAGCCAAATCCCTCTCTGATCTTCTCTCACTCCTGGAATTCCACTGCTTCTATCATCAGGCCTCTATCTGCACGGATTATTCAGTTCATGCTGGGAATGTTTCAGTACTTCAGATTGTTCACTGTTCAAAGTCCCTTAGGTACTTGCAAGATCTGTAAGCTAAAACATTCCTGGGTTATAGGTCTTAACTTCATTGAAAACTCACTGCGCATTTTTGCCATTAGATCGTGAGCATCCGACGATTTTCCTGTTTCTGCTGAAGGCATGGTTCTTATTAGACTAAAGCCTTTCAGTCTACACAATTAGCGTTTCATAGCACACCAGGGAACATTTATTAATGTCCGTCTTACTTGTCTTTTGAAGGTTATGGGGTTATGGGTTCTAAGTTGGAGTTATTGAAACTTTAAAAGGTGTAAATAGGTAAATATTATGGCTCTTGCAAGAGTGAGACATTTTCCCCTTTAAGCATGTGATTAATATTACTAATAAAAATGTCATCAGCCTTCCCCACTATGGTGACGCAGCTAGGAACACATTTTGCATGTGTGTGTGTGGTTTTCTTTCTATCTCTAATGAGACTTTTGGAGAGACTGTTTAATATAAGAAAATCTCCTTTTCTAAGAAGTTCTTGGTGCCTTGTTGATATTCTACAATGATTCTTCATGAACAGCAGACTAATATTCCTCTGTATTTGGTAAAGACTTGTCTTGCATTTAAAAATCTGTCATTTGTTTGGTTGTTTAGATGACAGTTTGAGACACTGTTTTTTGTTTTTTGTTTCATCTAATTGAACAAAAATGTTGCTTCTGTTAAAGGTTCAATTTTGGGAACACAGGAAAACATATTCTTTTGTGAACAGATCACATTCTCTATTTTAATTTCATTTTGTTTATACACTAGTATGTAACTTAAGTAGCTATTTCCTTACAATATAGTCATAGTATGTGGAATTGGACCTATAGTGAGATATTTAACTTTGATCATAGAAGGCAGTTGCTTTTAAACAGCCTTGTTGAGATAATGTAGTTTATCCATTTAGAGTACAGGACTCAGTGCAATCAGCCCCACAACCTAATTTGAAAATATTATCATCACTCTGAAGACTTTCTGTGTTCATAAGCAGCGACTCCTAAATTTCTTCCTACTACACCAGCCCTGGACCTCACTTTTCTACTTTCTGCTCCATAATTTAGACATTGTTTTAAATTTTTTATTTACTTATTTTGGTGTTCTGAGACAGGTCTTACTACATAAGTTAGGCTGGCTGAGAGCTCAGTTTCCTTGCTTTAGCTACGTGCTAAGATTACAAGCTTGTGCCAGCATGCATGACATTTTAATGCAAATTTTAATTATTTTAAAGTTTTGGCGACTTAAAGCCTTGTTAGAACAAGTACATTCAATACCATAGTCAGGTTATAGAAGTTTCGGAAGATCTTGTCAGGATTTTTACCTTTAAATGAAGCATCTGGTAGAAAACATCCAAAGTCATTGATCAACTGACAGGACTGCTTATCCTTGTCTGTGCAGTTCTTCTACCATTACTTTCCTATTTATACAGATACAGCTGGGCTGTTACAGCAGAAAGATGCCAAGGGTTTGAACAATTATTATGAAATGCACTCAAGGACTCAAAGCAGAGTATCTCAGGCAACCGGATCACTCTTTTTTATTCAGACTTCCTCGTGTGTGTGTGTGTGTGTGTGTGTGTGTGTGTATGTGTGTAGGGGGGGGAGAGAGAGAGAGAGAGAGAGAGAGAGAGAGAGAGAGAGAGGAGAGATAGATTGACAGACAGACTGGCAGATGGACAGAGACAGAGAGAGGAGAGAGACACAGAAAGATCACACACACACACACACACACACACACAGATCATAGTCATCATACTGTGAACCCATATAAGTGGTACACGTTCAGTATAAGTGTATTTTTCTGTATACAATAAACATACTATATATTTGTACTCCATGTACATAGGATTTTTTCCTACAAAACACTGAGAGTTACAAGACATTCTCTTAGAGAGTCTAGAGATTAGACTCTAAACATGGAAAGCAGAAGTCTATAGGCTAATATTCAAGGTAAATGTTTAATTGTGCTGCTTTTATTCAAAGAGCTGGGGGTCATCTATTTATTCAGTCATTCATTCAATAGATGTTTATTGATTAACAACAGTGTAAAGGCCTAGTTCAAGGCCCAAGGAAAAATTCAGAGCTTTGTCATAGCTGCCTTGGGAATTGTCTCCTGACTCCAGCACATGAAAGAGTAGGCTGTCTTCTTTCAAGAAAAGAGCTTAAAGAGTCATGAATCTTTTTTTTTTAAACTGCAGACTATATTTTGCAGAAAAATTCAACATAATTGGAATATACCTATCTTTTTTCTTTTTAGGTGAATTAGACCTTAACTGACAGCCCATTTTGTTCTAAAATTCAACAAACACTCAGAAAATCTTATTCCACACAATCTTTTGACTATGTCACTTGCCATTTATAGTTGATGGCCTTAAGCAAGAAAAAAAAACGTAAGGTTGGGAAAAATATTAATGCAAGTTGATAACAAAGCCGAATTCTGTAAATCTATAGCAGCTTATAGCAATCACAAAAGCATGCAAAAGTCTTTCATCTATTCAAAAATATGCAGTGCACAGAATGTCTGCTAAGGTGCATGACAAGTCAGAGTTAAATATATATTAATAAATGAATTAGCTTCATAAATAATAGCCATAATGACATTTTAGGAGACAATAAGTCTGAGGATTGTCAGAAAACGGTTGATGTATGAGCTTCACGTCTCAGTGATTCTTCAAAATGAATAGGCTTTGCAAGATAGTTCAGACCCGCGACCAGCCTATTTCCTTGAATAATTTACTTGTTGTCAATTTGTACAGCCACATTACACATGCAAATTGTGCTGCCTGTGCAAACACCACTTGGAGATGATAAAAACAAATTTACGAAGGCTATAGAAGGAGGATTTATTTCACTTTCTCACCCCGGTCAAGCAATACATGTATCTGACGATTGTGTGTACCCAATTTTGTTGTAATTATATCAGCAAATTATTCCTTATAATCTTATTATTTTTAGCAGTCTCCTTGTGCTTGGGATAATTAGCTTTCTTCACTCAGTGTAAAAACAATTCAACTTGCCAGCCAGGCAGGGCATAGCTCCATTATCTGTTTTGGGTTTAAATTTATTCCCTATATTCTTGGACACTTTGTGTAAATTAAAAATTTCATAGTCCCTAATACTGTACACGCTGTTCATTCAGTGATGAATTAAGGCCCCTAAACCTCTCCGTTTGCTATTAGATATCTCATCCACTTTATATGTTAATCTGTGCTAATGAATTCCACAACCCCTAGCCACAGCGAGATGACTAAAATTATTACCACTTACAGAGATATGCCTTTTTCATTTAAAGTTCAATTCAAATTGCTCCCATAAACAGTCTGCCACACAAAGATACCTCCTATAAAGGAGAGTTACTTACCTATAAGTAGAGTTCTCTGAAGGTAGTATTATCTTCAGATGCACATTCCTGGGTCACGTGCCCTCAGGTCTGTGGCATGGTGGGGGAGAGGATTCCGAGCGGATGGGTAGGTCTTTCCTTCCTTGGGGCTCTTCATTAGCTCCGTGGCCTGTATTCCTGAGGGTTACTGGTACCACACCCCTTCACCCAGCCAATCCTGTTCTGAGCATGACAGGCCCTATGTTGATGACTGAAAAAAAGAGTTGAAGGACTAGTTGTCTTGAGTAATTGCGTAGGAGCAGGAGGCACATTTACCACCTTCAAGAAGTTACCTATAAAATTCTGTGCCTCATCACTGAAAAATGAATCTGGGAGCTTGTAACATGTAAAATGACATTTAACCTCTACATTACCTTTACATGAATAACATCTTATTTTAAAAGTAATGCATCCCCCTCATGGAAGAATTAGAATATATAAACATAAAATTGATTTAAAAAAAATCACACTCACTCCACTGTACGGTGACAGCTTTTTTTATGGACTTTTCTGCTTAACCTTATTTAGATATTAAGAGACTGTCATTGTGATTCCAGTACTTGGGAGGCTGAGGCAAAAGGATCACTGAGAGCTCAAGACCACCCTGGGCTATGCAGTGAGTTCCAAGTCAACTTAAGCCGTAGTACATATGTTTGTATATGTGTATATGTATGTATGTATATGTGTACATGTATGAATGTCTATATATGTATATGATGTATATGTATGTGATATATATGTATATGTACATGAATTTGTAGTATATGTATGTGTGTATGTATATGTAGTATATGCATATGATGTATATGTATATAATGTATATGATTATATATACATGTAGTAAATATATTGATGTATATGTATGTATATGTGTGTGTATGTATGTGTATGTTATGTACATGATGTATATGCATATATGTACATGATGTATATGTAGTATATGTGTATGGTGTATATGTTTATGTGTATGTGACATATATGTATGTGTATGATGTATATGTGTATGTGTATGCATATGGCAAGTCACTGATCACATCCTTCTTCCACTGTCTCTAAGGAAGGCACACAGGGAGTCTGTCCCATCTGCCCCTAACTCTGTGACTTTGCCCACTTCCAGAATGGCAGCTGTACCTTAGCTTCATTCATTCTTCTTTCCTCAACAGAACATTCAAGACTATTTTCTGTTACTTTGTCCCCGATGTTCTCTCTGTGACTACCACCTTCCAAAACAAGCTTTCCTAAATTAGGCGGCAAGGCATCAACCACGAGGTACAATGTGACTCGTAGGTCTTTGTTCCAGACTTCATCAAATCTTGTGTAGGTGGAGGAGCTGTTAATATGGAGGGCATGCCACGTATGCTGTTGGTTCTTAGACTGTGTGCTGTCATTGTGGCCTTATGAGAACATCAAGGGTCAAGGGGATTATGTAATGTGTCTGGAGAAAGAAATTAGTGCTTGGAGTTTTGCAAGTGCTGATGGGAACACTTATTTTAATTCTTGCCCTTAATTGCCACTGAGACTTTGGCACTTAGGGTGTAAGGGGGTATTTAGTGAGTTTTTGGAATTTCCCTTTAAAGAGAGATCATTTCCCAAGCTAAATCTTTGGAAATCTTTTTTTGTTAGAAATCCCAAGCTTCATACATTGTTTTATTTAGAAGCCCTTTTAATTATTTATTAGCTTGAAAAGGTGATTTACATAAAGCAAATATTTTACTGCAGGAGAGTTTATAATAGTCTACCTTTTATAGTATCCTCTACTTAGAAGTCAAAACAACTTCTTGGGAATGAGTTGTTTGTTTTTTTTTTTTTAATTCTGTTCATGGTTAAGAAAATGACCCTCCAGATTAACTTCAGTAAAGATCACACCTGAGAGAAGCATGATGAGAACTGCCCCAGAATCTTCTTCACATGCCTCAGGGTCACTCATGATGTTACATACCCACATAGTTAAGACAAGAATACATAAGACAGGTTACAGCCTGGGAGCAACTTCCAATTAGAGGAACAGTTTCATACGCCATCTTCAACTCTGAAACCGTCATGCAGGTGATAGATGGAGCAGCTGCAATTAACCTGAGTTAATATTTGGCAAAGCCAGATGGACAACTCTTAGCACATAATCTCCCTTAAAGTGCGATGTGCTTTTAAGGGAGGATTAGATGTACTTCGGTGTATCATTGTAGCATCTTCTCGGGAACACAGTGTGCCTGCCACATTGTTTCCTTTCTACTTATGAATCCCGAGTGTTTGATTCTCTCTCACAAAACTAAGCTAAGAAGAATGTAAAGTAGGCAAGGTAAGTTTCCTGCACATCAGTTGTCCTCAGGTCTGTCTTCTTGTCTCTCTTTCCAGCCAACCTTGCCTGTTCTTGAGTGCCCTGTGGCCTGTGTCCCTCCATTACTTTTCAGAACCACTTTCCTGAAACAAGGTGGCCATTCAAACGCATTGTCACACAGTTGGCTAATAAATCTTAGTGTGCTTTCATCCCCAGCCATATTTTTATTTTGACAGGGATTAAATCTTAGAGCCAATGTTTATGAGCCAGGAAAAAAATGTTCAAATAACTATCAAATGGCGTGACTTAGCTCAGAGTTCCCAAGCAATAGGGACATTGTAGAACTGTTGAACAGCATGTGGAAGGCTGGGTTGCTTTCTTGGTCCATGTTACAACTTATATTTTGGCCTGGTCTAGTCATATAGAAAATGAGGATAAACAGAAAGCTTGCTCATATGCTTGCTATGGGGATTAAATCAATGTGTGTGTGCATAAACCCACTTGGAATAGTACTGACATTTCAGAGAACTCATTTCATTTTGCACTTTCCTTCCTCTGTACTTCCTCCTCATTCTTTGAAGGAGGTGGTATGGTATGGAGGAACTCACATGGGCATAGGAATCAGGTATTCTGGGCACAGAACTGGACCACATGATGGTGAGCACATAATCTTTCTGAACTTTAATTTCCTTTAGGGTAAAAAAGAGATGGTTGGAATATGTCATGTTTTTATCATGAAAATTAAGAAGATTGTGTCTACTTAGTAATATGCTATGTACCCAGTGGGCATATATTAATGAATTATGGTTATCAATTCCAGTAAAGGCAAAATACAGATATTTAGGTTCAAAGGTACAATTTTCTAAATATAAAATTGTCTCTGGCAGTTACATAATCAAATATGGGTGTCAGCTTGTTGACATTTAAATAGTTAAGTTTCTAGATTTTTGAAGTAGAAAGCTATTTTTTTTTACATGAATACTTTCCAGTGATCCAATGCAAATAGATAAATAAGAACTACAATAGTTATTATTTGGAAAAAGTAATTTGGTAATATTCTAACAGGATGCTGGTGAATGGGCTATCACAATAAAGAAAGACTGAGTACTTGAAAAATACAATGTTTGTGCTGAAAGACTCTGGGAAAAATAAAGTTTAAAAAAGTATACAAATTCTATCATCAAGCAAAATTATATAATTTCATCTTTCTCTCAGCATCTTTAAATTCTCATTACTCCTTAAAGGCTCTTTATGATATAAACTATGTGTTAGATGGTTGCTTTTCTATCCAGAATAATGAACCCTAGGTAAAGCTATCCTAAAACACTGGAGTAGTGTGTAATCACTGTTACAATGTTACTTCTGGAGATCACTGGGTTTGTGGTTCTTCCTCTCACCACCATTTCTTCATGTTCCACTTCTTTCTTTCTCCACTAAACTATAATCATCGTTACAATGTTACTTTTGGAGAATAGGTGGTGTGTTTCCTTTACTGGTTCTTCCTTGCACCACTATTTCCATGGTTCATTTCCTTCCCGTCTCTATTGAACTGATTTCCAAGTCTTTTACATTCATGGTTTTAAAACTGTTTTCCAAGTCCATAGCTGAAACAGAATACAGGAGGTTTTTGCTTTGGAATTGGGTGCTAAATCCTCACTGCCATTAATTGACAGATTGCCTTAACTCCAGTCTTCATGCCTTTATTAATATCTGTTTCAAGGATCTCCACAGTTTGATGTCTAATCGTAGTTCCAATTTTCTGGTGATAAAACAAAGGTTCAAGGAATTTTAGATACTTAAACACAATGTAGCTAGCTTTGTAATTCTAAATTTAAGGTCTTTGTAAACAGAGCTTGTTAAGTCCCCAAATTTCCCTAAATAAATTTCCTATCATTCACATCTGTTTTGTTCTTCCTATCCTCAAGACCAGATAGTTCCTATTTTCATCAAGAAGCTCTCCTGGAAACACAATCTGATTCCTCTGTCCCCTACTACATATGATAATGACACTGTTCTAGTGTCTATACAGTGCTTAGTATTACCTGCTTCACGTTAAGGTTATTTATCTCCCCAAACAGATTTTGGATTCTTGGGCGGTTTATCTGTCTTAGCTCACCATCTCCACTTTCTGCCTCAAACATTGTTTCCTCAGTGCTTTGTATCTAATCAATCCCTATTAATCAATTTTAAAGTCAATATTGGATAAAAGAATAAAAATTCCATTTGAAAAGTTCTGAAGTTTTGTAAGAGTTCAGAGCTTTTCCCAGTAATATGGTCTTAAGAAAAAAAGAGTGGCTAATAACCTGGAAATTTTGCACATAAGACAATTTTTCTCAACAAGACTATATTCTGGCCCTTCTGCCCCTGCCTGGTCCTCTGGGCTGGAGCAGACACAGAGTCGGTCTGCTCCCGTCCTGTTGAGAAACTGAATCCTGAGTCATCCAGGAGCCACTGCACTCAGAGCAGCTGGTAAGATCTCCATCTCACTCCCTAAACCCCAGAGATAGATCGGGGAGCCAGGGACATCCAGGGCACAGCAGCTACCCAAACCCCGCCCCTCCGGAATTCCACTTCCCTTCTGCCCCTGCCTGGTCCTCTGGGCTGGAGCAGACACAGAGTTGGTCTACTCCTGTCCTGTGGAGAAACTGAATCCTGAGTCATCCAGGAGCCACTGCACTCAGAGCAGCTGACACAGAGTCGGTCTGCTCCTGTCCTGTTGAGAAACTGAATCCTGAGTCATCCAGGAGCCACTGCACTCAGAGCAGCTGGAGCCACTGCACTCAGAGCAGCTGAAACTGAATCCTGAGTCATCGAGGACCCACTGCACTCAGAGCAGAAGGATTTCCAGATCCAAGAGGTGGCCTGAGTCCCAGGAGTTATTCCACCCAGGAGATTAGGAGCATAAGACCACAGAGACCTCTGGACTCTGAGGAGCTCTGCAATAAGCAAGATAACTGGAAATACAGACTCCAGTTTTACACAGTGAGGGCAGGTACCACTAGAGTTAACCAGATGGCGAAAGGCAAGCGCAAGAACATAAGCAACGGAAACCAAAGTTTCTTGGCATCATCAGTGCCCAATTCTCCCAATATAGCAAGCCCTGAACACCCCATCACACCTGAAAAGCAGGATTCAGAATTAAAATCACTTCTCATGATGATGATAGAGGATTATAAGAAGGAATTAAGTAACTCCCTTAAAGAATTACAGGAGAGTACAAGTAAACAGATAGAAGCCCTTAAAGAGGAAACACAGAAATCCCTTAAAGAAATGGAAGAAAACACAAAGAAGGAATTAAACAAAAACATTCAGGATCTGAAACTAGAAATAGAAACACTAAAGAAAGTTCAAAGGGAGACAACCATGGAGATAGAAAACCTAAGAAAGAGATCAGGAGTCACAGACGCAAGCATCACCAACCGAATACAAGAGATAGAAGAGAGAATCTCAAATGCAGAAGATACGGTGGAAAATATTGACACAGTTGTCAAAGAAAATGCAAAATGCAAAAAACTCCTAACTCAAAACATCCAGGAAATCCAGGACACAATGAGAAGACCAAACCTAAGGATAATAGGTATAGATGAGAATGAAGATTCCCAACTTAAAGGGCCAGTAAATATCTTCAACAAAATTATTGAGGAAAACTTCCCTAACCTAAAGAACAAGATGCCCATAAACATACAAGAAGCCTACAGAACACCAAATAGACTAGACCAGAAAAGAAATACCTCCCGTCACATAATAATCAAAACATCAGATGCACAAAACAAAGAAAAAATACTAAAAGCAGTAAGGGAAAAAGGTCAAGTAACATATAAAGGCAGACCTATAAGAATTACACCAGACTTCTCACCAGAGACTATAAAAGCCAGAAGAGCCTGGACTGACATCATACAGACACTAAGAGAACACAATTGCCAGCCCAGATTACTATACCCAGCAAAACTCTCAATCACTATAGATGGTGAAACCAAGATATTCCATGACAAAACCAAATTTGCACAATATCTTCCCACAAACCCAGCACTTCAAAGGATAATTGATGGAAAATGCCAACACAAGGAGGGAAACTACAACCTAGGAAAAGCAAGTAAGTAATCTTCCAACAACCCCCAAAAAAGATACAAACATAACTTTACCTCTAATAACAAAAATAACAGGAAGCCACAATCATTTTTCCTTAATATCTCTTAACATCAATGGTCTCAATTCCCCAATAAAAAGATGCAGACTATCAGACTGGATACACAAACAAGATCCAGAATTTTGCTGCATACAAGAAATGCACCTCAGTGACAAAGACAGACACTACCTCAGAATAAAAGGGTGGAAAACAATTTTTCAAGCCAATGGTCCCAAGAAACAAGCTGGAGTAGCCATTCTAATATCAAATAAAATCGACTTTCATCCAAAATTAATCAAAAAAGATAAGGAAGGACACTTCATACTCATCAAAGGAAAAATCTACCAAGGTGAACTCTCAATTCTGAACATCTATGCTCCAAATGCAAGGGCACCTACATACATAAAAGAAACTTTACTAAAGCTCAAAACACACATTACACCTCACACAATAATAGTGGGGGATTTCAACACCCCACTGTCAGCAATGGACAGATCATGGAAACAGAAACTAAACCGAGACACTTAGAAATTAACAGAAGTTATGAACCAAATGGACTTAACAGACATCTATAGAACATTTCATCCTAAAACAAAAGAATATACCTTTTTCTCAGCACCTCATGGTACCTTCTCCAAAATAGACCATATAATTGGTCACAAAACAAGCCTCTACAGATACAAAAAGATTGAAATAATCCCTTGCATCTTATCAGATCACCACGGACTAAGACTGGTCTTTAATAATGACAAAAACAATGGAAAACCCACGTGCACATGGAAACTGAACAACTCTACTCAATGATGACTTGGTCAAGGAAGAAATAAAGAAAGAAATAAAAGACTTTTTAGAATTCAATGAAAATGAGGACACATCATACCAAAACTTGTGGGACTCCATGAAGGCAGTGCTAAGAGGAAAGCTCATAGCTCTAAGTGCCTACAAAAAGAAACTGGAAAGAGCACACACTAACAAGTTGACTGCACAACTAAAAGCTCTAGAACAAAAAGAAGCAAATACACCCAGGAGGAGTAGAAGGCAGGAAATAATCAAACTCAGGGCTGAAATCAACCAAATAGAAACAGAAAGAACAATACAAAATATCAATAAAACCAGGAGTTGGTTCTTTGAGAAAATCAACAAGATAGATAAACCCTTAGCCAGATTAACCAGAGGGCACAGAGACAGTATCCAAATTAATAAAATCAGAACTGAAAAGGGAGACATAACAACAGAAACTGAAGAAATTCAAAAAATCATCAGATCCTACTACAAAGGCCTATACTCAACAAAACTGGAAAACCTGGATGAAATGGACAATTTCCTAGACAGATACCAGGTACCGAAGTTAAACCAGGAGCAGATAAACCATCTAAATAGTCCCATAACCCCTCAGGAAATAGCAGCAGTCATCAAAAGCCTCCCCACTAAAAAAAGCCCAGGACCAGATGGTTTTAGTGCTGAATTCTATCAGACCTTCAAGGAAGACCTAATACCAATTCTCTTCAAACTATTCCACAAAATAGAGACAGAAGGAACACTACCCAATTCGTTCTATGAAGCTACAATTACACTCATACCCAAACCCCACAAGGACCCGACAAAGAAAGAGAACTTCAGACCAATCTCCCTTATGAACATCGATGCAAAAATACTCAATAAAATTCTAGCAAACCGAATCCAAGACCACATCAAAACAATCATCCATCATGATCAAGTAGGTTTTATCCCAGGAATGCAGGGATGGTTCAATATTCGGAAATCCATCAATGTAATCCACTATATAAACAAACTTAAAGAAAAAAAACCACATGATCATCTCACTAGATGCTGAGAAAGCATTTGACAAAATTCAACATCCCTTCATGATAAAAGTCTTGGAAAGATCAGGAATTCAAGGCCCCTACCTAAACATAGTAAAAGCAATTTACAGCAAACCAGTAGCCAACATCAAGCTAAATGGAGAGAAACTTGAAGCAATCCCACTAAGATCAGGGACTAGACAAGGTTGCCCACTCTCCCCCTACCTATTCAATATAGTACTGGAAGTCTTAGCCAGAGCAATTAGACAGCAAAAAGAAGTCAAAGGGATACAAATAGGAAAGGATGAAGTCAAAATATCGCTATTTGCAGATGATATGATAGTATACTTAAGTGACCCCCAAACTTCCACCAGAGAACTCCTAAACCTGATAAACAACTTCAGCAAAGTGGCTGGTTATAAAATCAACTCAAACAAATCAGTAGCCTTCCTCTACATGAAAGATAAACAGACTGAAAAAGAAATTAGGGAAATGACACCCTTCACAATAGTTGCAAATAATATAAAATACCTTGGTGTGAATCTAACCAAGCAAGTGAAAGACCTGTATGACAAGAACTTCAAGTCTCTGAAGAAAGAAATTGAAGAAGATCTCAGAAGATGGAAAGATCTCCCATGCTCATGGATTGGCAGGATTAATATAATAAAAATGGCCATCTTGCCAAAAGCAATCTACAGATTCAATGCAATCCCCATTAAAATCCCAACTCAATTCTTCACAGAGTTAGAAAAGGAAATTCTCAAATTCATATGGAATAACAAAAAACCCAGGATAGCGAAAACTATTCTCAACAATAAAAGAACTTCTGGAGGAATTACCATCCCTGACCTCAAGCTGTACTACAGAGCAATAGTGATAAAAACTACCTGGTATTGGTACAGAGACAGGCAGGAAGATCAATGGAGTAGAATTGAAGACCCAGAAATGAACCCACACTCCTATGGTCACTTGATCTTTGACAAAGGAGCTAAAACTGTCCAGTGGAAAAAGGACAGCATTTTCAACAAATGGTGCTGGTTCAACTGGAAGACAACATGTAGAAGAATGAAAATTGATCCATTCTTATCCCCTTGTACAAAGCTCAAGTCTAAGTGGATAAAGGACCTCCACATAAAACCAGATACACTGAAACTAATAGAAGAGAAGGTGGGGAAAAGCCTCGAATACTTGGGCACAGGGGAAAAGTTCCTGAACAGAACTCCAATGGCATATGCTCTAAGATCGAGAATTGACAAATGGGACTTCATAAAATTGCAAAGTTTCTGTAAGGCAAAGGACACTGTCAATAGGACAAAACGACAACCAACAAATTGGGAAAAGATCTTTACCAATCCTTCATCTGATAGAGGGCTAATATCCAATATATAGAAAGAACTCAAGAAATTAGACTCCAGACAACCAAATTACCCTATTAAAAAATGGGGTATAGAGCTTAACAAAGAATTTTCAACGGAAGAAACTCGAATGGCCGAGAAGGACCTAAAGAAATGCTCAGCATCCTTAGTCGTCAGGGAAATGCAAATCAAAACAACCCTGAGATTCCATCTCACACCAGTCAGAATGGCTAAGATTAAAAACTCAGGTGATAGTAGATGCTGGCGAGGGTGTGGAGAAAGAGGAACACTCCTCCATTGTTGGTGGGACTGCAAGATGGTGCAACCACTTTGGAAATCAGTCTGGCAGTTCCTCAGAAAATTGGACATAGCATTACCCGAGGATCCAGCTATACCACTCCTAGGCATATACCCAGAAGATGCTCGAACATATAACAAGGACATATGCTCAACTATGTTCATAGCAGCCTTATTTATAATAGCCAGGAGCTGGAAAGAACCCAGATGTCCTTCAACTGAGGAATGGATTCAAAAAATGTGGTATATTTACACAATGGAGTATTACTCAGCTATTAAAAACAATGAATTCGAGAGGTTCCTAGGTAAATGGATGGAACTAGAAATTATCATCCTGAGTGAGGTAAGCCAATCACAAAAGAAGACACATGGTATTCACTCACTGATTATTGGATATTAGCCTAGAACCTTGAAATGCCCAAGATGCAACTCACAGGCCACATGAAGCCCATAAAGAAGGAAGACCAAGTGAGGGTGATTCGGTCCTTCTTAGAAGGAGCAACAAAATACTCAAGGGAGCAAATATGGAGACAAAGTGAGGGACAGAAACTGAAGGAGGGGCCGTCTCAAGACCACCCCACCTGAGTATCTATCCCATGTGCAATCACCAAAGGTAGATGCTGATGTGGAAGACAGGAAGTGCATGCTGATAAGAGCCTGATATGGATATCTCCTCAGAGGCCTTCAAGAGTCAGACATATTCAGAGGCAGATGCTCACAACTAGCCATTGAACTGATCATGGGGTTCTCAATAGAGGAGTTAGAGTGAAGACTGAAGGAGCTGAAAGGGTTTGTGGCACCATGAGGAGAGCAACAATACCAACCAACCACAGCTCCCAGGGTCTAAACCACCAGCCTGGGAGCACTTAGGGGAGGATCCAGGGCTTCAGCTGAATATGTAAAAGTGGAGGGCCCTGCTGGGCATAGGTGGAAGAAGAGAACCTTGACCTCATGAAGGCTGGATGCCCCAGGGGGTGGGAATTTTGAGGGTGGGGAGGTGGGAGTGGGGGGGTAGATAGAGGTTACATCCACAGAGAAGAAGGAGGAGGGGCGAGGGGATTGGGGGTTCCGAGGGGGTGGTGGGGGATGGGGTAAGGGGACAACATAGGAAATGTAAATAAATCATCCAATTTAAAAAAAAAAAAAGACTATATTCTGTAGATACAAGGAAAACGCATGCTAATGTTACAGCTGAGGGCGAATGTTTCCACAGTGGAAGTGTTACACTCTAAAGGGGAAGGTATTCTGGCAGTCAGGAGCCAAGGAATACCACAGTCACATCTCACAATGAGACACAAGAGGGTTGCTGCCTCTGCTTGGGTGAGCATTAGCAAAGTACTGCACAAGAGGCAAGCATTATATAGGGTTTTCTTTGTGAGGTGGAGCTTTCCAAGGTGGGATCTTGGTACAGGCTCAGAGATTGGTAGGATTTGATCTTGGAACAGATTCAGGGATTGGTGGGATTTTGTAGCCTAATCTTGGGCTTTTTTCTTCCCCTGTAGGGTGGGCCCTGGCAACATTTACACCTTGAGAGGCTTACACTAGGTTTAACCATTCTTCAAATTCCCAGTGTCTAGCTCTATTGTCAGTGCACAAGGTTATACTCTATGTAGAATCCATATGTTCTTGATTTTAAAGTTAATAGTTGATCCAAGTACCAGCAGTAGTGGGGTGGAGTGCTAAGCCTTAAGTGGGACTTTTGTATCACTGCTGCTGAGGCTGAGGGAGCATCCCAGAAGAGAGAGCAGCAAGAAAGTAAGAGCTGGAGAATGGGGTGGTACACCACAAAAACGTGTGTCCTCAGTATGGTATGGCTCTCGCAGTCCTGAACTCAGTGCAGCTTTGGTTATGTGCACAAGACCTACACAAGACAAGGCCCTTCTATGTTCCATTATGGGGAAGAGAGGGCACCTCCTTAGGTGTCATGTCTCCCTGAGGTATACGACTGTCAGTTAGTGGTTGCTAGGGGAGAGGGTGCCAGTTTTGTCAGTGGTGTACACACTGAAAGGTAGCCCATGCTCTAACTTCCCACATCTGCTCATTTGATCAAACCTAACTAAGGACACACAGTTGGTGTGAAAGTTGTAAGGAAACCTCTTGTGAAGAATGGTTTCAGAGGAAGAGGGAATGGGATGAAAGAGCGTAATGGAAATTACTAAAATGCATTACATACATGTACAGAACTGTCAAATAATATATATGTATGTGGTGCATATTTTAGTAATTCATTATATATCCTAGTAAATACATTATTTTAGTAAGATATTAAGTATATAATTTGTAATACATTTAATATTACTATTATACCAATAGTAATAGTAAATATCTTAGAAAATATATATGTAGGCAAAACACTCATATGTGTATGTGTGTGTGTGTGTGTGTTATGTGTGTGTGTGTGTAAGTGTGTGTGTGTGTGTGTGTGTATTTCAAAGAGATCCCATGAGAGGATGCTAGGAAGATGGCTTAGTTAGTAGAATGCTTGTCAACCAAGCATGAGGACATGAGTTTGGATACTTAGTAACTATATAAAAATGGATATGGCACAGTATGCACTTGTAATTTCAGTAGTTGGTAGTCAGAGCCAGAAGGATCCCCGAGGATTACTGAGTAGTCTGTCTAGATGAATTGATATACTCCAGACTCAATGATAGACTGTCTCCAAAAAATAAAGTGGAGAGGAATTGAGGAAGACTCATGTTGACCTCTGACACCTACATGCACATGCACACACATCTACATATGATTCCACAAGAATGGCAAGAATTGCATCTGTATGCATTAGAGAACATTTCTACTTCAGTCATAGCCAAATAAGTCGCTTTCTGACCAACATCTTCACAGAAGACATCTGTACACTCTGGGAGAAGCAAAATAACTCTGTGGCAACAAAAAGTATTGGGGGGATATAAAAGCTGTAGATATTGGAGATATTGGAGAGATTGGAGAGATTGGAGAGATTGGAGAGATCAGACACTTTGATGGAAGGGGACAGTAAGGTGACCTCATTGCTATTTATGGGTTTTATTCTGAAGGCAAGATAAAGTCAGCATGCTGGAGAGGACTTAGACAGTGAGGCTTGGTCTCACGTGAGAAAGAACTAGCCCAATTGCTATTGCTAGAACACACAGGAGACTTTTGGAAAGAAGAGAATGTGATTGCAAATTTTACTTATATGTAATGACCTAATCTCTGGGTTAACCATGTACCATACAAGTGAAGGGCAGACTCTCAAGGAATCCAGCTAGGGAAAAACAGCAAAACTTTACAGCTAGACCTAAAAAAACCAAACCAAAACCAAAGCAAAACAAAACAAAAAAAGCCAAACACAAACAAACTGAATTTAAATCTTCACTGCCTCCTATTTCTGAAGACATAGAGCTGGTAAATTTGGTTCGGCCAAATTAACTTCCTGACTGTGATAGCCACCAATGTTCTTTGGAGGAACATACTGTAATTCAAAGTTTCTGCCACACATCATTCACAAAATTTCCAGGATAGAATTCAAATCGTTTGTGGTAACAGATTGCATAGAACGGCACCTTGGAGATTATTAAACTGCACCTCTGGGTGTATCTGTGAGGGTGTTTCCAGAGAAGAGCAACTAACTAAACAAGGCTGATGACTGCTGTGGTGCTCTGAGTGAGAAATGTTCCTGTAAATGCATGTATTGGAATATTTGGTCACCAGTTAGTGGTGCTTTGGGGGAAGTTACGGAATCTTTAAAAGATGTAGTCTGTTGGAGGAAGCACATGGGAGGGGGGCTTTGAGGATTCATTCTACTTTTTGAAAAGGGATTTTTAAAGCTAGTTAAATAGTATAACAAGAAGCCTTAATTCACTAATACAAGTAGTTAAGAATAACAGGTCAGCTAGCTTGGTAACCCAAGGCCTTCACAGGGGATACAGAGCTAGAGAAACAAAGGTCAATTGAGTGTTCAGGGAATCTGTTCCCATGGTGTCTGATTTAGCCTTCTCTAGAAAAACTCCCACCAGAGGTCCCAAGGACTTGTGAATTAAATGCAGCCAGATGGTCTGTTGGCTCAGATAAGCATTCACACTGGGTCCCAAGGCCACAGGGACCAGAGACTGTTCTTGAGATCTGCTTACACATATTACAGACATTTGAAACAACCAATTGTGTGTGATTACCCACAACCCTCTCCCTCCCCCCAGCCTTTGCTTATATAAACCCTAAGCTATTAGGTTCAATAACCCCTCCCTCCTGTGTGAGGCATGTATCGATCCAAAGCTTCGTATATTAAAAAGGATCTGACTCATGTTATTACAGCAAGAGGTCTCTGGAGTGTTTTTGGGGTCGCGTCCTTCCTGGGTCCCCTTGGAGGAGTCTCACTTTCTATTTTGTCTCTATCCCCCTCTCCCTCCTCTCTCTCTCTCTCTCTCTCTCTCTCTCTCTCTCTCTCTCTCTCTCTCTCTCTCTCTCTCTCTCTCTCTGTATCTCTCTCTTCCTTCACCCTTTCCTCCTTCCCTCTCCCTCCCTCCCTCCCTCTTCCCATGGATGGATGAAAATGTAGCCAACTGGCTTCCTGCCTCTGTTGGCATACCATGCCTTTCCACCATTATGAACATCTCTGGAACCATAAACTAAAATAAACTCCCTTCCTTAAGTTGCTTCTGGTCATAGAATTTTATGGCAGCAATGCAAAAGGAAACTCTAACACCTACCTTGAATTCAGGTAGTATAAAATCGTCACTGGGCTGCAGATAGGATGGAGGGGGAAAAAGAAACCTTGTAGCAGGTGAGTCTTTCCTATCTCTGCTTCCTGGCAACCATGTTTTGACTTGCCAGACACTCCTCACAATGATGAACCGAAATATGCTGTGAAACCATAAGCAAAATAAAATATCCTTTTTTAGGGTGTATTTATCTTGTATTGATAGAAAAAGTAGATACTAAGTATCTTTACCTGTTGAGACATTTTGCTGAAACAAACCATTTTCAATATAAAAGTCAATGAGTAATAATTCTGAAATTATTTCAATGTTTGAATAAAACGAGTAACTATTTTTTAGAGTAGAAAGGAATGTAAGACAATGAAAAGATAAGAAACCTCAGTAGAGAGATAAATAATACAAACTAAATAGAAAGTATCAGTCTCCACGATGTTGCTATCAATTCTCAAACTAATATACAGATTTGATGAATATTCAACCAAAATCTCCACAGCTGCTTTGTAGAAATTTAAAATTTCTCAAATTTGTATAAAAAGAAAACAGATAATCAAAACTATTTTGAAACAACTAAAATGGTTGTAAGGCTCACACTACCTTGTTTCAATGTATTATAATGCCAATGTAATTAAGGTTAGTATGGTATTGGAGGAGAGACATATCAATAGAAGTGGATTCAAGGTCTAGAATATATACTTACATTCATAGTATTAACTTGATTTTCAATAAGGGTACAAATCGACTTGAATGGAGACATTTTAAAAAATCTTGCTGGGACAACTGGACATGAGGGTGCCAGAAATGAACCTTGAGTTCTATTATATAGAGCAATATACATAGAACTGACACAAATGGTTCATAGACCTAAAATCCAACAGCATAAAAATCTACAAATACAACAGAAAAATATCTTTATAACCTTGAATAAGGCAAAAACTTTTCACACACACACACACACACACACACACACACACACACACCCTAATCCCACAAAAGGAAAATATCAGGAAATTGAAATTCATACATAGAAAATAGACTTTTTGAAACCCAGTGTAAAGAAAATCGGAATCCAAAGCCATAGACGTCAAAAAGCAATAGTGATCTTAAAATTAATGTCATACTGAGATATACCTACATATAAACAGGTTAGACTGTTGTATCTGTCGCCAAACTGCAAAGCGAATGGAGCTCTTGTGCATTGCTGATTGCTGATGGGGAATGCACAGTGGATTGTCCACTTAGCAAACAGCTTGACAATTCCTTCAATATTTAGGCTTATCATAGAGTTCCCAAACCATTTATGTAGGGGTATTACCCATGAGAAATTGAAACTTTTATTCACACCACACACAATCTCTATAGAGTGTTTCTTAGCATTTTTTTCATTGTCACTGCTAAACCCCCAAATGGTCCAAGTAGCCATCAATTGGTGAATAGATAAATCATGTGATCCCTACTCACGAAATGCTACTTAGCAACAAAATACATATGGAAACCATATGTATTGAGCATGTTAAGCTAAATAAAATAACCCAGAACAAATAATCTGCTACTATTTGCTTTTATTTGTATGAATCTATTCAGGAAATGTCAAAACTATAAGATATTTCAGCTGTTTATAGGAGCTGGGAGGTAGGAAGATTTTTACTACAGTGGAGCCAGAGAGAACCACTGACCATGTACTTACTGTGGTAGTGTTTATGTGACTACATACATACTTTAAAACTCATGGTTTACAATGTAAGGTGTGTGTGTGTGCGTGTGTGTGTGTGTGTGTATGTGTGTGTGTGTTTATATCCTAGTGTTAAAACTAAGAAAAATGAGGTGAAATAAAGACATTTTCAGATAATAGAAATATCAAGAGACTCTGGTGCCCATGGACTTACTGTATATGATAAGCTGAAGGAAACTCTTTAGAATAGAGATAAATGAAAGCAGATGTAAACATTTGTCTAGGGGATGAGTATTGATGGCTGCAAATATATATGTGAGAATAAATGAGCATGTGTGCTGATATAATTTATAAAGATTTGGGGGAAGGTAGGTAAAAAAAAACTTCCTTAGATCATCTTTTATATCAGTATTTTCTTATGACAAGAAATTAACTCATAATATAATTTGCAAAGCTTTCTAAGACAGAGTAAGAGTGAGGTCCAATGAGGCAGATCACTCAGGATACCCTCAATTTAGCAAATATGGTTGCTTCAGTAGAGTTAGTGTTCTGGCTGACCTGACTCCTGGGCCTCAGAAGACAATACCACATCACAAATTCAAACAAGACAATTAACAACCCTAAAGAAGACATGATTTCTCTTCCCCTGATACTTTCAATAGTGCAGACTTTGTAAAAGGTTCTGGAGGGGTCCTCTGGTCACACATATTTTTTTTTTCATTTAAAATTTATAGCTTTTTTAAAAAAGTATGTCCTCTCATCCTCATGCCTGTAAGGTTGTTAGGATTCCAGGTAGTGGTGTTTTATGAATCACAAAAAGATGGTGGAGAACAAGCTACACTATAGTTATCTGATAGACAAGTTCCCAGATGGTGTGCCTGTACTTAGCTGATCCCTTCCTCTGTGGAAGTGATTAGTTGGCAATCCCTGTGGACTATGAAAATACAAGGACACTCAGAGAGTTCCTTATAGATTTTTTTTTTATAGTAAGAGGAAAATACATTGGCCCAGTCCCCAAGAGTCCTAGCAGGAGACCACTTGCGTGGGCATTAGTCATGGACACAGCTTTATTGTTGTTTAGAACTAACAAGGGATATGGCACTACCAGGAGCTTGGGAAGCAATAAGGGAATGTGTAAGAGTCACTGAAGACCTGTGTTGTTTGACATGGGCATGGCTGTGTCAAGCACCAAAGTCTCAGACCATAGGAAATTGGTAAATCTATACTGGGGTCTAAGTACAAGTGTCTATGAAGGATTGTCCAGTGTGTGCAAGTAGAAATGTTTACAACTCATCAATGTGTGCAAATCTAGCACCTGCAATTTCCTCCTCCTGCATATCTACTCCCTAAAACTGTTGCCTACAGAGACCCCTACCAAATCTAGCTGAGTCCTTCCCTTTGGGCTTAGAAAATAAGCATGCTGAGGTTGGGTTGCTGCAGTAATTAGTACCATTCCATGACAGTGCACACAGACCACCTGACCACAGCTTCTCTGTGTCCCTATGTCTGTCACTTCTTTAGTGTCTGCCTTTCCCCTCATTAACCCCTTCACTAACCCTAGTCAGATCAAGACAGCAAGTGGTGGAGATCACTACATGGTACAGAAGATAGAAAGCAGCTCGGATCTGGTAAACAGCTGATGGTGGAGGGTGTTTGGGTGTCACATTTAGTTAATGCCTTTTTATAGTTTACATGAGTAGAAGAATGAAGTGCACAGTTACAATAAAATGCAAAGAAGAATGGAAGGCAAAAAATGAAAGGGAAAATATTTAAGTTGGTGTTCAAAATCCCCCTCTCCCTCTATTCCCGTGGACTTGTCTAAGTGCTAGTCATTCTTCTGGAATGGTCTTTTAGCTATGTATGTTGCTTCACATAGTTCCAGGTCTACCTTTCAAACACACAAGGTTACCTAACATTCACCAGAATCCTATAAATCTTTCCATTATATCCACTAGAGCTTGAGCATTTGTCTTTGGAAAGGTGCCAAGTCTAGCCCTAAACTATTTTTTTGAGATAGGGTCTCTACTATTCATCCCAAGATGATCATGGACTTGCAATATCTCTTCTTTCACCTCCCAGGTTCTAAGGTTGCAGGTGTGTGTCACCATGCCCAGTTCTAAGCTGATTTCTTAGGTTTTTGCTAAATCATGTTATCCCTGGTACTCATTACTTGTTCATGTGACATTTCTAAGTCATAGTCCCCGTTTTGCTTTACTTCATACACTTTTATTTCACCCCTGCCAAGCTTTTAACAAGCCTGCTTATGTACTTGTTAGACAGAGATGATATTGGACATACGGAAAAGACCAGAAAGGTGCTGACAGTGTAATGCAAGCATCTACCAACATTCACGAGCTCCTTGGTTTTTATCTACCAGAAAACTACTTATTGACAATGTCTCATATACTGTGCTTCTTATTACACTTGATATGTGTTGCTTCATGTAGAGAGATGAAGTAGGTTGTAGAGTGTCTTTTAAAGTGAAAGTGTTAAGAAGAGGGAGAGACTAACAGATTTCATTGCATCAAACCAGGAGGCTGCTGATAGACTGTGATCACTCACCACTATATGGCAATAGAAAGGAGATAGAAACTTCTCTTTTCATGAGATCTCACTGGATATGCCATTGCAGTGATCATTTCAGATGTCTACACTTTTGACTATTCTGCGCTGGGATTTCTAAGGAATCTTCTCTAATGAGGAGGCAGTATTTAACAGTTGGGGGAAGCAGACACTCAGTATCCAGCGAGTTCATTGTGTCCTCAGTTAACTTTGTATGCCTTATCTTGGTTCTGCACATCACCAGATGTGTGGCTTAGACAGTTTACCTCAACTCTTATTTATAAAAAGAATGCACATATACCTACGTCATAGAGCTTTGTAAGATACTAAAGATAAAATATACTCAAATACTCCTTAATCTTCCCTCTTCTGTTGTCTTTCCTCATTAGACCTGAAGAATTTGAAAGTATTAGGCATGAAAAATAAGGAAAATGTGCTCCTTGTTATAAGGTATTCATCAATACCCTATATTACAGAAAATTTCTTTCCTCAGATGTCAGTTCTTGCTGATATCATAGTGTGGGTTGTTAATTGTATTCTTGGAAGCCTTAACATTGTTTATGTTTTTCTCTGCAAATGTAAAAAAAATCAGATAAATTGTCATTTCTCGATCATGATGAATAGCAACACAATTATGAGATTTAGAACTCTCTGGTTTCAATTTCTCTACATAAGTCAGGAGACCATATTTTTGCAATTTTGAAAAAGAAGTACTTTGTATAGAAAAAAGCTAATTATTCTTTCTCAGTTTCAGCAAGAAGCACGTTTATTACATGTTCAACAAAGTTGTATTCATTTTATCCAAATGAGAAATAGTTGAGGGACTTCATTATATTTGGAGAACATTTCCATCAATCAGAGACTTAGCAGTTACCAAAAAGAATTCCACAATTCATCTTTATATCATGGGTGTGACTTATAATCTCTGTACTAAAAATATTAAATATGAGGGAAAACTGTTCATAAACCTTAATGTTCCTTGGCAGAGAAAAACTGCTTTGTGTTCTTGAAGATATGAGAAATCTAAATGAAACTTACATGCTTGAAATCAGTGCCAGATGCAATACAATTCCAGCACAATTCACTAGCTGCATGGCATATTTCACCATGATTTACTAAAAAGTATTCAACAAATCTATGTTTCACTGAAATCTCAAAAATACAAGTATTTCATTCACAAAACACATGGCTTGGCAGGTTTCCAGAGTAGGAATTTTTCTGGAGGGAAGATAAATTTATTGATTAAAATAAATCAAATCACTGACGGTTTCCTTAGGAAACTTGCAAAACATAATATGTAGAAGCTGACAGCCTCGTGGCTTGAACTGGAACAGAAATCCGAGATATGGCTTTATGTTTATTATCAAACTTTATTAGTGTCATAAGCGGGTATTTAAGACATTTCATATTAACATTTGGAAGAATATACATGTAATTATATACATATATAAATGTATATATATGCTAAGACTGTAAATCTTTGGCATTTTTATTCCAGTTCTACCAAATGCACAGTCATATGGGGTAAGTAATGAGCATTCATGGATGGGATGTATGTAGAATTAACTAGGGACTAATCATGCTGACATTATTTCTTTCTACCCCACATTATAGCTTCCTCCCTGCCCTCTCATTATTCTGGTTACATCTCTGCCTTTAGCGGTTGTTAGGGAGTAGATGTATTCTTTCCCTTAAATTCATGTAGAAGCCTTAATCCACCACAGACCTGTATCTGTAGATGGGCTCTCTAAGGGAGTAAGTTAAGTAAAATCGAAAGGATGGGTCTCTGGCCTGGTCCCATTAGTGTCCTTATGAGGACTCCAGACAACTCTAAACTGTGTTCCAATGAGATCATGTGAGCACACTGAGCTAGTAGTGGTTTACAAGCCAAAAGAAAAGACCATGCTATCAGACCTTACAGTATCCAGAGCTGAAGAAATGCATTAAGATACCCAGTCTGTGGCATTTTGTTATAGCAACTCACAGCAAAGTGACACAGCAATTGCTGACAGCTTTGCTTTTCTCTAAAACCAAAGAATTCTTGAAAGGGATCATCTGCCTTCCACCATGCAAACTTATCAAACTAGGATTTTCGAACACTTGGCCTATCTTCCAGAAGATATTGGATGATGCATGGGTATAATGTGTGTTTAAATAGTAGGATTAAATATGCAATAATGTTTAATCCATTCACATTATTGAATATAAGCAAAAATTTTGAATGTCAGAATATTTTAATAGGTTCATGTTCATAATGTTAATATGTGAAAATTACTGTAAGTTAAGCAATGTGTGCATTAAGTTTGGTCTACAACTAACTCTTGGCTTTGAATAACTAAATAGCTTCAACTGCAGCCTAACTTAAGAGTATGTTAGTGTTCTTATAACATGTTGCTGAGTCTTAGTCATAGTAGTTGACTTTTAGCCAGTCAGTATGACAGCTGATCAGATCATATTTTCATAAGATAAATACCAAGATATGACCAACCACACTATTATATCAGTTTGTTTTCCCTTTTTTAATCTGCAAAGATTGCTTGCTCACTGATGGAACACTCTGAACTTTGACTGGGTTAGAGTACTCCTCTATTCATGAAACAGCTGTTCAAATAAATTTTGCAAAGTTTAATTTTCCTAAGTTTTGTTTAACCTGTTCAAGGCTTTATATTTCGTGTGTGCATGTGCCATATATGTGTGTTCTAATGCACATGTATAGAGTTCAGAAGACAATTCCCAACTGTAGTTCCTTAGCGGATGTCCACTTGTCTTTTGTGGTCATTGGCCTGTAGGCTAGTCGGTCTGTCTGCCTCCTCAGTGCTGGCTGCCACCCCTGGCTTTTAAAATACAGATTTTGAGGATGGAATGAAGTCAGGTTCTCCCGCTTGCTCAGAGAGGTTTTCACTGATCTCCCCCTCAGCCCTGTAGCGTCTTACATAACTATCACAAGAAAATAGGAACATAATCTGATTACAGAACAGTACTTCAGAAAATGGAAGCATTTCTGAAGTGGTCCTACTTCATCCCCGTATCATTGCCTGGATTTACTGTCTTCACATGGTGAAAATTTCTGGTCTTTTCCTCATTTACACGCCTGTAAACCCCTCATAAGGGGCTATATACTATGCTAGCCTGGTAAACAAACTTCAAGTAGAGGTTGCTTGGCTGGATTCGATTCGGTTAACCAGATTGGTAAGTCCCCGGAGAACAGGAATCAGGCTGAGAATTGCATGAGGCCTGGAACACAGTGGACACTCAAATATACGCAAAAAGATAGGAAAGGCGGGGGATTGGGGGGGGGGTGAGGGGAGGCGAGGAAGCGAAGGAAGCGAAGGAAGCAAAGCATTCCTTAAGAGATCATCTACAGTTCTCTGCTGAACTCAGGTGGGCGTCAAAGTCAGCACTTTCCTTAGCCAGGCTCACCAGCACAGGAAAAAAGCGAGGAAAGAACAAAGCTTTTTAAAGAAATAACGCTCGGTCAAAGTGAGAAAAAGGAGAAAAACAAACTAACAAAAAATAAAAACAAAAACCCAATATCCTCCTCCTAGGGGAAGAGCTAAAACAACCCGGATTGTTCCCTAGGCGACCACAGAGCCAGAACGGCCTCAGCTGATTGGCTAAGCCGCCGGAGCCAATTAGAAGGCACGATGTTGGCGGGGTTCTAAGATGGCCGCCGAGCCGCTGTTTCCTCCCCGGTAAGTTCGGCTACGCGCGGCGCGACTTGGCGGCAGGATTCGCGGCGGTCTGTCGGGTTGTGTTCCGAGGCAGTGAGGGCAGCGCAGGAGTCCGGGCGGCTCGTCCTCGCAGATCTTCCGTGCGGACGCCGGGGCAGGCTGAGAAAACTGGGTTTGGGAGGGCCCCGTCGGGCTCCGAGGGCGTCGGAGGTAGCCGTCCCATCCGCGGCGAGCGAGGAGCACGGAAGCGGGCTCCTGGTGCACTCGCCGCGTCTGGATAGCGGTTTCGGCTAAGCAGAGCGAGGCTCGCCACTCGCTCCCCCGCCGGCGTTCTGGTGCGAATTCTGATGCGGCTCGAGAGCTGAACGTGGTGCGGCCTCCCACCCGGCGAGTGCCGCACAGTTCCTGGTTGTCGAGCCCGGCCGAGCGAGAAGGGGTGTGCTTTTTAGAGCCACCCTCTCTGTCTTCAGCTTTGTAAGTATTTGTACAGTGACATGGATTGCATAGTTTAAAATCTTTCCACACAAGGTAGAGAGGGTCTCGGGGAAAAGTGGTTTCCAGGCCTTGGCTGTAAACATTTTTTTATTAAAACTCATCCACCCTTGAAAATAAAAAGCAAAGAAGTTCCGCTTGAGTAAACAGTTGATTTGGAGTAAATCTGAACTCAGGCCCGTGACTTCCCTCGTGTTTTCTGTGTCGTTTTGAGAAAAAGGGACACATTTTCTAACAATAAGACATTTACATTAATATTGATATCTTAAGCCTAAAAGTACATCAGTTAACTAATTCCAACGTTCAGAAACTAAATTACTATGCTCTTATAGATTAGAGGATGGCGGTTATAATTATTTTACAAATAAGATTAAATATAGATGTTTGTAGCTATTTAAAATTGAATACATAAGACAGTCACTTGATGGAAATGCAGTTTAAATTCTGGCATAGTAGAGACAGAAAATTTGTTGGATGCATAGATTTTATCCTTTGGGTATTGCTTGTAAGCAAATCCGTGGGCAAGAAATACATTTCTCAAATCTCTAAATGTGACTGACTCTCAGTGTGTTGCTTAGTATAATATCTTCCCTGTTTTTTTATATGCAAAAAGCGCAGAAAAAAATTATTAGTAAATTTTACCAATCATATAATTACAGGCTAGAACCACTGTTTTGGCTGTCTCCCAAATCTTTGTCTCCAAGAATTCATCACCAACTTTGCCCTCTAAAAGTTTATAATTTAAAACCGTCAGGCATAAGTGGATCATAATGATTTTGGCCAGTGTAAAAAGGGTTGTTGTTAATTTCTAATGAGTGTTAGGATGAGGATTAATGCCTGCCTCTTGGTTTTTGTGACATATCTGCTTTGTTTTTCTTCTACTGCTTCTCTGCCTTTTGTTGTAATTTGGTTTCCTGCCCTTTTCAGTGGCCCCGGTGCAGAGCTTCTGAAAACTGTTCATCTTGTGAGGTAGAGAAGCAGTGTTTATATTGATAAAGAGTAAGGCAACTCTGAGCATTTAGGATGCTGAGACCATTAAGATCATAAACATTTTAAAGGTGTGTGTGAGGCATCTCACTGGTATCTGATCATACCTTCTTTTAGAGTTTAGCAAGAATGGAGACCCAGGCAAATACTGTGCAGGATGGAAGGCATCTGACTTTCAAGACTATATTTTTGCCCCTAGTGATCTCCAGACTTGACCCAAACTAGAACTTTTATAATTGGTATTTTTTTTAATCTCAATGGTTTCTGTATCTTGAGAGATGGTATTTACTAAACCCCTTTTTAAATTTTTTATAAAGAATGAGATGTATAGTCAACATCTCTGGTAACAGGTGAAGAATAATGCTTTACTGGTTTTAGGTTTTCTAAAGGTAGATTGTACTATGCTACCAAGGGAAAAGTAAAATAATTTGATTAAAAAAAGAAATACTGATAATTAGCTTAGTGACTTCCAGTACTTTCATTATAAAACTTTGTAAGAAAACATAGATTACCAGGTGCTGAACCACTTTGTTTTAAATGCATTGTTTTCTGCCAAAGTATGCTCAGTAATGGCTATGGTTGTTTTTCAAGGGTGAAAGAAAGCCTTCTGTATTTAGACATAGAACAGTATGTAAATACATTCAGTTCATAGCAAGTGATGTCTGCCCAGAACTAGAAGATATGTCCCGTGTTGTACACAAAATAGTTTGTAGATGGAATAAATCCTAACTGAGTGGTGATGAGTGTAGGAAATGAAGAAATGATATTTCAAACTTTAGAAAAAAGGAGGAATATGGCTCATTTACATTTTCCTTGAGGGCATGATTAAATTAAATACTGGGTTACAGCCTAAAAACTGAAAGCTTACAAGTTAATTCATTTTCTGTGCTGTGGGCCTGGCTATAATCTACATAGAAGAATTGAGTTTCTTTTTGTCTGGTATTCCACATCTTTTTAGAGTGGCTGAGTGAATAATCTCAGAGACTGATCTAGGATGTTCTACCTTAAAATAAAGACATATACCCTGAAAGGAATGAAAGAGACACTTCAAAGAAATAATCACCTTTCAGAGAATGCCAAATAGGAGCAACAGGAGGCCAGATATGACGCCAGTTGGAAAATGTATGAATGACATGTATATACAGGGAATAGAAAGACAGTATTTTCAAACAGGAGCCCAAGGCATAAATGACTAGTCATCCTCTCCACAATGACTGGTTTACAGTTGAGCTGCTTCTTAACTGGACAGCTCTGCTTTGCAGGCTCCTTACCAGCAGTTACCTGTGTTTATCAGCAGAAAGCTTAATCTCCTTTGCATCTGTTTTTGTTTTCTTTTGTTTTGTGCCACCCCCTCTTCCAGTATTGTGGGAGACTGATGTGTGACTAAAGATTTTAAGGGACTGGGTTTAAGAAAAAACAAAAACAAAAAAACCTTATTTGAGTTTTAGGGGACTGAGTTAAGAAAAAAAAAAACCTCATTTGAGTTTTGTAGTATGGATTTGGAGGATCTTTTAACTTTTCTTTTTCTTCAGGTCCATTTAAGAAGCTATCGAGCCAGGAAAATGCTATATTAAAACAGTTTTGGATGCCATATCAGCAATCAATAGAAGTAATTTTGAGAAAGTTCAAAAAGCCATGAAACTGGGTAGCTGCCTGAAAACTGATGAGAAACTACAGCATCTGTAGGGTCCCTGAGACTGCCTTCGTTGGGGAATCACATTTGAATGCCTAGAATATGGATTATATTCTAGATATTCCAGATGTACTCAAACAGAGGTCTGCCATGCTCTCTAAGGTCCAGGCTGAGTGACCTTTCCATGCCATGGTCTAGATACTGTTCTGTTAAGCTCCTGGTTCTCTCCTCTTTTGTGTATTTTGGTTCCTAAATTCTTGGAGAGTATCTAGCACGCAGTACCATGGGTAGTACTCCTATAGTAGTCCCCAGGCATGCTTAAAAAATGTCTGAAATTTGTTACAGTTTTAATATTCTCAACTAGATAATTAACCTAAAGATGTTGCAGATGCTTTACTACTCTGTTCTCCTTGCTGGCATATTTTACAGCATAACTCAAGACTTGCTTTATCTCGTCTTTTAAAACCTACAGATCAAGTTTATGGGGAGATGCAGGTTTTATAAGTCAAAACACATATAATTTGGGGTCTTTCTACTTTGAGTTGAACATAAATTCTGGATAGAAAATTATACACAGTGGTTTAGAAAAAACCTTTATGAGAAACATTAATATTTGAGTTTCATTAATTGTCTGATTATCTGCCTCTTGTTTTGTTGCTCTATTCAGAAGGTCAAGTACCAGGTTTATTTAGAAAAGCTTCATGGCAAACTGGAGATCAGGGAGGAACATGATTTGTATAGGTTGATTGATAAGTGAAACACCACAAATATTAGAAACTTCAAAGGTATCTTTTGGGTTCTTCTTTTATATTAGGAGTGATAAAATGTATTTCATACTTATGGAAATAATAGCAAGAACTACTGAACATTTGTCGTTTTTTTTTTTCCTTTTTTTCCGATGTGCAGTTCAAGTTTATTTAAAAAACAAAAACATTTAACACTAAACATTTATTGAGCCCCTAGAACCTCCTGAATACTATTGAGTGTTGTATCTCATTTAAGCCTCAGACTACCAGTGTAATTATCCTGTGCTACAGATGAAGAAACTGAGGATCAGGGTTGTTAAGTAATTTCCTTCTGCCTCTAGTGGAACTGGAGTCAGGAGTCCAGTTGAGTCTTCTTAAAAAGCAAGAGGATGTTTCAGAAAATGAAATACTGGTAAACCTGTCCTAAAACACAAAAACACTGCTTCTTAAAATCTGAGGAGGTCCTTAAAAGAAATGTGTAATTCAGAGTAGTGCAGAGATCCTCATGCCTGTGACCTGCAGAGAATCAGGACATCTAGCAAGATAGCTTTCTGTTCTTCCTTCCGACTGATGATGAGCCATGAGAAGTGCAACAGGTTTGGGCTCAGTTGTATGAAAAATAGGCTATACTATGGAGATCAAATGAGACTTTGATAATCCTTGGACATGATTACCCGAGTTCTAAAAGTCATTTTCATGAAACTTAATGATTATATCATTGGGGAATACAGATAATGCTAAATACTATGCTGAACTTATTTCCCAAACACTATTGTTACTCAAGAAAGCTATATGCTTGCTAAATTTTAGATTTATATTTCATTTGGTTTATTTTACCAGTGTAAAATTTAAAACTAGGGATGTCTTTTTTACTTCCACACTTTTTATTTATTGATTATATTTTTTACATTTATATATTATATGTTTATGGGTGTGGATGTCCGTGCCATAGCACACAGGTAGAGGTCAGAAGACATCTTTCAGGAGTTGTTTTTCACCTACCATGTGCGGTGGAACTCAGGTTGTCAGGGTTGGTGGCAAGTACCTTTACTTGTTGAGCCATCTTGTTGGCACATACCTCTATACCCTTTAAAACATAGATATACAACTTAGTTTTTTCTTTGTTTCCCTGCTTCTTAGACAATATGCCTTTTGAAAGTTATATATGCTTTGGTGTAGATGACACATCTACTTTTATTTTGTTCTTTTATGGGACAGTGAGAAGCATGGTATTTTAAGCCTTAAATTAGCTGTCATGCTTCATGTGTATAATTGTAGCATTTAGGAGGCTGAAGCAGGAGGGTCTTCAGAAATTCTTGGCCAGCCTAGACTCTAGAGTAAGACCCTGTCTTAGTAAAAGAACAACAAAGCAAAATAAAAATTTGAAAAATATATTATTTTAAGTTCTTACTGACATTCTTGAGTCATGGGTGCTTTACTGAGTTTTATTTAGGCAGAATAATCCATACTTTAGAAAATCAAGGTTCTGTTTTATCCATTTTAAATTTAAAACCTATTTTAGATTTTAAAATTTAAATTGGCTGTCTCTAGATCATTGACAGACATATTGATCTCCTGTGGTATCTGTTAGTGGTTCTAAAATAGTTTCCATGGCTACTATTAGAGTTTGAATTCATTTTTCCCTTTCTCCTATTAGAAGAAAAGATGTGGAGTGGACTGTTACCTCCTGGACTAAATGAAAGCGATGTTGAGTCAAATTCTGAAGATGAAGTCATACTAGAGAACCCAGAACCTTCAGAAGTTAATTTACAGGAAGATGGAGAGACTGGCAGCAGTACGAAGGCAGCAGTGTCAGACTTCCCGGCAGACCAGCCAGAGACAGGAACACAGGCTGACGCAGATGCGTATGAGAAGTGTCCTTCTGGGATTCCCCTAAACATGTGGAATGTAGGTTTCCCTCTGTGTGGTTAGGAAAGCATGTATGTATACATGTGTTCTCTGTGCTGTGGGCAAAATATGTTGGGATACAACAGACAGCAGACGGGGCCTCAGAATATTTTACTGTTGGATACCAGCTCAAGTCTAGTTTTATTTTACATAAGTAGAAGTAGTAAAACTTCATAGGATTTATCTACTTCATAGGATTATCTACCTAACGTGATAAATAAGTTTATTCCTTTATTTCTTCCTTTAATTATGTGAGTTATTGAGCTTCATTCTCCATTATCAAGCAGCTTATATCAAAACCAATGAATGTCTCAATTCAACTGAGAGTTGTGAGCACTGAAGTATCTCAAGAACAGAAGTCTCAGTTGGTATCTTTAGAAATGGCAGAGCATGAGGATTTTATTTAAACCTCTGTTCATTTTTAGACTGTATGTTTATCTTCACTGCACACACACATACATCTTTTCTCTTTTTACATAGAAATTTCAAGAATTGCATAAAAAAAATTCTGAACAGAAAAATTCAACGCCAAGATTCAGACAGAAAAAAAGAAAACGCTCCAAAAAAGGTGTTCATTTTTAAATTTAGGTTGTTAGTTGTGCTAACTCTTAAGTTGATTAATTGAGTTAATTTCTTAAAACATGATTTTAAAATAATAGCTGCATAATTAAGTATTGACACTCTAAATTCCTTTTAGGCAAATTGAAGAATGAAAACGAATCTCACAGGTAGGTAGATTTTAAAGTAGTTACTATTCAGCAGTGTTGTGGAATTTTCTAGATTGCTGTACTACTTATCTTTGGTAAAGATCAGATATGAGAAGTAGTTATTGAAGTGTAATTATTGCAACAAGTTAAAAATAGACAAAGTAAAAAGAGCCATAATTTATGTACACAGAGTTGATTTATCTTCTTGCAGCGAGCAGTCCTCAAGTGAGACCCAGTGGAAAGAGCTTACTCAGTATTTCGGAGCCAATGATAGATTTGAACCCCCTGTTAAACAGAAAAAAGTTGAGAAGGTAAGAACCTTTTATATTTATTATATTATTCTACCTTAGCTAACAGGACATATTTTTGATTAGCCATGCCTAAAATGCTAGTTCATTAATTCATATAATTAGAAACTTAAAATGTCCTGATGTGTACCTGGATAAACAAGTGGCTATCTAGTTTAAAACTGTTCAGAAGTGTAAGTTGTAAAAATATTGTGAGAACCTCACTCCCTTTGCCTTGGATTGTGAAAGAACGCTATTGTAAGAAGCCATCTCTCTGAGACTTGGAGGGTGGTGAGAGCCATTACCTAGTGACCAGCCTGAGGCTACTGAAACAGGTGAGGACTTTAGAGGAAGGGCTAATGTGAGACCTGTTTGTTTCTTGGTGAGAAGGTTAAATTGGCTCGAGTGAGGTCAGGAGGAGGGGGAGGGTAGGTCAAGACTCAATCCTGTAGAACTGCCAAACATGGGTGGGGCCTTAGAGATGTAGGAAGTGGGCTTTATTTACAGTGCACTTGGCCTTTAAGAGAGTGATATGATCTAACTCCTGTAAAGATTCCCTGACTGTGGTGGAGATTAGGTAGGTAGGTAGTTATGTAGTGAAAGTGAATGAGAACAGTAGACTCGGCACAAGAGAACAGCCCTGAGTGAGATCGGTGTTGATGACGATAGAGAAAAGTGTGAGTGCTAATTTGCAGTTTTAATGTGAAAGTATTTACCCTTGCATTATTAGTTTTTTTTCAAGTGATGACATACAATAATTCTAGTTAGAAAATTGCAAAAAAGTTAGGAGGAGAGAAGATTTAGAGTAGAACCTATTTAGAACTCATTTTGGGGCAGGAGTGTTAATCAGAACACAAGAACAGAGTGACTAATGACTGTAATGTGGTGGGGGCTCAGAGCAGTGTGTGAGCTTGTGGTGTATACTTGTAGAAGTTAATCTCTGGAAATGAGGACAGGCCCTGGAGAAACAAACCACATATTCGAGGTTGGGAGGCAGAATTGATAGAGTCTAAGCATGAGTATCCAGTGCTACTAGGGTTAGAGGACAACTCTGTTGTTACCATATGTTTGAAGTTGTATAATCTCAGTACTGGCTAGATACAACTAGCTCTTATCCATGTAGAATTTAGAGTTTGTATGGAGTTACAAGGATTTTTCATCCTATCATTTGAAGAAACTCCATCTTACCACCTAGCACTTTGCCTCACATGCTTTCTAGAAAAGTCAAAACAGCAGTTAAAAGTGTGAACTCTGTTTAACAAAAATTGCTGTGAGTCTGTCAGATTGTAGCCACAGGTGTATCCATTGTGTAAGTTGGACCCTTCCTGCAGATTCCTCTGCATAAATGACACCCATCGAGGAAAGTTAGGGGTCTTCTAACCAGGGAAACTGTTTACTGGCCAGGCTTACATTTAGCCAGCGCTTAATATTCTACAAGTAAATGCAGGCATGAAAGGAAAGGAAGGATTTAGTGCAGCTGAATGACTTCATCGTCTCTTGGGAGTTGAGTATAATTGCATGCCAGCAGCCTGCACTCACTCTTTAGGTTGGGGTCATGGTTTTTACATGCTGCTTCTTTTTGGGATCCTGCTGAGGTTTCTACTGTGAGACCAGCAAAGTAAGTAAACTTTAAAAAAAGTAAAAGCGAAATGTCGATACTGAGATAAAAGCTCTGAAACATGTAAGTCCAGCAGATATTTAGGAATCTGGTGAGAACTGTGCAGACACTTGGTGCCGTGTAAACAAATATGGATTTCCAGCCTAGAATTTTATTCTCTGGAGCAGAGGCTGATCTGTTACCAGAAAGTCTTTTTATTTTGTTTTCACTCAACCCTCAAGAACAGTAAAGCAAAACAAAACTTCTTAATCTCATGTCTATCATACCCTTCTTTGGAGTCCTGCCAAGCCAAACTGATGCTCAGCCCAGAATATGTATTATAACACTGCTGTCACCTGCTTGCCAGACAATGTAGAGACGCTGGTAATTCTTTCACATATAGTCTTCCTAATATTCAGTGCTGTGTTAAAATGTTCTTTGTATTAAATACAGATGTAATAGATGTCAGTCATGCTGTAATCAAAGCATGATTATTTCAGGTCTACATGGGAATTTCTGAAGAGTAGATTTTATTCATTCATTTCACTATAAATGTCTCAAGTATTCCGTAGTCGACTTAGTTTTATAAGTTAGCATCATTGTTGAAGTAGTCCTGGGTATGTCAAATGGACATACTGGGCGTGAAAACTATGGGTACTTTTATTTATTTGTTTGTTTGTTTGTTTAGAATTACTGTCTCTGATGTTTGTTTAAAGTTGTTCATGAGAGGAAAGTGTTGTTATATAGATTAGGTTTTAGGTTTTTTCAAACTTGTTTTTTTTGTTTTTTGTTTTTTGGGTTTTTTTGGTGGCAGAATACTTTTTCCATTTTGACCTTTACGTGGAACTCTAGTACATAGATTAGATCAAAACCTGACTGTCTTGAACGAATCGGGAGGCAGGCACAGAGGTTTGGGGAGAATTTTGTGGAGTGAGAGTCACAGTGTTTTTTTATGATCCTGTGATGATATCTATAGGGAGGGCCAATGTTAGCCTCTTAAGATAGATGAAGAAGCAGAAGGTTAGTATTACTTGGCTTAAAAACAAACAGCAGGTAATATGTAAGACTTTAAACTTAAGTCATTTGCCCCAGTCTGAGTTTTTCTAAAGTAAGTTTAGTTTTTAACTTAACTAAGTTTTGTATGACTTATATATGAAATAAGATCATCACATGTGACTTCTTAGTATATAACTTAGCTTTATATTTATATGTTGCTCCTTCCTCTTCTCTATGGAAAAATTGCATCATTTTGCTCCTAGATATTTAAATTTAGTCAAAATTAAACAAATTTCAGTAGGTAATTTATTTATATTATACTTTAGAGATTGGATATATTATCCAAATAAATATTTAGCAGTTAGATTTATGTAGAAATACATTGTGATATAGTTGAGCTTAAAGAGCTTTAGTCACATATAAAAAGGAATCCCTGATGTACACAAGGAAGCCCTAAGCCAAGGGCTGGAGAAATCCTACACACACGTTTTCTGTTGATGTATTCTTGACATCTGTAGGACAGTTTTATTGACTAGAGGTCAGCTGTTGTCTTATGGGAACGTTTTACATAATGCTTTTAGATAAAATTTCCACTTGTAGCTAAATTGCCATTCCTAAACATACCTGTTCTCTGATGTTTACACTTAATTCTCATTCAAGTAAAAAATGTCCAGGGTACAGTAAGGCACTGCAGCTATAGCAGTAGCCTGCAGCTCCAGCTTCTTCTATGGAAGAACCTATGTAAGTCAGGACTACTCCAGGGGTCTTCCTAAAAGTCCAAAAAGCTTGGAATCTTAAGTTCTCTTTGGTGAAATAACTTACTATCCAAGAGTTGAATTCTTGAGTCTAGGATCTAAGCCCCTGAAGTCTGTAACCTCACTGGAAAGTTGTTGATATCAGAGATAAGATCAGCATTTATTTGGCTAAATATCGAGCATAGCTTTATATTTACTTGATTTTGGTGAGAGAACTACAGCCATAGAAGTTTTAGAGACTCACTCCAGATTGCTCAGTTCCTCAGGGGAAGATTTACTTCATTTGACTTTCTCTGCAGCATTCTAAGCTAAGTGCTATGAACTTATGGTCTTCTTATGGTGATGGGCATATATAATAAAGGAATTTTGAATGTATTTGAGATGATTATTCTTAATAGATACAAAATAGAATAAAATTTTTTTCAGAGCTCAAAGAAGCTATTCTTTTTTACTTTTAGTAAAGTATGAGAACAAGCCAGGCATCATACATACATCATGCCTATAAACTCAGGACTCTGAGACATGAGTAGTGGAATAACTTTCCAGCCAACCTGTGTTACAGGGTATTTGATGACACTGTGAACCATGAGATTATGTTATTTACTAAAAAATAAAATAAAATAAAACACAAACAAAGAACTGTTTCTGGTTGTGTTTCAGTCCTTAGCACACACCTTTAATCCCTTTGTCTGGAATACGACATACCCTTAGTAGATACCTTTAATTCCAAACAATGAAGGTTTTAAAGCTTGAAACTGTTTGATAGTAATGTCTAATTGAGTGACAGACAGTGACAAATTAGAGAAGGGGTTGACAGAATGGGATATGCCCAACTCTCACAAGAAGAGAGGAAAGAGAAGCTACTTGAGGAGCAGTGCAGAGAGGGAGAAGAGGCATTTTTATGGGGACAGTTGTATAGACAGGTTGAGAAGAGAGAATAAGCTAGACACAGGAGAGGACAGAACAAGCCAGAGAATGAGAAGGAGCCAAAAGATGAGAACTTACTGCCACAATTAGTTTGAGACCTAGCAGAGCAAAAGCCAGAGGCCAAGAGACAAGCCAGTTTGAATCAGCCAGTGTGGAAAGGAGTTTTGAGCCAGAACAATTGAGTTGATCAGCCAGCCAGAGCTTATAAAGAACTAGGAAGGGGTGAGCTTATTCACCAATAAGTCTCAGAGACTGAAAGCATTCTAGGCTTAAATAAGATTGTATGAGGGCTAGAAGCTTCAGGGACTAAGACTAGGTTAGCAGATGGAGGCGGTACGCCTCTAAGACAACAATTACTGCAGGAGAATAAAAGATACTTTTACAAACCTGGAGTACAGTGTGAGACCCTGTCTGAAAACAAAACTGGGGGGGGGACAGATATGAGGGGGACGGAGGGATATTGAGATTGTATGAAAGAAGAAAAAAATGCAAGAATGAGTTATATCTTTTAAAAAGAATTATTATTAGAGACAAAGTTGAAATTGTAATAGAAATTTAGAATTTTATTTCTAGAAATAAATTTTATTCATCTGAGCCAATAATCTTACTGTCTTTGGGAAGCTGGGGTTTAAGGGTAAGCACACAGAACTGTGACTACATTTCTTCTAAATGCTTAGGGGAATCAGGACTGGTTGAGTTGGGGTAAGATAGACTGGTAATTTTAACTGATTCTTATATTTGGTTTTGAGACAAGCCCAGATTGGCCTCATACTTTATTATATAGCCAAGAAGGACCTTAAACAACTTCATTTGTTTACTTGTTGTTTGTTTTAGACAAGGTCTAAACAAGGTCTTTTTTCTTCCTACTAGCTCTCTGGGTATCTAGGAACTCAGTGTGGAGACCAGGCTGGCCTTGAACTCTGCCTCCCTTTGCTGAGATTAAAGGAATGTACCTTCAAGCACCTTGAACTTCTCCTATATCCACCTCCCAAATGCTTGGATTACAAGTGTGTGTCACCATTATACTAGATGAAATGCAGTGCTAGGGATCAAACCCACGGTTTTATTTATTTTAGGCATTACTACTAAGAGATGTTCCCCAGCCTGATTTTATTTTCAAGTGAAACTGTACCTTTATTTATGCTCAGCAATTTATAAGATTTTCTGTGATAGAGGACTTTTCCCTTTGTGACATTCAGTGCTAAGCTATAGCTCTATGTACCAGAGGAACATTAACAAGTTGATTCAATAGAATCATTCAGTATGTGGATTTATGCAGGTCTTGGGATCTATGGGTTACTCTGGGCACTATATACAGGAAGGCAAGAAGCCTAGATAATTGGAAGGGAACACAGGTACTGTGCATGACATATATGGGAGTCTTAAGGGAGGATTAGTGTACAGGTTACTAAGGTGGAAGAATGGAGCTAGTCTGGGTGATTGCTTGGGTAAACAATGAATTGAGGTATTCAGCTACCTCAGACTTTGTGATACAAGAAAATTAAATTTGATATTAATATTTACTTTATCTGTCTCAGAGGCATTTGAGGAAATCTCTATTCTGCAAAGGGAGTAAATGCTATTGTATTAGCATTTTGTAAATAAATAACTTCATTTCCATTATAGATTAAATATGAAGTTCTAAATGGAGACTATAAATTTCTAATTGTACTATACTGAGAGCTCAAGATAAAGGTACCCTGGAACCCTGAAGAGATACCGAAGTCAGAAAAAGTGTCAGATAAGGCAGTTGTGAGCCTCCTGACTTTGGTGTTGGGATCTGAACTTGGGTTTACTAGAAGTGTAGCAGTGTTCTTAACTGCTGAGCAATGGGCCCAGTCCCAACAAATACAGTTTTTATTTGTGGCAGATAAATTTGTATGATGAGAATGACAGTATGTGATCCCTGTTTGATTGTAAGAGCATCATCACCTCAGTGTTATTGTCATGGAGTTCTTTTCAGTGCTGCAGTATAGGTTGGTTCTTTCTACTGCTAATGCAGACATGAATTACTGCACTGCATCTTGGGTGCACCAGTACTGGCTGAGTGAGTGCCTCCTGTGTGGGTGGAACTGGGTGTGATTTGGGGATATCCACGCTAGTTACTTACTGTACATAGAGTTTGCCTTTGTTGAACATAGAACCCAAAAAAAGAGAAAGATAGTTTGTCAGAGGAACAAGTCTAAAGGGACAGATACAAAGTTTAGTGATGTAGTCAGGAGAGCAATCTTGGTGTAGGAGGACATGAGGAAAGGTGGCAAGGTCAGTAAGTAAGGCAGCATACAGAGTAATAGCTGATGTGAGCCTGAAAAAATTGGAAGGATTTTTTTTAAAAGGGAAGTATGTCAGAAGTGCTGGTAACATTAATAAGTTGCCACATGTGGCCAGAGATTAGGAAGTATTAGCACTGTTATAGATGAGGCTGGGAAAGAGCTATCTAGATGATAACCTGTTAGCCAGGTTGTTGATCTCCATTCTGGTACAAGATCCTTAGCTTAGCTTTGCACAAACCCAAATAAACAGTTCGTAGATTTGCACTATTAGCTGGTCAAAGCTGGTACACAGACCTCAGATGGAGTACACAGTCAGAGCTTCCTGAGAATGAAAGGTATTCAGAAAGAATCTACCATAGTATTTGCACCAGTCTGAGAAGAATTCTGCAAACATACAAGACAAGGAAATTTCTGGAGATTGTACAAGAGTAGAAATCAGGCATTAGAATCATGTGGCCTGAGTCAGAGATAATGAAAGGCAGTTAGTTTAATGAAAGTCTCCAGATATCCAGACATCAGATGAAGTACTCAACTGACCTCTGCTTCTAGTTTTCTTAGGTGGATTATGTTGCAGTTACTAAAGTCTTCATCTCAACAATTGTACAGGAGCAAAATCCTCCTCTCTTGATGGCTATGATCAAGCATTTACTGGTAGAAGAGCTTTTCTCAGCACTTTTGCTGTTACATTAAGAGGAGGAAGTTTGTATGTGTTGAAATGAAGATCACTTGAAATTTTTGTATTCTGTAGTAACTATTCACAGCTAGACCTTGTTTATATCTGAGTGTCTTTTGATATGTTTGGTAATTCTGTGATTTTTGATTTCTTGAAGTATTTTTAGTAAATTAAAGTATTTCCATAGGAAAACAAAATAATTATTTGTTGCTTTCTTCTCTGTGTAGTAGTCAGCATAGCAGACATAATTGAAGATGGTAAAAGGCTATGGAGTGAAGTGTTGAGCTGCGGAAATGGGCTGTGGTTGAGAATTCAGACTGCAAACCTTGATGTGGGTTGCTTTACATCTTATAGACTGATGTCAGCCAAGTCGAATAATTTATGGCTGTTTCCACCTTTTGCAAACAATTCATGGAGCTGTAAGGATGCGAGTAACAGCTTTTGTAGAATAAGCCCAGGTTCTATCATCTGGTGAACACTCCATAATTTTGATCCATTGCTGTCATTAACATTGCTGTTATTAGAGGATAACAATCTCTGGTTCCACCACTCCCACCATCCCCCACCCCCCAAATCTGAATTTGCGTCTCCTTTTTTACTGTCAGCCTGAGAAATTTGGGGACCTTGAGTAGCCACTGAGTTGTTCAGAAACATCCATAAATGGGAATTGATGAAAACCTGTATAGGGTTATTTAGGGGGATTAATGCAAGTGACGTTTGCTATAGACCTGTGACAGTCTTGCTTAGCAAGTGATTGACTTTCTTTCCTGTTCATATTTTGTTTTTTGTTTTTCTTTGTAGTCAGGCCTTGAGAAGAGGATCGACCAGGCTGTGGAGGAGTGGGATGTTGAGAAGGCTGAGGAGCTCAGCAACCAGCTCGCTACTCGAGAGGTAAATCAGACTCACTCCAACTCTCGTTTTGCCCTCATACTTCTCTCTCATTCTACTATTTATTTTGAAATCTAGGTTTTGTGTTGCTTTTAATGCTTTAAATTTATTCTGGTCTAAAATTTAGGATGAAAATTATGCACAATTGATATTTGATCCTAGTTTTACCTGGCCTACAACAGATTTTTTGCTATATCTGTTTTTGAGGTTGGTATTGTTTTTTGGGTGTGATTCAAAAAGTGCCTAGCCTCCCATGGTGTCTAGCTCAGTTTATCCTCACTGGGGGCAGCTATGTGTTCTGCAGTCACACCCTACAGCCCTTTCTTAGTCCTTGTTTACAGTCTTTTACTGTACATACTGTACATACTTCTCAGTGTTGGAGGGTTTCAGCTAATTCTTACGTGGTCTATAGTAGTGTGAAATTAAATATACTTTAATATATTTCCAGCTGCAGAAGGTCACAAGATGCTTCTGACTCATGTCCTTGGAGGTGGGGGTCCTGTAGACATGTCTCTCATACTTAATGCATTTTCCTGTTCTATAGTTTTTTTCCTCTTTGTAGACTAAAAAAACATGAAAAATCTGTATCCTAGTATTTATTCTTAGTACTTGATTTCCTATCTCCTTAGCACATAGCACTCTTTGGTGTTTAGTCACATAAAAAGCATCATAACTCATCTATGCAAATTGCTGGTTGTTTCTTAGTGTTCTAACTCACAGACTTTTTGTTTTCTTTTGTTTTGTTTTTTCTGTTTTCCAATCTAAAATCAGAAAGTTCTCTTTCAGTAGATTATTCTATGGAATACTGTTGCTTTTACTCATCATCAGTTGTCTAAAAACCCACCATTTATGGCCAGTGTGTGTGTGTGTGTGTGTGTGTGTGTATGTGTGTGTGATTTTTTGCCTATTTTTAGTTTCAGCCCTTAAAAATCTTGTGGATTTTTATGTATGGATTAGACAAATTCAAAAGAAAGGCTAAAGGATGATTCCAAAATCATCTGAAAGACTTAAGGATTTCAAATTTATCCATTTTGAGTCTTTAAGAATAATTAGTCACAACCAAAAATAAAGGCTGGGTGGTGGTGGCACACACCTTTAATCCCAGCACTTGGGAGGCAGAGTCAGGCGGATTTCTGAGTTCGAGGCCAGCTTGGTCTACAGAGTGAGTTCCAGGACAGCCAGGGCTATACAGAGAAACCCTGTCTCGAAAAACCAAAAAAAAAAAAAAAAAAAATAGTCACAATAATATTTCTGTATATATGTGTGTAACTGAGTATACTTGTGTGTAATTGTGTAACTAAGTAGCATTGAACATGCTCACACTACTGTGCAGATTTTCCCACTACTTGTCTCTAGAATTCTTCATCTTGGAAAACTGAAGCTCTGCACCCTAACTGTTACTCTGCAATCTGCTCTCCACCCTTTTTGGACAGCTGGCCATTTGCCTGTGCATTCAGGTGTTATAGGTGCTTTGTGTAAGTCTTGTGTTCATGCTTTTGTGTATGGAATACTTCTTTAGCATAACGTCTTTAGAGATCATTGTGCTGTAGTGTATTTCAGAATGTTTGCCCATTTCAAGACTGGTTGCCTTTGTACCACATTTGGGGTATTGTACCATTGTTTGTCCATTTAATTGCTGGTAGACTCTGCTTCCACTGTTGAACTGTAGTGAACATGCAACTGTAAATATGAGTATACTAGCATCCCTTTGAATGTCTTTTATACCCAGAAACAAAATTGCTGCATTAAGAAAGGAAAATTCATGCCAGGCATTTGGTATGTTTTTAATTTGTGAGGATGCTATGACTCAACATGGCCATCAAAGCTTTGACACAGTTACCTTGTAGCTGAACTTTGATGGAATATTCTTTGTATTTGCTTTTTTCTTATATTTTACTCTTCCCATCTTCTAATGCTCCTTATGCTTAGTTTGACAATTGATCTATTTTATTTTTAAAAATGCTGTATTTTGAATCAGTGGGTGTGGCTCTTGTTTGATGCAGTAGTATTTCATCACTATTTTGGAAGGGAAAAATAAAAGTTCATTTAATAAAATGAACTTGGAGGTGTATTAAATTGTGCTACAAGTTCAGTAGGACTCTGATAGCTATTGATTATCTGTGGCTTCTTCAGTGTAAGATCCCTACATGTCAATCTGTGCTTTATTTCTTATCCCTATATGTTAATCTTTGCCTTCATTCAACAAACATGGTGTGTGTGTTAGTGGTGTGGTACTTGGAACTCATCCATAGGTGTGCTGTGAGTGGTGGCTTGGTTTCTTGAAAATGTAGTTAATTCCTGAGATAACAAGATTATATTAATTAGTGAATGTCACCTGCAGGATTTGACAGGATGGTCATGGACACATTAGGGAATGGTGGCAAGGAACAGTGCTTATGGGCTTGGACAGGACTTCGGGTGTTAGATCTCTACCATGGCTCTAAAGATTCAGACTGAGGAGGACATCAGGATGGAACTAGGGAAGAGTGGGATCCAATGAGGTTGAAAGCACATAGGATACTTGTAGCCAATCAGCAGGTTGTGTCCTTACTAAGTTATGGGTTTAGAAGCTGGTGGCAGCTTTGCATGGATTGGGAATGAAGCCTTTGTGAGATTTGGTGCTTAACTGTGTCTCTACTGAGGAAGCATCTCATCCTATGTCACTTGTTGAACAGGTGTCTCTTGAGTGGCTTGAAAGGTTCCAGGACTGTTTGGTGTTGGTTTTGAATGCTAGTCTGGGCCTACTGAATTGTTTTGGTAAAGCCCAAGATACAACCTAACAAGACCAGCAGGACTCTGGTGTGTGGTTGCTTGCTGGTTTTTAGAAATGCTGTGTGCTTTTCTTCATTGCACTCTTAAGGATTACAGGACACAAAATAGTATTCTCTCTCTCTTTGTCCATTGTTCTTTTGGAGACCCAAGAGTTGTGTACTATGTGATCGCTTCCAACTACAGAGTGCCACAGCAGACTTCTTCCCTCAGTCAGTTGTCTCTGACTTTTTGTCTTGGTTGAGGAAGAAAAGACAAGGCAAAGCATAGTTTCTTAGCCTTTCATTGCAGGTTCTGAGTTCCTTTTAGCAGAGCTTTATTTGCTATTAAATACAGTGTGCAGTTTGAGGCCAGGGAGGTCATCACTCAGTGGGTAAAGCTGCTTACTGTAGAAGCGTGCAGCCTGAGCTTGATCACAGGAATTCATGTGAAGGTGGGAGAACTAACTTTTTCGAGTTGTCTTCTGATCTTCATACACAGTGAATGCCCACAAACCTACACTGTGTACACCCGTATAAGAATGTTAAACAGAAAAAGTGCCAACAAATTGTTCAGTTGAGAACCTGAGTTACATCTCTGGCACCAACATGGTAGAATTGGAGAACTGACCTAGATGTATACATGCTTACACAAAAAAATTTAATTTTTTTAAGAAGTTGTAAAATTTGCAAAAAAAAAAAGGTTCTCTTTAATCCATATACTTTAAATTTGCATTTATTCCATTAATTTGCATGTTAGCAAAGGCATATCATGTTCTCTAACATTGTATTCTGTTGCTATGTTCCTTTAATTGAGAATAGCTGCTCATCCTTATTCTTCAAGACCTTGATTTTGAGGAGAGGCCAGTTAGTACACGCCCTCAGTTTTGTTTTGTCTATTATTTCCTCTTGATGAGTCACCACAGTAACCATGAGGCCTTCTCAGACCCTTCAGAGGCACATGCTATCTCTGTGTCACTTTTTGGTGGTTTGACTTTGATGAGGGTAATAGCTCTGAGATTTTCCCTTTTGTGATGAATAATTACTGTATGGAGAGACAGTTTGAGGCACTCCCTTGTTATACTTTCAGTATCTCTTGCTGGTTCTTTTATTATGTTTATTTATTCTAAGTTATTATTGTGATTCCCAAATTATGATTGCCAAATGACTTTCGATCTTTAAAGCAATGTTTGACTTTACTTTTTAAAAAAAGATTTATTTTAGTTCTAATCATGTATGTGTTCCTTCACTTGCTCATGAAAACGTAAGTGAGTGTAGGTTCCCAAGGAGGCCAGAAGAGGTGTCAGATCTCCTGGAGCTGGAGTTATAAGAGTTGTGAGCTAACTGGTGTAGGTGCTGGGACCTGAACTCTAGTCCTCTCCATGTGGAGCAAGTACTCTTAACTTTGAGCAGTCTCTCCAGCCCCTCTTGACAGTATTTTATTACAAACTAAGATTGATAGTTAGCTTAAGTGTGAGGTATTATATTATAGTTTTCTGAATCCATATCAAGTCTCATGAATATGGCCAGTTTTCTAAATGGTATGCTGGGTTGGGAAGGAGTTACATGCAATATTGTGTACCAGCCTTGTGTTAATAATTCCACCTTGACCCTGGAGAGCTTCCTTGCTATGTATGTGTTAACTACACAATGCTGAAAAAGCATTCAGAGCTGTCCCTCTAGGGTTTTAGAAATGGGAATTTTCTTTGAGGACACTGGAATTGTAGTTTGGTGTCTTCTCATTTTGCTGTTTTAGAAGTTGAAATTTTAATAATGCTAACTAGGCATTCTATTTCAAGGTCTGACCTTTCCTGTCATACTGTATTACAAATGAGATTGCTTTAGAAAAACTGTTTTCAGCAGATATGAAGATAACATTTTTCTCAATTGTCCTTTTACTTTGATACATATGTAAAATTGTCTTCTGGTATTGTGTTTAATGAATTCTGGTTAAAAGAAAAACGAATAATTTATATCTTGGATAACTGAAAGGACCATTGGGTCATGATTGCTATTGTAACACAAATTCAGAAAGATGCCAGGCTATGTCCACTCTTGGAGCACCCTTCAGGAATGTCCAGTCAAGAAAAGCTTTGGCAAGAAATGTTGCCAACTTTAGATTCTCATATTTATCCCTTAGTCCAGTCACTGTGATGATGAGATGGGATTTTAGAGAAGTGTGAGTTTGAGGCAGAAACCTTCTATGAATAGAGTGTATGTATACGTGGTAGGTGTCCTTTTGAAATTCAGGTAGATTGGTTTTTAATAACAGCACCGTTTGCTTTTCTCAAGAAGCAGTGACTGGGACCTGCTGATAAAGCCTTTGCTCAGAGGCACAGACCCCAGCGTTCTTAAAGCCCTTTCCAGCCATAGGTGAAGCTCATTTTGATGTTTAACATTTAAAAGCCTGTGAAGCGAGTAGGGCAGCATCAATTTTGAGAAAAATGGAGTTAAAAGTAGAACCATGTCTGTGAATAGACCTTGAAAATATCCCTTGAGAGAGTATGTCAAAATTAGGCTGTTGGTGCGCTCTCATTGTGACACAGCAAAGCACATAATTTCCCAGAAACATTTGTGATGACTGAGTTTATGTGGAATCTGGTTTTGGGGAAGAGAGTGACTTAAGTGTCTTGTGTCTAAGCCTAAGCTGGGCTGTCATTTCAGGGTTTGCTGTGTAGCTGCAGACTGCTCTGAGAATGCCCGTCCTGCTCCTCTGCCCATTCCATACTTGTGTTACGCTGATGAAGCTGTTTCAAATTGAAAAAAAAAAAAAGTTTCTTTGTTTAAACTCTTGTTTGGGGCATGTCTGGCTGAATTGACCCCTGCATGGCAGGACCTTCTGTTCATTGACTATGAGCCTTGAAAGTAACATCTTCCACCTTTTACCCTTAGCTGTCTTTTCTGACGCTGTCCTCATCATAAAGGTACACTCCACTCCAGTCTTAGAGACCTGTAGAAACAAATTTAGTGTTAAAGCCTGAATGTCAGTTGGAGTATTACATATTGTAAAAAGAACTTTTTTCTAAGTATCTTTTAGCTTGTGGAGATAAAAACCAACTTCACTTGGTAGCAAAGCAATGTTCACACCTTCAGATGAGTCACTGCTCCTTTAACTAAATATATTCCTCACATATACTTCAGTCTATCTGTCCAGTGTCGAAATGAACAAAATGGCCCTGTTCCTATTTCCATAAATACTCTTTTGGGAAGAAATATCTTGAAACCAAGTTTCTGAGTTTAAAACTATTCATATACAGTGCTGAACAATATATTCCAATTAGGCATTATAAAAATTTATTGCTAGAACATCATCTAGCCCTGCTAAAGAAGTTCAGGTCCTTTTTTAAATTATAAATATTGTCATTTCTGGCATACAAAGAGTGGGTAAAAACAGTAAAAATACAGTGGATTTTATGAGCATGCACACATGTGCGCGAGTGCACACACACAAACACACACGTAAATGCATCTTTACTCCAACCAATATTTTATATTTATGGAAAGGAGATACTGTTGCAGTTAGCCGAAGGTATGTTTGACAAATGCTGTCAACCATGAGTTTTCTCTAAAAGCAGGTGGTAGGCTTTACTGACAGTCATTTTGTGTGGGTATCTGCAGACTCTGGCAAAATATATTTTGTGTTCTGCTTTCCAGTACTTGACCTTTTCTTGATTGACTTCTCTTTGTAGTAGTAACTACAGTTTAGCACCATTTTCTTTTTGGTATATTTCACTGGTAGATTGGCAGTAGGAAAGAGGATAGGGCACTGGGGAGAAAAAGCCCTCTTGGGGAATGGGCTGTTGTTGCTAGACAACTCTACCTGCTCCTAGTGGAGGTGGGAGCTCTGTCCTTTGGGCAGTATGTGTCTGCTGAAGATCATGCAGAACTTAATACTTCAGTCATCTCTCAGTATTTTTTAGTTCAGACATTTCTCCATGTTATCTTCTTGTCTGCACATAGCCTTGGGTGCTTTAAAATGGTAGCCTTAATTTTTTTTAAAGCCTGATTCTCCTTAACTCTGACAAATAAGTCAGTTGTTAGATGGAGAGGAACTTAGCACAGTGCATGGAATAAGCATTGTCTGACCCCGTGAGGGAACGACTGGGTGAATTCCTTTACATTTAGTTTAAAGATGTTTTCCTTCTCATAAAACGCCTGCAGCTTTGAAGACAGAGCTTGTGGGCCTCACAAAAGTAAGATTGGTATTTAGGGAAGGACATCTCTCTATGTTTTTCAGGTGTGCTCATTCATATCTCATTGCATTGTGAATGTTTTCTTAACCTCTGGGGTCTGGCTGGGTGTTCACCTTGAATGGCATTCCTTATGTGCTGCCTTAATTATGTTTATCTGTGCTTTTAACTAACCTTAAAAAAGATTTCAGATGTTACAAGTCTAATTAAAGAGACAGACAAAGCACAGTTTATACTGTAGATTTTTTTCTCCAGTTCAATTAATCAGCATGTTTTCTCTTTTAATTAAAACCATTTTAGTAAATTAAAGCCCACAGCAAAACACATATATAATTTGTTTGTAATTAGCTCTTAATTGGTGGTAGTTGAAGCTTAGCACCCTTGGTTTCTTTCTTCATGATTGCCATTTTATTAGCAGCCAGTCATTAATTAATCTTTTTCTAATTAGCTTATAAAACTGTTGATGGCACATTATTGTAAATGTGATTTTAAGTTCAAAGCTTGTTAATAGGCTTTCTTACTTAGAAGAACAGAGATAAAGAAATTGCTGAAAACAGTACTACAGTTCTTTCAAAAAACTGTCTTTCTTATGGGGGCTGTGTAAAGCATCTAACAGCTTATGGTTAATTTTTTAATGCCTTTTTCCCCTTTATGAATGGAATAAGTTACTTGAATATAAATGTCAATATCCAGGAGTAGTTTCAACAGTGTAACATTTTTTTCCTTTTGTTTAGAATACTATAATCTACATATGATTTGAAGTTATTAAAACAGGCATTATGTAAACTATTTTACTATTAAATCAAAGTTGAATATATGGGTCATATCATATCCATTTCTATATGTGTATCTATTTTCTTAGTATGTTTTAAATTGGGATTTGTTGGTTATGATTGAAATAAACTGGCAGGAAATTATAGGTTATTAAAAAAGTAAATAAGTATGTATTTAGTTGTACATCTAGACACTAATGTGGTATACAAACATAGGCAAGCATGTCAGCCTATGTATGCATACTTCAAGATGACCGTGAAACAAGATGTAATAATACAAAGAAAATAACTTGATTGAAAAATCAGTTGAACAGTGAGGTGGGCCATAGCTTGGCTGTTGTCAGAACTCTGGCATCCCAGGTGTGACCATGGAGAGACAGACCAATGTGACATAAGCATCTAAAGTTTACTGTGGCAGAGACACCTTAGGGTAGGTTTGCATGAAACCTATTAGCCTTGTCCTTTCTATGTCTTTTCTTAAAATACACTGGCATCCTAAGCTGTTCTTAAAAATCAATTATTGCAAAGTTTTGAAACTTAATTTTAAAACAAAACAGAACCGGCCATTGGAAATGCTTGTTCTTTGCTCTTGAACTTTGTGTGTTATTTCAACTTTGACTGTTTCTTTGCTTGTTTTTCAGAAGGCATTTTATGATGGTATGCGAGAGACACTAGAAAGGGATAGCTGACAAGGAAAAAATTAAAAATTGGATAAAAAGTAAATGAATAATGTCATATTACTAAAAAGATGAGAGGCTAATTTGTGCCGACTTTTTGCTAATTTTGTTCAAGCTTCAAAATGAGGAGCTGTCACCCGTTCTGTGTAGCGCTGATGACAGTGCCAATGATCCATGAAATAAGCTGCCGCTGGCTTTGTTCTGATAAGAATGAACAAATCTGCACAATGTTCGGCTCCCAGAATCTCATTTTCATACTTGCATGCAGGCAAAAAGAAATAAGCTGTTTGCAGGCTTGATTAATCAGACATTGGAGGGTTTTTTGTCTCTTTGATCTCTTTCGTCTCCTAGGTAACTTGCTTGACATTAATGTTGAGCTTGAGTAAAGACAATCAGGAATTGTCGACCAAACTGATATAAAAATTAAAGACCTTAACACTTTAAGTACTCCAGTAATGGTTCCGCTTTACTTCAGAAAACATCTGTTTTCATTTAATTAAAGAACAAAAGAGAATGGCATAAATATTTTTCATAGAGACCTATTATTCTATAAAAAGTTAAAGTATGATAATTGGTATTTTAAAATAAGTGCCTTGAAATTGTTCAAAAGGGAGAAAAACTTCATGACTCTGTTACAAGCTAGTAATTTTGAGATGACTAAAATATTTTATAAAATGGATAAGCAGTTTATAGTTGTATTAAATTAAGCTGTTGGTATCAGATGCTTCTAATGATTATCAGGAAACTTTATGGCAACATTTGCAAGTGGTACTAACTTTATTTTGAAGTTTTTTTTTAAATCTCCACTGTGTTTATAAGGATGTGCCATTATATCTATTTTATGACCCAACATGATTTACACACACTGAACCTCTTAAATTGAAAGGAATTAAAAAAATGTCGCGGTGCATTTGCTCGAGGTTGTGCAGACGCCTTCACAAATCTTCCAAGTGGCTGTAAAGATGAATGCCTCAAGGGTCCAGCCAGGGCCCTGCTTTTCCAACCAGCTAAAGCCCTTATCTTAAATCCAAGCAAAGTACCATTAATCTTTTTGAAAGACCTTTTATGGCTTTTAATATATCCCAAATTAGAACATTTTACACCCTTGGTTCCTGAAATATGGTGATAAAAAGCCTTTAGAGCTTAATTTTCCTTACCGCATGCTCTGACCAATTTGCAGTTCTTTGTGATAATGTTTAGACACCTTAATTAAAATGCAGCAAAATATTGGATGTTCTATATGGAAAATGCTGATACTTTGGCTACACGTACAAGAAATTCTGTATGCATTTTTTTCATTAAAAAAGTCTTCTCACATTGTGTTACTATAGTTATCTGATGACCCCAAACTGTTTTATTATTATTATTATTTTTTATTTAATATAAAAGCCATTGAGCAAGCTTTTGGGGTGTTTATGTTGGCCAGGAAGATGAATTCTTCCTTTTATAGAAGTGAAGGGGTAATTCTAGTCTGCCTATTTTGTTTGTCATAGAGATGTACAGCACAATATTCTTTTATATTCTGAAACTCAGGTTTGTCATCTTGACTAAAAAATATGTTTCTTCTCGATGGGTTCTTCATTAAAGGCCTTATTTTCCTTTTGTATTCCTAGATATCCTTGTTCCATTTCTTTCTCCATAGTGATAAGTAAAACACATTCATTTAAGCATGCAAAGATCAATCTACTATAGATTTTCACCATTCTTAAAAACCAAAAGCTTTTTTCTGTAAGCACATGTACACACACACACACACACACACACACACACACACACTCTAAATAGAGCAGCCTTGTTTTTAATGTTTATTGGTTGAGTGAAGAACATTTCATTTAACCTGGCCCTTAGTCCAAAGTGGGTAGAAAATACACCCTTTAGGAGCATTGTGTGAAAGTGCTCCTAGGAACCTGGTATGGAGCCCACTGTGCAGTATAAAGAATTCTTAAAAGGTTATTTTGTGCCTTGGTTGTGGTCTCTGTAACTTTATCACAATTCTGGTGATTCTGTGCTTGGCTTTATTTTTAGCTTTGTAAGAATACTGGAAGCATTCCATTTGGCTGTGGTCAGGTGGAGAGTCAGTTCATTGGAGCATCTTGATTTGTCTGTATTATATCTGGGCAGCTCAGACTAGGAACTTCAGTAAGTTAATATAGAGCTGTAGCTTGGTTTTCCAGCAGTTTGGGAAAGAACTTTCACTCATGGTAATGGTGTATAGCAAATACGGTTTCCATCGTATTGTTTCTTACCTAAGGTAGTTACTGAATTTAAATATAATACAGAGTAGCTGAGAGGTAAATAGGACTTTGACCTGGGGGAGTTAGGAAACTATATCACCCATCACTGTTTTATTTGGTTTATTGTACCATTGCTAACCAATTGCACCACTGGGGCGTCTTACTTGGTTTGTAATACAAAGGGGTGGAATTATATTCAGGGAATGGGGCATTGCCATTCACATGAATGTTGACATCTTGCTGTGCATCTTAAACATTGCTGCTTTTTGTGACAGAAGACAACTTCTTAGGTTCACTTAGAGCTCCTCATGTGTCCAGTTTTATTCTCATACTTCTCAGTCCTCTTGCATTTATCTGCAGCTATGTGATTAACTCTGATCAGAAACAGTGTCTGTGTTATTTTACTAGACTCGCTGGTTCTGCCACATTCTGGTACCACAAGATGTATGAAGGCCCTCCCTGCCCTCCAGGACTTAAGTGAAACAAATAAAAGTTAAGCCCTTTGTTTGACACTGCTTTGGCCTCTGCACTAACCTGAGCAGCAGTGCTAACTTAAGGTTTTTGTGTGTGTGTGTTTGACAAGTACATAGGGTTTCAGTGAAGGGAATTTCATCTTAGTGAAAAATGATGCCACAGCACCTTCCCTGAGTTTCCTTTTCCCCTGAGGTATAGTGATGATGCCTAGCCTCTTGATTAGCCTTTAACATTTTCCTGAGTCTCTCTCTCTCTCTCTTCCTCCCCCCTCCCGCACCCGGCGTGCACACATATGTTCTATGGTTCAGGTGTAGAGAGAGAATAGCCTCAAATATTGGTTCAGTCTTTCCATCTTGCTTGAGATCTATGTCATGGTCCCCTATCCTGCCCTGCCTTGCCAGATGTGTGTTTTGCCCTAGAGAAGGTGTTTCTGAGTTTTAGAGATCTGCCAAGATCAGCCGAGAGATGTGTCAAGCATTGCAGATTTCACTGTCCTAAGTTGACATCTTGTACATGAGCTCTTAAGTTCCTACCATGCCTTCCTAAGCTGCCAAGCAGATCTCTAAAACTCAGATTTTGATAGGCTAATTTGACTGCTTGCCTACGACGTGTTCTTGTTCTACGAGTCTGCCTGTCTTCTAATATCTGTTTAGTTGAATGAAAGAATAGAAAATCGAAGAAACATCAGAAAGATTAAAAGCCTTTGTTGGTATAAAGCTTTCTTTGTTTTGAGACAGTCTAGCTATGTATCCCTGAGTGGTCTGGTACTCACTATGCAGTACATACAGCTTTGCCTCACTGGATAGTATCCTTTTACTGGGATTCCAGGTTCCCAGTTCTTAATGGATTTGAAACACACACACACACACACACACACACACACACACACACACACACACACGGACAGTTTCCATTAAACTTGTGTACCCGAATTGCTGCCTAGGAAAGGCTTTGCAGCCTGGTGAGTGCTGGGGAAGTGGGAAGTACAGAAGCTGAGCTAGAGAAGACATCTGGGTTGGGGTTCATGTTAAATGAATCTTGTAGGGCAGCAGTTAGCAGTCAGGGAAGACCGAGCAGGACTGCTGCCCGGGAACAGCTGGGTCCTGGAGTCCAGCTTCTCTACTTTCTGATTTTTCCTATATTCTTTTCTCTCTGAGAGGCTTAAAAGCTGTTGCCCATCATGCAGAGTGTATTTATGAAGTAGTAATTAGCTTCCCCATGTTTCATTAATCCCATCTGTGACTGCCAATCAGAGCCTCTGATCAGCATGAGATAACTGGTGTGACCATACTGAGCTGCTGTAATTCTAGCCCAGAGCAAAGAAAGTTGACGTCTCTGTCAGTCTGTTTTCAGCCTTATCAGGGCAAATTCCTGCTTAGCCTACAGAGTTGCTGAGGGAGCTTGAAGGGTCTCATGACTACTTTAGTGGACCTTGAAGAGTCTGAGTTTGGGAAGGATTTCTGTCCAGGAGATGGGGCAAGTAAGACAGAGGGTATTAGGGTAGTGGAGAGAAATAGAGGCCATATCTATACATTTGTTATGCTTTGTTCAAGGGGCCTGAGCGTAGGATTTCTTAGTTTTAGACATGGCTTCTGAACTATGTGCTCCCAATTTTTTGTACTATTATAGTTCTTGCACTAGCTAGAATATTTCTTTTCACATTTTTTTTCCTTTTTTCTTCCATAATTCTTAGCTTGGTGTAAAAATTGCCAAAGCAATTGCCTGCCACAAGTTTGTTAAAGCCAAAAAGGAGGCTGAAAATTCACAGGCTGCTCGAAAGAAGAAGAAACTGGCATGGGGGTAAGTTCACTTAAGACTTGTGTCCTGGAATGGAAGAGCTGGCTCAACATTTAAGAGCACCAGGGTTCAGTTCCAAGCACATACATAGTGGCTCACAACTGTGCAGTTCCAGGGGACTTGATGCCCTCTTGTGGGTTCTGTGGGGACCAGGCATGCATGTTGTAAACAGACACATGGAGGAAAAATAACCAGGCACATAAAATAATAATAATTTTTAAAAATTGAAAAAAAAATCATGATTCTGTTGACTTGGTAGGAATTGTAGAAAGTCTGCTCATCCATGAAATCCGGTTTGTAGGCCGCTTACCCAGGGTCTTATGTCTCAGTGAAGTAGTTGTGAGGCTATAAATGTGGAGGCCTTGCCTCAACCAGTGCTGTCTGTGAAAGGGCAGTGCTTTGGACACTTACTGAGCATGTTACTTTAGTAGAGTATTTTATTTTAGAAATAAGTTGAGATTTTTATGCTCTTCATTTTAGGTTTGAAGCAAAGAAGAGATGGGAAACCAAAAGCAACATGGGATATATGTGACCTTGCAGAGTTCTTCAAGACATTGGTTTATAGGCTGTCATGCTTCATTTGCTGAGAGATTTTCCTGCTTAGGTTAAATATGTCAGGAAATTGATAAAGGTAGAAAAAGATAAGCATAAAACATCAGAGCTGATTATAAACCCTTTTCAGTCTTTTTTCTCATAAGTTTTTGAAGGAAAAGAACATTTTTATATTTATATAAGAAATTTTAAGCACATGTACAAGAAAAAAGGATAGGATTTTATTTATTTGTTTGTATAAGCATACAGTTTAAAATCAATTTTGTGTTTGATCTGTTTGGTCTAGCATAGTCTGTGAGGTTCTTGGACTTCCTTATCTGTTCTTAACATAACTGTATTTTTTCTAGGATTGTGTTTTTAAGATTGGCTTTGTTTATAATGGATTAGTCATAAATAGAAAGTTTTTCAGTTGTTAGTGGTTTTACAAATAACTTTAATTACTTTAATGCTTTAAAAATAATTACTGATTCTTTTTGGAGGTAAAATTAGTATTACTTAGTCACATAGTAAAAACAGTTGATTGATTTTTTTGTGTAATGTCAGTGGAAATAATTAGAGTAAAAGGTGGACATACTATAATATCTGGAGAATGATTTAAATTTAGATTTGCCTAGAAAATACCTTTCTCAATATCTCTCAACCATGTCATTCTTTAAATTATGATTGTTTATGAAAAGGAAATGGTATGATTGTGCTAGACAGACAGTTGTAACTCAAAATAACATAACTCTGGATTGTCTTTAAGGGCTTGTTTGTTTTAACTCCTTCTTCCTGATACTCCTTGAAAGATGGAATGAATTAATGAGACAAAAGAGAGAACTGATACCTGGGAAGTCATTGCCTTAGGTGTGTGTTTGCAGTCCTTAGGGGAAGAGGCTTTGGAAATCATTTGAGTCATGAATAGGATTATATCATTTTAAACTTAAAATAGTCACCGTTTTATTAACTTATGGTAATATTTAAATTTTCTCTCTATGAAGAATAAGTGAGTAATTAAGAGCACAAATATCAGGAGCTAGAGAGATGGCTCAGCAGTTAAGAACACTCAGTTTTCATCCAGAGATCCTGATTTCAGTTCCCAGCAACTACATGGTGGCTCACAACCATTTGTAATGGGATCTGATCCCCTCTTCGGGTGTGTCAGAAGACAGCTACAATGTACTCATATAAATAAATGAAATCTAGGAAGCCAATGATTGTTTTAAAAAATGTAGTCTAAATATCAAATCTTACTTTCATTTAGTTGAGAAGAACCAGTTGACAAAAAGCAAGATCTAGGAGATTGGATATCTAGTGACTTGTCTTAATGAAAAGGTATCTTCATAGATGTTCCTGAGTACTGTTTACTTACAGCAACCTACTTTGGACTTCTAGTGGGTGAATATGTGTTTAACAATACAGAAATTTTTTTCCACCCACTGTACACTTAATTCCTAGTATGAATGGTTTTGTATGTAAGACCCTAGAACATGAGTTCTCCTTAGGTCTCTGCCATAATTTTTTTTATTTCCTTACATTTACTTCCATAGGTCTAGTGACTTTTGACAGCATATTTTCTATTTGGGTTAGACTTAGGAGCCTGTGACTCAGTCTAGTCACCAAAGCCCTATTCACCCACACCAGTGCTAGCAGTTTGCCTCTCAATGCCCATTCTAGATTTTATTTTTTTTAAGATATATTTATTTACATTTTATGTGTATGGATGTTTCCCTGCATGTATGTCTATGTACCATGTGCATGTCTGGTATCTGTGGAGGCTAGAAAAAGAAGTGTCATATCCCTGGAACTGGAGTCATGGTTGGTTGTGAGATACCATGTGGCTCCCCAGATCCTCTGGAAGAGCAGCCAATGCCCTTAACTTCTGGACCTTAACTATGCCAGTCTCGCATTCTGGGACTGGCTGTGTTCATGGGGGCATTTTAACTGAGTGGAGAATAAATAGTCAAGTCAGACAGAATAAGGGACTCAGTTGTCGAGAAGTCACATCTCCCAACTTCCTACTCTTGTGGGAATGGAATATAGAGAGTTTTAAAATATACTGCTGTGGCCAGAAAGTAAGAAGGAAGGATTGGGTGAGGAAGGGGCATGGTGCTTTTGTGTATATCTGCTGGTCTCTTGTTTGGTATTAGTTTTATTTGGGATAAGCTTTAATGTAATTTATAGATACTTTATTCTTTAGAGCAATAAAATGGTAGCATTATTCCTAGAATACCAGTGTTGCCCCCAAGGTGTAGTCATTTGGTCTTCCTATTCTGGCCACATTAAAATAAGGATTCTTAGTGGATCAGTAATAACCTTGGTCCCTGAAGCTTCAACATGTGCATTTACTACCTCCAGAATACTTGAATTAGATTAGTAATGAGATTGTCAGTTACTGTTGAGCGAGATTAATATGTTTTAGGCCATTGGTATGGCATTAATGTAACATGATTTATTGTCTGAGTACTTGAAGCCAGAACGGCATACTGAAGAACAGTAATTTTGAGCTTTACTGCTTGGTTTTGAGAAGTAAAGTTGGTAGTACATTCTTGTTTAGGAGCCCTCGGGGTGTTTCTGATTCCAGCAGAACATTCTATTTCTTTCACCAAAAGGAGAGTTTGAATATATAATCTCAAGCTTGCTATAATTAGTTCTGATGACAGTTAAATATCTCAGCCAAGACTGTAAATCATCAGTTAAATTCTGACTTCTGCCATTGATAATAAATCTCAAGCACTTATTTTGGGGACAGGCAGATGAAGGAAAGGCAGGCCTCTGACAGAAATAAAAAGCTGTTTGAATGTTAGGTAACAACTGTAAACCTCACACTTAAAATCCGATGCCACTTACACCTTTTGTCTAAACTGTCTTTGAAGTACTTTAGTAACTGAGGTTATTAACAGATGAGGAAAGCTTGGAATCCTTGTTTGTATGTGTGTGGTGTGTGCTGCTGCATGCCGGGGCACTCTTCTCTAGTCCTTTCTACCTCATTTGAGATAGGCTTTCTCACTGAACCTGGAGTGAGACTAGAGCCTGTCAGGCAGGGCTGCACGAAGCCATGCCTGGCTTTTCCATGAGTTGTGGAATCCAGGCTCAGGGCCTCCTCCTTCCTTGCACAGCAAGTGCTGTTACCCACTGAGTCATCTTCCAGCCTAAGAAATTAAAATTCTTAAAATATGAGTGTATTACTTTCAAAATGTCTGCATTCACTTTATTAGGAAAAAATTAGTGGCTATGCTTTTGGAAATATATATATCTTAATAACTATGTTATACAAGGCAATAAACTGATGTTTTATCGGATTCCATTTTGAAACGTGGTCATCAAACTCAGAACAAACTGATACAATTCAAATTTTTTGTGTTGGCAGAATTTGCCTATTTTTAGTTTCTGGCAGGGGTAAAAAAAAAACACTTTGCATGACAATTTAATAGTTTTTAAAGCCAACAGTTTATTGGCTTAAAATTTACACTCTACTAAAGTCTTAGGTCTGACTTTGATGAAATAAATAGCAATACTTGGACAAAATGTGCAAAATCTTTTTCCAGAAGCAAATGTAGATTGGTATTTGTGGATCGATGCCTTCTAACCTGGTAACAAGCCTAAAGTGCTGTGTAAAGCTAGGGGCTTTACAGACTCAAGGCAGCAAGCATGTTTTATGTGCTTTTTCTCACTCACTATGTATATGTGTGTGGTGTGCATTTGTGTGTGTGTGTCTATATTCAGTTCAGCAGTCAGCATGACTGAGGATCCTGTGCCTACCCTGAGTGCTAGGGCTAGAAGGCCACCATGGATGCCTGACTTTGATGTGTATTCCAGGGATCTGAATTCCAGGCCTCTAACTCGTAGTACTGTGCCATCTCCTCAGGCCACTTGATTTGCTTTCATTATGAATTAATCAGAACATGTTTGTATTTTTCAAACTTAATGTTATCCTAGTGTATTGAGGCATTTTTAAATGCATTTGTTTACTTTTAAATTTTCTTAGTAGTTTAAAGAATATTTTTGTTCTTTGACAGTTTCATACATATATACAATGTATCTTGATCATATCCACCCCAGCTCTTTCCTCCCGTTCCCTAACATGCCCCCTTCACCTTCATCTACATAAAAATAATGACAGTGAGGGTGACAATGATAATAATAACCTACTGGGTCTTATTAGTGCTGCCTACATACATAAGGGCATGAGTCTTTCTACCAGAGCTTTGGTAATCTACAACTGATCATTACCCCAAAGAAACGTCCTCATCCAGCAGACCTCACCAGCCAATAGCTCTTCAGCCAGGGGGGCGGGGCCTCATGAGTTTCTTCCTGCCTGTGTTGGAATATTGACTGACTTGATCTTGTGCAGGCCTCATGTACACTGGCCTCAGCTCTAGGAGGAAGCATGTGACAGCATCCTCCCATCCCCTGGTTCTTTCTTTGCTTTAGTTCCCTAGTCTACAATGTTCAATAAGTTTTGAACATGTGTTCTTGATCTTTATAAGATACTAAAGTAACAATCATTTTCTGCCTTGGAGATTCAGTATGGTTTTGATAAATATGCAGAGCTGCATTGTTCAGTCTGTATTGTTTTATTCCTGTCCTTACTGTCGATCTACATGTTGGTGTTGTGGCCAGAACCAGCAGACTGACAGTGGAAGAAGCCCTTGAACTCAGTGAAGAACAAGGCAGTGGCAAATTGTGGTGGCCGTGAAGAAACTTAGATTCACTGGTATTTGCTCTGGGGTTGGAATGAAATATGTTGCCTTTTTGTCATCTCTCCCTTCTGCTCGTTGGTGAGTGTTCTGCAGGTAGTTGTGGCTGTTCCCAGAGTGTCTTCAACTGTAGTAATGCCCTCTGAGTAACTTCTTACCTGCTGGCTTTGGTGAATCTATCTCTGGAACCCAGCTACAGGCTCTGGTGGTACAGTTTATGAAATGCCACAAAGCGCCTTATGTTTTCAGATCTTGTAAAATTAAGAAGTAACTGAGACATAATTGCAGTTTATTGGTATTAGTAATCCCTTTTTAAGTTCAAGAAAACAACAATAAAAACTTCTAAGTAAGATGACATTTTTAAGCATTGGGTGTTTAGTATCTGTCTTCCACATTCAGATCAGACTTCTCAAGGTGATAATATACAGGAATGAAAAGGGGGAGGGCTTTGCTTCCACTCCCGAATGCTCCTCTGCCAGGTTTCTCCCTGTGTCTGTCTGGTACCACTTGAACAATTGCTATCTGCCACCTCCTGAGTTTGTGGGCCACCTCTTGTTAAATTGCTGTAAGGAGCTTGCTCAGTTCCAGGTATGAGGATGGAATGAGGTAATCCTTTCCCACCTCTCATTTCTGAAGGGTGTGTCTGTCCGGTTATTACTTGTTCATTGAACCTGGAGCTTAAGAAACCAACTTCAGTACAAGCTGTAATTATTGATGTCTGTTTTATTTTCATCTGCAAGCTCTGGCATTTGATCAAGAAGTTAATATATCACTTCATCTCCAGGCTAAATGTCTCAGCTCTCGAGGTTTTATTATTTGATGGATAGCATACAATTATGAGTGCCCAGAAAGAAAAGTGTATTTATTTGTAGAGTGGATGATACTAGAAGTAATTATGAATGTCACAGGGAGTGGTGAAACCGTGGAGCTTTGAGTTCCTTTGAATTCCTGCCCCAGTAATATCTGAGAAATATTTCTTGAAATCCTCCTCTCTGTTAGCTCTGAAGTGATTCTGGTGCATTCAAGGATGAGTAAATGCAATCTAATAGGAAATACTATAGACTAAATCTCAGACAACTTAGCATTTACATAGTTATTAATGACTCAGTTGTTTTGCTGAACGTAGAGAAATGATCCACATGTGTTAACTGAAGTAGCCCAGGCCTACAGACTGTAGTTCCTGGTCATTTGTCACATGTCCTGGTTCATAGCTGCTATAGTGGCTGTCGAGCTTAATGACTTGATACTCTAGTGCTCTTGGGGAATAGGTATGTTGATGCCCTCACTTTCCCAGCTTTTATTGGTGGTATGTGACAGAAGAATGAGCATACTGCTTTTTACATCCCTTCATAATTTTAAGCTGGAAGTTTCTCAATGGTATTAGCATGTCTCTACATTAGAAAGGCTGTCTCAGTGCCTGTCCATGTTAGAAAATTGTCATGAGTGTGTCTTCCAAAATACAGTAACTCAAACATAGTAGGAGTTGGTTTTTTGTTCACCTGAAGGGCAAAGGTTGATTCTGCAAACAGGAGCCTCTGCTCCATGCAATCATTGAAAGATCCAGGTTGCCAGCAACTTTCTACCTTCACTTAGGAAACCTAAGTGTCACCACCCTAATCATCCAGAAGTTACAACAAGGGAGGCTGAGGAATGTAGACTGATGTTTTCAGGAAGAAGAGGAAATCAACTTAAATTAGTGGCTGGAAGCATCTGTTGCATTGCTTCAATCACACATGACCATGCTGTGGTGAGATAAGCTTTGCTGATATGAAACACAGACTACTCTTTGTCATTTGGTACAGTCATTTTCATTCAGCTGTGTTGTCAAAGCTTTGTTAAAATAGCCTCTTTTGACAATGTCGTGTATGGTGGCAGGGTAGAGCAAGTGCCGAATGGACACCATTGTGCTCAGAGAGTGAGGTAGAGGCACTGAGAGGGCCAAGTCTCATGAAGGACTGTGGGACTATACCAGGAAGACATTTGAAGAAAGAGCATCCCAGGCAGAAGGAGCAGGAGATGCACTTGAAGAGCAACAAAGGAAGATGATCAGGAAGGTTATGAAGCTTCAGAGTTGGCCTGAACCAGATCCCTGCTATGTAGATGATCCAGGGAGTTTGGATCCTTACCTGGTTGGAGTGGGTTATTTCTGAGAATCCTGATACATGGCAAGGAAAGGAAGGTAGCAGGCTTCTGATTTTAAGTATTGTCAAAGGAATACCAGTCATAATTTAGACTTGCTACATCAAGGATCCTAGGGAATGTGCTAGAAATGTTAAATGGACAGCTCTAGAGACATGGGGGCCAGACAAGGTTGCTGCAGAATACCTTCCAGCAAGAGAACAGTGAAGAGGTGGCTGTTGTTTACATCAGATGGCAAGGAGTCAAGTTATGGTCACAGGAAACCTTAAGCTGGGGTGGAAGTGTGTGGTACCTTAGGTGGGTTTCCTCGAAGTGGTACCTCAAGTCTGTTCTGAAAGTGATTACGTACTTGAAAAATATAAAGAGAATGGTGCAGAGCTGACAAGATTGAAATGGTTTAACAGCAACACTGGCACCCAGGGGCAGACAGAGCTCCACATGAATCCCTGCCCCATGTCGCTTTACATGAGAGTTAGGGCCTGTGGTTCAAAACTAGCGCCAGGCTTGGGCGCGGTGCGGCTTCCCTGCGCTCCGTGGTCGCGGCTGAGGTAGTCCTCAGAGCCGTGGCTCAGAGCCGTGGCTCGGGCCTCCCGCTACAGCCGCGGTCCCAGTTGATCTCACCAGTGCGCGGGTCAGGGTGTGCTAGCGCCCCTCGACTGACTCCGTCCTGGGGACCGGGGTTGCAGAGAAGAGAGGGAGTCCCGCCGATGGCTGGGACAGGGAGAGCGGGGACCCAGCGCCAGTGGCAGAGTCCCCGGGGCAGCCCTCGAAGGCAGGACCGCTGTTGTAGGGGAGAGTGCTCTGTGGACCAGACCGCTGGAGCAGGGAGCGCAGAGAGGGACCACTCGAGCAGGGAGAGTGCCCAGCGGACGGCTGCAGCAGGGAGCCCAAGGAGGGCGGAGGTCTCGAGTTTCCCACTTACACAAAGAGAGTCCAGAGTCCCAGGAGACACGTGGAATTGAAGACATGGAGATTTTATTGATCATGTTGATAGTTGTATCTGGATGACGTTCTCTCCCACAAAATGCCAGGAGGGGCGTCCTTATAGTGGAAGTGGGAGAGGGGCGGGGCTCGGGCCTTTAGGTAATATGTAAATCTTGAGGCAGAGACCTGTTTCACGCCCTCTAACTGTGCCTTACATGACCCACTGCATGTTAGGTCTCTGGGTTCTGGGGGCGTAGCCAAACACCCAGGATTTCCACAGCTCCACAAGGGCCTAGGGAAAGGCAGCCTCTGCTCGAGAGGCCTTCCTCAGCGAAGGGCAGTTCTCAGAATAGGGGTGAACTTACCAAGCAGGACATCATTGGAGAATGTACCCACTGAGATAGCTGTCTGATGTGTACTGAATATGATAGCTACTCTGAAGAGAGAAGTGCTTATGTGTGCAGCAAGCACTTGGACAAGACATCCTGAATGTGAATAGTGGGTCAGCCTCTGCCCCGGGAGATCTATGTAGACAAAGCAATATGCAGTGATGAACTCGAAACCAGAAGGGTTTAGATAATGCCCAGTCTACCTGGCCGCCAGGATTAGGTGAGGAATACACTGGGCTAGATGAACATCTGCTGAGTCTGAAGCTGAACTCTGATTTGACTCAGAGTTCTTGAAACTGGGTCTCATCTTAAATACCCTTAGTCCTCTAGATTTTGCTTGGTATTTAGCATGGCGCTCACATCCTCTGACCCCAATCCAGATAGATTTGTTTGTGTATGGTATTTGGAGAAGGAGCCTGTGGGGGTTAACTAGGATTAGGTGAGATTGTGAGAGTTGGGGAAGAGACCCAAGCTAGCATGTGTGCTCTTTCTTTGCAATACAATAAGGAGACTCTCACTGGATGCTAGGCAGATGCCACAAGGACTTCTTGGCCTCCAGAATAGTATACCAAATAACCTAATTTATAATGTACTTGGTCCTCAGTGTTATCAGCACCCACTTGTTACAGAATTGTATGTTAATGTAAATGTAAGGGTCCTTTTTTGAGGTAGATGGCACAAGAAACAGCATCTGAAGTCCTCTGCCTCCACACATGTGCATACATGTGAAAACACAATCTTGTGACTAGTGTATCCTAATGAAGACAGGCTCTCTTTCCTACATGGAGAAACTGGAATAGGAAAGACAGACAAACCAGCCAACATATTGCCAAATATCACTTGGAAATAAGTATGCTATTTAGTGCAAATAGGAAGTCTATTACTGGCTACACTCACTACAACACTCAGGTTACAAAGAAAAAGCAAAGGTAGGCTGGCTCCATCCATGTCAAAGATTCATTTGGAATCCTCACTTGACACTTGCTTCATTGCCAGCAGTGCTCCTAAAGAAAACCCAAAGTCCATATGCATAAAAATTTTGTTCCCAGTGGTGAATGACCCAAAGTCCTCAGATGTGTCTGTGCATCTTGGAAGACATTTTAATGAAATAAATAAATTCTTACCAGACGTGGCTACAACCAATTTTGTAGTTGGAGCCTTGTAAATTATTTGGGTCCATTAGAAGTGATCTTCCTGCTACCGCCTGCCTGCAAGATCCTTGTCCTTTTATCTCTCCAGCCTTGAGGCAGGGAGGGCTACCTAAGGGTCTTAACTGTCTGGGTGCCAGTAGAAGATATTTCAAGGTTAAGGTCAGATGACAAGCTTAGTATAAATGTACACAAATACAGCATGCAGTATGCTCAGTCTGTATGAGTCCTTGCCCAAGGCTTTGGTCCATGGCCCAGCAGGTTTTCTACTTTTTATGCTGTATCACAGGACCTTTCTCAGTGTCTCATATATATGGCAAAGTGTTCAGTAAACATCTACTGATAGAATTAGTGAACTTAGGAACAAACAGAGTTTTTAATTTTAGCCTTCCTGAGATATTTCTGCACTAAACTGTTCTTAGTATGTCTTTCTGAAAGCAGAGATCATTTACAGTACTGTTTTCTCATCTGCTGTGTTACTGAATTTCAAGCTGCTTGAAGACTATAAAACTCTGTAGATGTGCAAATGGACAAAAATACTACTTCGTACACAGCATTAGTCCACCCATGCCTTCTAAGTTTCTTACATTTGTGAAAACACTTAAGTACTCCTGGGTTGCCTAGCTAAACTGTAGCTGTCAGTTTGGCTTCTATGTATGCTGCCCTGCTCAACAAGCCATCATGGACAACCACACTCGTAATTATGTTCTAGTTGAGGCTACATAAGACCCACTTCCAGTCACACTGGGACTTAAGAACAGCAAAGGTAAATGTACTTTGGACATTTTTAGGCTCCTTATTATGATTGTCAGAACAAACTAATGTAAGTATTATTTTTCTTTCTTGTCTATGTTTATAGTCCTGACAATTCTCTGTATTTTTTTTTTTTAACCACTTAAAGAACTGAGCATTCAAGACCTTCCTGGAAGCAGGAAGGAAGATAAGGCAAACAACCATATCAAGTACCTTGCTTGACCTCCAAAAATACCTAACCAGGATTGGTCCACAGGAAGGGGAAATCAAAGAGGGGGAAGAATACAGATCCTTAAGTAGTGCCACCCAAAGGAAGATCTGGAAAGTTCAGCTGGAGTTCTGCAAAGATACAAGCATTAGAATATTCAGGAATTAAGCAGTAAGTTTTCTCCATTTAGGGTTGAAAAAGAAAGCATCCACAAGACAAAGAATGGAATTATTTGCACCCAGAGGGAATTGTCATGCAATGTGCACTGTCCAGGGGGCTGCCGAAGGATTATAGCCACCATTGTGCCTTCTGTGGAGTGAAGCAGCAAACAATGTCTAGTGGTTGCTAAGCAACCATTAGCCCATTACTGCCCTTTTCCATTAAACATTATCTGCCTTCTTAGATTGTTTTAATTTACTTTTAAACAAGAAAAGTAATGCCGCAGAATTACTAGTGATACTAACAATGAATATGTGAAGATTTTGTAAAGGTTATATTACTCTTGGGTGGGATAGTTAGTGATAGTGACAGTTGGCTGAAATCTTAAGACATTTTATCACCTGTCCTCTCATATTTCATGATACTCTCGCGTACATACACGAACGAGAAATGATGATAGTCTCTGATTTTCAAGCCTGAGATCTAGTTTGAATATTCTCCATCCTCTGCTATGCCCTGCTCCTCACTACAGCTTGTCCCAAAGTAGTGTCTCCTTCAGTACAGCTTGGTCAACAGTAGGTAACATGTCATTCCAGCCTGTTCGCTCTGTAGACACCTGAAGATGTAGCATGTGTAGATACTAGAAGAATGTGGAAACAGTACCTATCTGCACAAGGAATGCTTCAGGTTCATAAAGAGAAATGTGCATGTTAGGAAAATAACCATTTTTATTTAGGAATCTATTTGCATTCCAGTTTTAGACATTAGCTACCTGTATAAGGGAAAATGGGTGACCAGCAAAAATGTATATACAATCAGAATTACAAAAGGTTCCCTTCTAGCCTGTCATCTACTTTGCTCTTACCCTATGCTTTTAAGTATCAGTGGGTTCAGCATTTTGCTTATGAGACCTTTCTTGGAAGGGATTCTGGGCAAGTCAGTGGTTGATTCCATGGACTGGGTGCTAAAAAAAAATGTATTGCCATCCACATGAAGTTAACTCCTTGATTGATAGAACACACACCAAGTGGCTGTGTGGCCTCAGAAGAGTATGTAGACAGCTGTGTTCTGATTCTGATTTTCATACTTCTGTGGTCTTGGGCAAGGTTTTTTGTTTGTTGTGTTATAATGAACTATAACCTTGCTCTCTTCTGATTGTCATCTACCTTTGGTCTATCCTGTGATTCCAGAAAGGCCTTCTTCCATCTTCCTACTTCAAATGCCCTGCAACCATGACTGGTGTAGAAGAAAAGTCATTTCTTGCTCGAACTTAATGTGTCCATGTGTCATTCTTATTTCTGTATTTCCTTTGTGCTGTGGTAGACTTGGTGCTGTACAAGGACGTGGCCCTCTTTCTACTTCCAAATTAACATGTGGGTGCATTCATTGTTCTGTGTGTGGCACATACACAGAAGACTGCATTTTAGCCTGTGCCTCTGAGATGGAACATAGAACACTGAGCAGTTTAGGGCACTTAAATGTACTAGCATTTAAAATAACACTAAGCCATCTGTATAGACATATTTCTAGAATGAGCTACTAATGCCTTGTGCTTTTGTAACCAGGATGAAATGGACATAATTCAAATCTTTTGCTATGTCAGGATAGTCACTATAATCATCATCTGTAGGTTTTTACTGTAGCCATTGGCTGTTCAAAGGGCAGTTATGGGTACAGAAAGTTTCTCCTTCTTTATAGCCCCTGTCCCATACACAACTGCACTGTTGGACGTTGTTTCAGTTCTCCACTAGGCTATAAATTTCTACTGCAGCAGATGCTGCCTATTTCATAAATTGCAAAGTCATAGTCACCAAAGTAAAGACAATGAATTTTGTTCAATTATACAGTTGTATCAGATTCTTCAAGGTGGAGGTCATGTTATTTTTCATGCAATTATAAGCACACTGAAGAAATGCTTAAAGGAGAGCTACTTGTTAGTTCTCTAGGTTATATCCCAAGCACAGAGAAAACACAGAAAGAAGCCTTTGAATGCTGGTTGGAACAAAAACAGGGAAACCAGGACCTAAGTTCTTAGCTCTGACACAGAACTGACCTTCCCTCACAGGTTACTTTCTGGAGTAAGAATATGGAATTTGGTATGTTTCTTCTACCTTTTGGGTATCTGGGTTTCTGGAAGCACACTTATAGCTCAATGTTTTGCTATATTTGCAGCTATGGCTCTCCTCATGATGATGTACTTGAGACTGACATTGAAAAGTATACCAGAAGTTGGCAAAGGAAAGAATGGACAGCCCCTTGCCTGCCTGTATCTCTATTGTAGTTGGCTACAATAGAGAATGTCAGAGAGTGGGCTCAGCCCAGAGTTCACATCTTTTCAGCTCTTGGCACATTTTCAGGTCACATTTTATTTGTCAATAAAAGTACCAGTAAGACTTAGATTTGTAAATAACTGTTTTCCCATGTGTAGACCCTGTTGGTGGCAGAACCAGCGTGATGTTGACAGGGTGTTAGGTGGACATGTTGTCATTTCTTGTTTTTCTACCACAGATCTGATTTTATTGCCAAGACAACTTAAAATATAGAATCTCCCAGCCAATGACTATTTGGATACTATCATACAATATGATAATAGTCCCTATTGGATATATGACAGTTGAGGCAACGTTGGCTGCATCTTTTCTGTGCTTTTGGAAATGAAAGACACTTGTTTTGAAGTTTTAAAGATGAAGTGTGTAGTAGAGGGAGGCAGCCCCCAGAAGCCTTTCTCTGGGCTCTTTATTTTACAATGCATTTGTTATACTTTCTTCTTGGTGGTCCCAAGTCTACAATCCTTCATAAGGTAGATTTTTCAAGCAATGGCTTGAGTTTCCCCTCTTGAGATGTCATATTGGGCTGCTGATCAGAAGGGTAAGAGACCTGCTGATTCTTACTTGGAGAAGCAGCCTCAGTCAGACAAGGGTGGATACTTTAGACAAGGACTGTGAACAAGGATGTTCAGGCTCCACATAATACAGACCTATCATACTGGGGGTTAAGTCAGATCAAAGCTGTGCAAACTGAAGCAGAGTCAAAGACTAAGCTTGGGAGTTTAGTCATTTCCTAAACATGGTGTTAATGCAGAGTCAGCATCCCAACATACTGTTGGGACGGACTAATGTCCATAATATATGTGTGTGTGTGTGTGTGTGTGTGTGTGTGTGTGTGTAGGAGCAGTGGGTTCTACATATGACATACCTGCTGTATTACTTGGTTTTTAAGACAGGATCTCTTACTTGTCTGGAACTTCTCAAGTAGGCTAATCTTGCTGGAGGGATCTGCCTGTCTTTGCCTTCTCCCACTTGGGATTTATTGTTTGTTATTCATTCGTTTGTTTTTATGTGTGGGTATGGGTGTGTATGGGTGTGAGTCCGTAGGTTTCTGTGTGCCACAGCATGTGTAGGGAGCAGAGGGAAACTTATGGGAGTCAGGGTTGTGGAAGCAGGGTCTGTGTTTTGGAGATCAAGTTCAGATCTTCATGCTTTCAAACGAAGAACTTTAATGACTGAGCCGTCTCTCTTCAGCCATCTCCCTTCAGCTTATAGCCTAACTTTAAAAATATAATTGCCTGAGTATGGTGTAATGATAGAACCTCAACTCTGCCTGTGGAAAAAATAATTTTATTAAGGGTGCTCCTATTTTGTTTTTCCTCTAGTGAATTTATTAGGATTTTTGGTACATTTTCAAGAATTAGCTCAATAAAGCATATCTGTTGTCTTTCCATGCCAGACCAGGTTTTCCCATCTGCTCTCACCTCATTTCTGTATCTCTGGAGACTAGACTCACCCCAAGGAACAGATGGGAGTGGCTGACAGCATTTCCTTTTCAGCTAAACTCTTTGCACATCCACAGAGCTCTTTCACCCAGGTCTGAGGCACGAGCTCTTCAAAAGGAAGTTTCTGGTCAAGAAGCAAGAAAAAGGTCTTTCAAGAGTGGGTGGGCACCTGGAAGCTAATCAGATCTGACTTGGCTCTGTGCCTGCAAGGAAACAGGCTTCCTCCACTGAGACCTCCTGGGCTCATAACTGTGTTTGGATCACAGCATTGAAGTGGGTCTTGATACCTTGGAAAATCAGCATTGAGTGTCAGCTGGTTGTCTTTATCCCCGATGGCACTCCCAGAGTATCTGGAGCTTGTCCCTTGCTGTCTATGTGAGCCTCTAAGAATGGTTCCGTCCACCAACCACAAAGCTCTTTACCTCTTGGGGTTGCTGGCAGGAATGTGTAGAGAGTACCTAGTCATATCCCCTGATGTATTATGGTTCTCTAGAAGAACAGAACTGATAGAATGAATAGGATCAGGTTAGGGTATGAAAAGGAGTTTATTGGATAAGGAATATTGTCTTAGGGTTTCATTGCTGTGAAGAGACACCATGACCACAGCAACTCTTGCAAGGGAAAACATTTAACTGAGGCTAGCTTACAGTTTCAGAGCTTTAGTCCATTATTGTCATGGGAGGGCACATGGCAACATGCAGGAAGACATGATGCTGGAGAAGGAGCTGAAAGTTCTACATCTCCATCAGTAGGCAGTAAGGAGAGACTGTCCCACTGGGAGTGGCTTGAACATGTATAAGACTTCAAAGCCTCCACAGTGACATACTTTCTCTAACAAAACCACACCTACTCCCAACAGGGCTATACCTCCTAGTGCCAATCCCTATGAGCCAAGCATTCAAACGTGAGTTTATGGGGGGGTAGGGTCATACCTATTCAAGCTACCACAGATGAGTAATTCAACAATAGCTGTCTGTACACTGGAAAGGCTGAGAAACCCATAACTATTCAGTTTGTAAGGCTGGATCTTCTGTAGTCCTCAGTCAGAAAGCCTGAAGGATTCCTGGAGAGCCTTCCATCCATGTTGGAATAGCAAAAGCTAGGCTCTGACATCAGCTAACGTTGGCAGCAGCAACAACAAGTCAGGCATGCACTCAGCAAGAAATGAAGGTAGGCATGCCTGGAAGTATTGCTTTTTCTTTAGACCTTTATGTATCTGTGTTGCCACTAGAAGGTGTCACCCATTCTAGGAATGTCCATCTGCATTCTCGCTCAGCCCTTCTTTGAAATAATTTCACAGACTTATCCAGAGGAATGCATCTTAGTTAATTCCAGGTAAAACAAGCTGACACTCAATTATTAGCTATCACAGCCTGGGTCAGAGTATGTAGACCTTCCAAGTCATGAGCCTTCCTATGAACTGAGAGAGGAAGCTTGGCTACAAGAAACAGGCTAAAGCCTATGCAGGTTGGGAGGCCAAGGATGAACCTCCCCAGGGCACTCTCCCTAGTCCCCCTACTCTGAGTTTTGATGCCTGAATCACTGTCACTAGCCCAGAGCTCATTTCTCCTGCTCAGGCCATCAGCCAATTGCCTACTGGTCACCCTTACTTTGCTCTCCTCTTATCCAGAGATTCAGGATGATGTGTATGTGTGTGTCTAAATCTTATACACCCTACGAGAGTAGATGCTCCTTCCAGGTGCCCTCTCTGTCCCTATAACCTAGCTAGGTGGCCCTCTCATGTATCCACATAATCCCACACCTCCTCTTAAAAACTTTAACCCATTTTGTAGTGATTAATTCCTTGTTCTGTGTCCATTTACCTTGGTAGACCTCAAACTCCTGAATAGCCAGCCTACTCCTTTTCTCACCTCTGCTGCTCCCAAGCTCAGGGCAAGGTAACTAAGGAGTACTTCGTGGTTGTGTACACAGCATTGCACATGGCAGTTCATGTTGCTGCCTAATTCACAGGCTGGCTTCAAAAGCACATCCAAAAGCTAAAAAATTCCCCAGGGAATCATGATTTTGGCTGGGACTGTTTTTCCTCTCTTTCTTTCTTTCTTTCTTTCTTTCTTTCTTTCTTTCTTTCTTTCTTTCTTTCTTTTTCTTTCTTTCTTCCTTTCAGTGTTTGAATACATTAATTTAAAACCAGTCTAAACAGTGCTATTGAAATCCCTGCACAGGCGACAAGGAAACCCTGGAGTCTTGTTTTCCTCTCCTGCAGTTTTAGCCTATGGCTAAAGGAGGTTTTTTTCTATGGCTGTTCTCAGATGCCACACTCCATTAATCCCCCATGACCTAGTGGTCGAGAAGTCATTCCTATTTAATATAGAAGAAGTTGAGACAGAATATAAGAGTCATGGGGTCCATTCTGGAGGCTGGCTCTTACACTTAAGGTGTGAGATACTTGTCTAACAGTTTTCCAACAAACAACAGTTGTTGACATTTTTCTGTATTTGCTACACTGTAGGTACCACTGAAAGTTCTCACGTGGGTCTATCCACCCATGCTTTCCAAACACTCTGTGAGGTGGGTACTGTTGTCCCCATTTTACAGATGAGAAAACAAGAGGCTAAGCATATGTCTCTCAATTGGTGGGAGGAAACACATCAGTGAAATTTCCATAGTCTCTCTTTAGAAGCCATCCTTGTCTGTTCTGCCTTTAAGTCATAATAAATTCTGCCCCCATGACTGTTGTGCAGTTGTTTGTGGGAGTAAGAAAGGAAATATCAAAGCTACCACTGAGCTCTCTCAGGGCTTTTCACACTTCCTGGAAAAGAGTAGGATTTGCCTTTTCCTTTAAAAAAAGACTAGTGTATTTACAGGTTCTTGTTCCCTGCCACTAGGGAGTGCAGACAGGCATGACTGTTTTGTTACTTTTGCTGAGTGCTGGCAGGAGATTATAAGTGGAAATACAGCCTGCTTAGAAGGACGCTACCCATGTGTTTGAGTCCAGAGGAACTTACGTGGCACCAGAAGAAAGCAACTTATTTCTGAGTTGTGCTTACTTCTGTGGCCCCTGAAGTAGAGCCAGGCTAGGGTGGACCAGCTGCAGATGGACATGGTTGAGGTTCTGCATATGGCCAACTGCAGGGTCAGTCCACCAACTTCTGAGACCTTTGTTGACTCAAAAGAGGCAGCATGCCAACCTTCAAGGACCAGAGTTTGTCACAGAGAAATACGAAGTGTGCCTCAGAGCAGGATGCGGGTGTGGGGAGAAGAGCCTGGGAGAGTGGGTAGTGGGCAAGCTGCCATGTTTGCTGCTCTGGCTTCCCAACCCTTTTTTCTTTGTTTTCTTGGCTCAGGAAATGATTGAACATGTGGCTCACAGCTGACTTTTGCAGGCCCTTAGATAGACGATGAGCAGACAGGTGACACCTGGACACCTTTTTCCAATTCTCTGTGGATAAGGAATGGGCCAGATGGCCTTACTCCTCCACCCTATTCCCTCTCTTTCCAATGAGAAGAGAAAGGGGGGAGAGAGGAAGGAACACTGGGATTGTGTACTCAGAGACAGGAAGCAGTGTATCTAAGCAAGTGTGTCCTGGTAAGTGAATGCTGATAGCCATGGGTACTAACTGGTCTTCTCTTGATTCCCAAAGCCTTCTGACTATGGTCTGATCAAGGATTCTTTCAAGGCCAGATCCAGGTCACATAGAACTGCATAGAGCTAGGTAGGTTTATCCTAAGAACACCCCTCAGCATTCTCTTGAGATAAGTGTGTATTAGTCCGATCTTACAGGCAGGAAACTGATATACTGAGAGGCTAATGTCTCTGAGTCTATCCAGATGTGTAAATGAATGCCCAGATGTGTAAATGAATGTCCAGGGGAACAGATCTGGAGCCCACATCTGGACGCACCAGTCTCCATTGCTGTTCAGAGAAGTAGAGTCCCTCAGGTCTTCTGGCCCAGTGTTTTTTCCTCCCTGCATCCCTCCTGAGTCACCTTCATAATTTTAACCTTTCCTTTTCAACCATTGACTGTACTGAAGTCTATTTATTTTCAAAGGAATCTTGATATGAAAAAAATAAATATTAATTACAAAGAGCAAGCAAACCTAAAAAAAAATTCATTAGAAACAGTGTTTTTTGCTGGGCCCTGCTGTCCATTTGAGTCTCAGAGTCCCAGGCAACTCAAGTTGAACACAGACTAGGAGTTCCTCTCTGCTATTGTGTGTGTTTTAGCTTCTCAGTTTTGCTTGCTTCCTATAATCCAAGAAAGGTAGTTTAACAAGACCTGTCTTGTTACTACAAAGGAAACACGATTAGAGAGGGGGACTGTTGTGCTCAAGAATGTGATGGTGGCCCTCCATGTCAAGATCAGAGGGCCACCCACCATCAGGGTCCCAAGCTCCCAAACATCACTGCCCGCTTCCATTTCTAGGCACATTTTCATACATTGCGATTACCTGACAGGTTCTTACAACTTACGTCTCAACTGGCCTACCACTGGGTCTTGCTCATGGCCAGCATATTTCTGTGATACCTCTAAGCTTCTGCTCTCCTAGCTGGTTAGCGTACGTAATGAACAGAGCCTTTGACCATGTGTGATGGATGCTGAGCTAAGACTCAGGACTCCTAGACCTACTCAGGTTACTTTTCTTCTAAAAGATTTGACTTATTTTGATCTCCCAACCTCTGGATATGGGGAGCTAGTGTATTCTTTGTAAAGTTCAAGGGAGGAGGCACTGTTATAAGCCAAGTGAGATAATAGATTTGAAAATAAATGCTCTGGTGGAAATGTCCAGCTCAACATGCAAGCTTGTTGTCATTGCTGCTCTCACTTCTCTGGCATCCATGAGAATCATGAGATGAGTGCTGGCCACTATTGGAGTCAACAAAACTCTCAAGGTTGCCTCATGCCTTGATGGAACAGACATTCACTCACCTACAGTGTTGTGTGAGGTGTTAACTGGACATGAAGGAATCTGGCTGTGATGCTGCATGGCCTCCAACACAAAGGGATTCATGTGTAAAAGACAAAGTGCTTTACAGCCATGTGCTATCTCACAGGGCACACTTCCCCTAGACCATCAGTTCTCTCTCACAGTTAAGAACTCCAGACCATCAATTCTTTCACACAGTTCACACCCTCCCCCAGACCCAACGGATCCTATCTGTGTTTTCTCAGTTTAATGTTTTTTACAAGTAGATGAGAGAGAGAGAGAGAGAGAGAGAGAGAGAGAGAGAGAGAGAGAGAG
>NW_021604568.1:19483325-19488148 GCF_004785775.1 Grammomys surdaster | reverse complement strand
GAGAGAGAGAGAGAGAGAGAGAGAGAGAGAGAGAGAGAGAGAGAGAGAGTGAGAGAGAATATGCCACTATTTGGGGCAGAGCTAAGGTCCCCTGATGAGGAAGGCATACTCAGAGAAAAGAGGTGAGAGGATCTTGAGTCAGAAATGAGGGATGCCAGGAGCCATAGTGGAGCAGCACAAAATTCTCACCAGAGCTTAAAAGCTTTACAGACACTGAAGTTTGATGATTTTGAAAATATGGTAACAGATAACTGAGTTTTCACAATGAGCTCCTGAAGGCTCTGCACTCACTGTTCTGTTTGCCTCCTGTAGCTCCTCACCAACTTCTAGCCTCTATCCAACTATCCTAAATCTCAAGAAGGCCTGCCTTGGGCACCCTGTCTTAAGCACATCCTAGTCTGGCTCTAAAATAGGACTTCTGGTCTTCTGACATTCCATGTATGTATGTATGTATGTATGTATGTATGTATGTATGTATGTATGTATGTGTAGGTATCCATCCTTTCAATCACCATTCGATTTACTATGGATTTTCTTCAGGTCTCAAGCATCTGCTCATTAGTGCAATAATTTTTTTAATGGTCATCTATTTAACATTCAATAAATATCTGTCATTGACTTCCTACTCTGAGTTTTCAAGGAAAAATCAAATTATAGTCATTATCCTTGAAACTAGAATGGTTAATGGTACTTCCAGCTCTTTTTATAAAATTTACTTATTCACTTTATATCCCAATATCAGCCCCTTTCTCCTCCCAGTACCCCCCTCATGCAAATCCTCCCCCATTCTGCCATCCCCCCTTCTCCTCTGAGAAGGGGGAGCCCATCAAATTACTACAGGACTAGGTGTATCTTCTCCCACTGAGGCTAGACAAGGTGGCCCAGTTAGGGGAATGGGATCCACAGGCAGGCAACAGATTCAGGGTCAGTCCCTGCTTCGGTTGTTGGGGGACCTCCACATCTGCTACATGCGGAGGAGGCTAGTCTAGCCCATGTTCACTCTTTGGTTGGTGACTCAATCTTTGGGAGCCCCCAAGGACCCAGGATAGTTGACTCTGTTGATCTTTCTGTGGGGTCCCTGTCCTCTTTTGGTCCCTCAACTCTTCTCCCAACTTTTCCTTAAGACTCTCCAAGCTCCATCTACTGTGGGTCTCTGTGTCTCTTTCCACTGGCCTCTCAGAGGACAGTTAAGCTAGGCTCCTGTGTGCAAGCATAACAGAGTATCACTAATAGTGTCAGGGATTGGTTCTTGCTCATGGGATGGGATCTCAATTTGGGGCAGTCATTGGTTAGCCATTCCCTCTGTCTCTGCTCTATCTTTATCCCTGAACATCTTTTACGTTGTTTGAGTTGAAGGTTTTGTGGGTGGGTTGCTGTCCTTATCCCTCCATTGTGAATCCTGTCTGGCTACAGAAGTGGCCACTTCAGGATCCATGTCCTCCACTGCTAGGAGTCTCACGAGCATTGTTTCCATAGACAGCTGGGGTCTTCTCTCCCATCCCAGGTCTCTGGCATGTCCTGGAGATTCCCCTCCCCCACCAATCTTCCAGCCTTATCATCTGTCACATTGTAAGTGTCTGTTTACACATACTTCTATCTCAGGGCCCAGACTCAATCATCTTTCTCTGGCAACAAGCCAGGGTTGGCACCTAGAAACCTTGCTACTTAAGGCTACTCTCACAGACCCCAAGACAACCAAAATAGCTTCTAGAGGAAAGCAGGCTTAGGAGCTAGGGAGATGGTTTAGTGGGTGGAGTGCTTGCTGCCCTGGTGAATTCTAGGGGTTCAGCTAGAATTTGTGTCCCCAGCACCCACATAGCAGCACATTTATAGTCCCATTGCTCAGGAGCCAGATCGGGGATGTTTGGAGCAAGCTGACTATGTGGACAAGTCAAATCAAGTGAGAAATCAAGGAAGGCATGTGATGTATACCTGTATATATGTGCCCCACCATGTGAACATGCATACACACAAATGCACACATATACAATTACTAATACAAAACAAAACCAAGACTAACCTTTATATAGATATCCCAATCATTTTGGACAGTTTTCAGATCTCTTGGTGGATACTTACTGAAGTCATTTGTAGGGTAATTAGTCAAGACATGACTGACACAAAAAGGCAGAAAATTCAACGTGTCCTGCAACTTACTCATCCATATACATCCACTTAAAAACAACCAGAATGGCCAAATTAGCCACCCAAATTGCCCTGCTGAAGTACTTTTTTGGACTGCCATTACCATAGTAACTTGAGGCTAATCCTGGTGGTTACTTTGTGCCTAATTCTACTGAAGCTAGAAATCACCTTAGTCTCTTTGGTATGTTAGCAGCCAATAGAGACTCAGTTGCAGAAAAGTAAAGCTGGTTTTTGTTTTGTTTTGTTTTTGCTAAAATTTCTTTTACCAGAGCCAAAGGAACCTCTCAAATCTAAGTGGATTTCTTCTTTAAAAAAAAAATTTAAAAAAGATAATTTGTTGGACATTAAAATAACAAAAGGGCTTTGAGAAAGGATTATGGGTTTCTGGTGTGTCAGCACTAAGAATAGATTTACTTTACATCCCACTGATGTTGTAATCTTGCGTTCTGAGGTAATGTTTTAGCTAGTTCTCTTCACATAAATAAAGATTTCAATGATAGCACTTCATTCCTTCTCCAGAGAATTCCTTTAGATCCCTCTCCCCCCCCCACACACACACACACGCTCAAGACTTGTAAACCATTTCACTGGGCAGGGCAGGGAGGGTGGACAAATTAGGTGCAGAACTCTATCACTGGTTGGAACTCATTACTAGAGATTTTTCCCTACTACAAGCTTAAAACTGGAACGTTGGAAAGTCTGGCCTTTTGAATGGGGCTGCCAGGTTGGGGCTAAGGGTACTTGCCTGTACCAAGAGGGGAAATGCCTTTTAGAAATGGGAGTTCAAAGTTCTTAAACTCACCTGCTCCTAGCCATGGGATTTCTCTGAGCCCAGGGTTAGGGTTGAATGGCAGCTTGGAGTAATGTGGATTTGAGAGGGGGGGGAGGGAGAGAGAGAGAGAGAGAGAGAGAGAGAGAGAGAGAGAGAGGGCATTTCTCTTTACCACCTTTGCCTGCTTAACAAGTGTTCCTGTCCCCCAGGAACCTGGGGCCTGAGACTCTCTCAGGGCTCTCAGGGCAGCACAGATTTACTTAGGACCAAATCTATTTGAACTTTTACATATATGTATGTTCTTCTATGTAAAGTGACTGCAAAAACTAGCCTTGAATATTGTTCGAGACTGAAAAAAAAAAACCCACAACTGTATGTAAATAAAGGCCCAGTATTTACCAACTGCAGAACAAAAAGCTGGGTACCACCCCCTGCCTCCTGGCTGGCTGAAGGACTTCCTCCCGTGGACAGCACACTCATTAGCCTGATTGCCAACTTGGGCTTACTCTTCTCAAACTCACCCTGAGCCTTTGAATGCAAAGGAGAATTGGTGTTTATGTTCCAGTTTCTTTCTCTCTGTTCTCATGACTGAAGAGAATGTTGAAGTACTTCTTGCCTCTACTGAGGCAGCGGGAGGAAGTCTGTATCGTAATCACCATAAATAATCAGGCCTGGGACCTCCTGGTACAGGCTCTTGAAATGCTTGAGAACACTGGACTGCCTGGTGTCCATCCATCGTTGCTAGCTTCTGTTAGGTGGGTAGTAAAGGAACTTTACAGATACGGCCTGTCCCAATTTGTGGCAGAAATACTCTATCCAATCAGAGAACCTCATTTTTTTAGCTGGCAATTGGACATTATTTGGATTTTATTTTATTACCAAGCAAATGCTTTACCATTGAGCTGCCACTCCAGCCCCAGCCTTTGTTACTTGGAATTGAAAATTTGGTAACTGCCTTGAATGTTCCAAAAGAGGGTCATTTACATTTGACTCATACAGAAATGTCCTGAACCAATATAAACTTTGCTTGAACAACAAGAAAGGTTACAAGAGGATGCCAACATCTCCAGCAGACCTCAAATCTGATCAACACAAACCTTCAAGAAAGATTTTGATCTGGTTAAAAAAAAAATCTGAAGATATCAAAAGTACAAGTAGTATCCAATCTCAACAATAGTCTCAGGTTCTGGCTTCCGAGTCTTGGTTTGTTTCCAAAGTCCTCACTCTCCTCCACCATCGCTGAAAAAGAAGAAATCAGTGAACTTCCATTTTATTCTCAAAAGCTTTTGTCTCTGAAGATTAGACTTAAACAGAAGTCTTCCTACCAGCTATGGGACTTCTGCAAACAAAGAGGCCCGAGTGTCTCTATGGAGGCTGGGAGGAGAGCTGCTGACCATGATAATGGCCATTCTGCCCAGTACCTTCTCCCACAACAGGTGGCAGCTGCATTGTGTACTGTCCCCAGAGGGTGGTGTGTCTCTCTTAATTTCTCCTATTCCAAGTGTATGTGGTATTTCTTCTAATTAATGTGAGACTTAGAGAATCAAGAGGGGATCCCTCCAAAGAGTTGTTCTGAGGAGAGTAGCAAATTAACCCCCTTGGACTTGCCTAGAAGCAAGCAAGAGATCTGTTTTGTTTTGCAAGTTCTGCAATTAGAAATACGGAAGTTCCATTTTTAGTAAAGATGCAAGTTGGTAAATTTTATCCACTTCAGAACACACACATGCACATATACATGCACATGTGCACACACACATGCCACAACATAGCACAGCACACACACACCACAGCACATACACCACACCACAGCACCTATACACACACACATACTATACTACACACATATACACACACACACACCATAGCACACAAACATACCACACTACACCACATACATACCATACTA
>NW_021604568.1:19461627-19483315 GCF_004785775.1 Grammomys surdaster | reverse complement strand
CACATACCACACTACAGCACACCACATATACACACACCATAGCACACCACACACACCACGTCCCATATACACACTAACACACACACAACAGTGCAAGCACACCATGCCACAGCACACCAAACACACACACATACCACACCACAGCACACATTCACACATATGCTTACATCATTTTGGAGAAAAATCATGTAAAATATTTCTTTTTTTGATAATTGATGCTGAATTCCACTCCCCTCCCCTGACCTCTGATGTGGTTACTGACCCTAAGTGCAGCCTAGGAATGCCTCGAGTTGGGCAAGACTTTACAGGCAGAACTTGGACATCCCCCATTTAAGCCCCCAGACAACCTCAGGGGATATTAATTGTCCTCATTTTATAGATGAAAAAAATGTAAAATCAGAGCAGTCGCATGATTTATTTAAGTCACAGAGATAAGTAAATACTGGAGACTGGATTCAGACAATGAGGACTTCAGTCCCAATCCCATTCTCCTTTCTTCTGGTTCTTTTGACTGCAGATCTCCTGGAAATGAGGATAAAAGATGGTCAGTGCAGGCTTGGGAAATGGCTCAGTGGGTAAAGCACTTTCTGCACACAAATCAAAGGATCAAAGTTTGGATGATATAAAGCTCTCAGGGCTTTGGGAGGCAGGTCCCTGTGTCTGGCTGGCTAGTTAGACTAGCTGAATTGGCAAGCCCTGGGTTCACAGGAGAGACTCTTCTGCAGTATACAAGGTAAAGAGTGATTGAGGAAGACACTCGACACCAACCTCCACATGAATGCACACACACATATGAACATGCGTATAGGCACACACAGGACCACATTTTTAAAAATTGGCTATTTCTGCTTTGCTATGCAAAGGCTGATACGTGGAATAGAAGATAATCACAGGGCATGCTTTCAATTAAGTACTTGATTTTCATTTGATGCCCATGAAATTAGGACCTTAGTTCTCACAAGTCAATGTACTTCCATCAGTTATGATCTTAAGCTTGAATCCTGGGAGTGCACTGCAATCAGACAGGCTGAAAAAACTTACCCCCTTCCCCCAATACACTGAAGTAGCTCTCCTAGTAACGTGTCAGAAACTGTCCATTCTCTCTCGCTTCCCAGCTGCATGCCTTTGAGGTCAGAAACTGGCTCTTACCACATGTAATTTTTTTTTAAAAAGAAAGTCAATTCTTCAAGTCATTATACTTGGGCCAGACTACATACAATAACACCTTATACATGCAATACATACAATAACATCTTATAACAATAATAAGATGTACTTTCTCTTTTTGAACTGCTTCCACAAGGTTCAGTGGTGGTACTCCGTCTCTCCAACAGCCCTGTTGAGGGAAAAACAGGGAGATCTTGAGTTCGGTCTCATAGATGAACAATTTTGTTCCCCAGAAAATTGAGAAACCAGTGTCTGAAGAGCATTATGCGACCTGAGGCTTAGTGTTTCTTCTCTCCTTTGGTGTTGTGTTCCCAGAGAGAAGAAATGGATACAGTGAGACACTTGAGTAAGCAGTTCTTGCTAGAAGTTGGGCTATCAAAATCTTGGAATATCCACACTACAAAGAGTCACAAATCCCTTCCTTGGGCCCATTTTGGAGGGAGAAGCTTGCAAGAAAGCCATTGATTCCCCAAGGTCTTTATACATGCATGTGGTGGTGGACCCAGGGGTTAAGTCGCAATCCCCCTTTTTAACTCATCCTGTTTGACACTGAAAACCATATTTCTGGGAATATCTTTTAAATTCATTCCAGTTGTATGGATTTAAAATGAGAGAAAAGACAGTGGTTTGAAATGAGTGGTATGTGGCCCCTAACACATCTAACATCATAAGGAATGAAGATATTTGCAGATCTCAATTTAATGTTAGCCTCTCACTGATCAAAGCGGCTCTTTTTGTATGTGAGCATCCTGGTAAATCCTGACCTAGTCCCTGTACCCACCACCTACCATCCCCATGACTGTTAGGTCTTTGCATGTTTCTTCAAGACTCATACTTCCTTCTCTACTCTTCCACTTCTGGATATCTGTATGTGTGTGCCATGCAAGGGAAAGTGAGCAGGACATTTAGCAGAGGCAGAAACATTGTTTTTCAGAACTAAATGTTATCAAAATGTTACCAGCCAAATATGAACTTCAGGGGGTTCCTGGAAGTAAAGCCACAGCCTCTGGTAGAGAGATGAGTCAGGGTCTTCCTGTATCGTTCATGCTGGTCTCAAATGTGAGATCCTCAAGTCTCTGTCTCCTGAGTATTGAGATGAAAAGATGTGTGCTAGCATCCTGGCTGGGACCACAGAACTTAAACAAGAATGGATGCTTTATAGTGCCTTGTTCAGCAAGAGACCAATTTAACAGTAGCTTCAGAGACAATGCCTCTGACATTTCTACTGGCGTGGTTACCAGCCAGGATAAAGCTTGCAGGTTTATAAAATGGTCTCTTTTCATGTTGGGAATCTCTGTACTTGGCTTTCTGCCTAATAGTCTACATGGCTCTTCTTGGACTGTGCAAATACCAAATAAGATTAAGAGTAAGAAATCTGGAATCTGACAAACCAGAGTTGAGACAAGTCATTAAACCTTTCTGAATTTTAGTTTCCTCATGCATAAAATGGAAATTATAGTTATTTTCTGATAAAGATGATGTGAGTGTGCAAGTACACACACACACACACACACACACACACACACACACACACACACACAATGTAGTACTCAGTACCTGGGAATGATAGGTTATTTTATTAGCTGCATAATTTGAAGATACCTATGGATATTCTCTGTACATGCTAGACTTGATGGGCCTTGGGAAGTTATGCCAGATGATAGAACACAGAAACCAAAGGCCATGCATTGGTTATATGATAATTTTTTTTTTTTTTAGTAAATATCTATTACAGGCAAACCTATAGAGGCAGAAGCAGGTTAGTAGCGGTTTCTAAGGGCTATGGAGAGAGGAATGAAGAGTAATTATTTAATGGGTCAAGAGTTCTCTTTTGAGGAAATGAAAATTTCTAGAAGAAGGTAGAGCTGGTGGCTGCACATTGTGAAAGCAAAACCTTGGAAATGGTTAAAATAGTAAATTGGATATTACATACATTTCACCACAATTTAAGCCATTTGTGTACGAAGACTTTCCAAACATCTTTCTCCAGCTCACTCTTCTTCAAGGTTACTCATCTCTCACCAAGGGTCTCACTCATCCTAAAGATGAACCCATCAAAATCACAAGCTTTCCCATCCCAAGCCTCCCACACTAAACCAGATTTCTCACCACCCTCCAGAGTAGACCATATGTGGCACTGCCTCCGTTTTGCTGAGGGCTATATCTTGCTAGTGCTGATGTCATTTTCTTAGATCACTGGACAGAGGAATGTCAGAGGATGAGCTCAAATCCCTGTTTCTGGGTTCCTGGCCAATGCTTTCAATGATCCCATTTCACGTGAGGCTGGTTCCTTGACAGCACATTTTCTAGTGCACAAAGGACTTCACTTTTATGTTATTTGTATGGGAATACTATTGGATTGATGTTGATTCCTGGCTGGACTCTCAGGATCGGGTAGATTTTGGCCTCATAGAGGCAGAATTTGGACTATTGGCTTGCTTTAACTGGAAATTACTGCCTTCACTAGGGGCCATTAGCACATCAAAATGGTGTTTGTTGAGCCAGGAAAAGTGATACATTATGTTTGCATTTATTCTTTGGTCCCCAAAGACTAATTGTTGGTTTGTGTTTTTAAACACCCTTTCAAGTGCTAAGAGCCTCTAATGAGTTAAATTAACACGCCATTAGGGTTAAGAATAGTGGTGTTGACTTGGACACAGTGGACCAATTACTGATGCTGGACTATAGAATGAAGCCCTGTATGCACAGAACCCAGCTGCCCTGCCATTTCCGAAAGGCCGGGACACTTGGTAGAGCATTTCCCCTGACTTGTTCTGATTATCCTTGCATCCAGTCTTTTGCCATGAGGACCATTCATTATGCAAATGAGGACACTATGGCTTGGAGAGGCATTGTGCCCAATCAGACCAGCAAGTGGATGGGGCGGGGACCCCAGAGAACACCTGCTTTTGTGCCTAACACTTATTGGACTTCTTCTGGTGTTTGCAGAGTCTGCTTGATACAGGGTGAAAGGTGAGCTTCCATGATGCCACTTAAAAATCTGATTTAGCTCTAACAGATAATCTCTTCCTGCAATTCAGGCAGCATAGCACTGTAGGAGAATGACTTAAAAAGATCTTTGGGGGCTGTACCTACAATATGATGAGGTGCTTGGCTCTAAGGGGGAGAGGAACTTGCTCCATTCTGCAGAAATAGTACAGCGGACATATTAGAAACTTCTAGAAACTTAGATGCTCTAAGTGAATCTGTTCCCCTGTCTGGGATGATGTCATCTCTGTCAATCACTGCCATCGTTTTAGCTGTGTGGAACTGGCTGGTTTTTGCTGCAGGGATGCTATCATTTTACGTCCTCTTGGCTGAGCAATAGAGCCTGAAGGATGATTTTTATATAGTGAAATGCAGAGAGGTGGTAAAGTCAGAGTGGCCCCTAGGAACACTCTCTTGGGACGGTTTGCGATATATCAACTAGACTCTTCCGTTGGGCTATTCTAGCTTTATTGTTTATCTTCATAATCTTGCTTGGATGGGCTCCAGATGTCCTAAATGCCTCACACATCTCTAGGAAAACGCCAAGTTAACTTGCGTTGGGCAGTGATCAAGGGCCAGAAAGAGATTCATATCAAGTACGTGGACCAAATCAACCCTAAACATCCCTTATATTTTGGAGTACTGGGGACAGGATCAGAATTACTCAAAACCAAGGGCCTCCTCTTTGTCATAAGACGGAGCTATTTCTGGTACTTTTAACACAAACAGCTTGTCACTGTCTAGAGACTGCTAGCCAAGGTCTAGCTCCCTACATCTAGTCTCGATGCCATCTATCTCTTTGCTGTTTTAAGCAGTACAGCACTTAGGGGGCTGCTCTGTGCTAGGGGAGTTTGGTTTCTTTTTAATATGTAATAATCACCATTACATCTCAATTACTTAACAAATAGAGAAGCACAGGGCCATGTTATTTCCAAAGAGTCTCCTGAGGGTATGGCTGGAGATCTCCAAATGTTATCCAAAATTAGCCTAGAGAGGGCAAGCGATCAGATCTTTTAATATGTGCCCAAGGGAACACATGCGTATTATGTACTACTGACGCAGGCATGCTGTGCCTGTTCAGGGCTCACAGTCCTGGAAAATGCCACACTCCTTCTCTTCCTGCTAAGAGACACCTAGGCACATCGAAAGAGGCTGCAACAAGGTCCTTTCTGTTTCCAAGGATGGTGATTGGATGGGCTTTCTTCCCTTAGGCTGAGAAGCCCCAAATTCTGGGTAGAAAGGAAATGACAGGTCACCACAGACAGAAGAAAAGTACATAAGAAGGGAAAACTCATCAGTAAATATGAAATAGTGTCAAAAGAAGTGAAGTTGTTTGATAGGTCAGCAAGCAAGCAAGCAAACAAGCAAGCAAACAAACAAAAACTCACAACTGGCTAGTAAGACATTTCCCTCTCCTCTTTGACCACAATGGTTGCCTTTTAACTCTGGTTTCTCAGTCAGTGCTGTTAATATTTTATGAAAAGTGCTCAGGGCAAGGCAGCCATAGACCATTTTCTTGGGAAATGTACAGTTTCTCATGGCGTTTGTTTTTAAGCCCTTGGCAGTTGGCACTTTTCTTTTGAGAAAGCAGGAGTTGTTGAGGGCAGACCCCTTAGTCTTATTTCCAAGACTTGAGTTTGGCTTAGTGCGGAACTGTGATCATGAAAGCAGCTTTGGTTTACTGGTGGCATAGCACTCAAATTAAATTTGGGTTTAGCTAAAAGCCCTCAACATATAATGAGGATTACAAGTTAGGGATCGGCCTGCCCCTGAAGCGTTCGATTTCATTTTGATGGGCATCTGGTAGGGCTCACTGCTTGTTGGGGGCAGAAGGCATGCTTTTCATCTACTGGAGCCTGGAGACCTCAGGTACTCTGCGTGCTGGCTTTGCATGTGGGTCTTTATGCAGAGTGAATAGCTGTGCATTTGTTGTAGAATCAAGGACTAAGTAAAGGGGAGAGAAGAGATTACCATTTGAGCACCCGGGTTCCCACTAAACCAAAGGTAAGCTCTTTGTAACTGTTGATCTGGGGAATAAATCCTCCTTTGTAATTCCACAGATGCAGGAAACCTCCTTTGCACCAGCTCTTCCTGCACAGTTTCTACTGATCTTGCAAGTCTTGCAGACCTGCCAATGTGAAACTTCTCTGACCTTAATTGCTGGATGTTCCCCCCCCACCCCTCCTCTCAAAATGGAAAATGGAAGTAACCCAGCCGGTGAGTTAAACTTTTCCATTTAAAGGGGTGCCAAACCATTTACATTTTCAATTCACCCCACAGTAACAAAAACAGTGATTTTGGTCAAGGCATCGGAAGCTCCATCATTTCTGTGTGTGAAGCCGTACTGCAGAATGTTGCTGCTGTCATTTGGTTGTTTTTTTATTAGGATCTGGAGGTGACAGCTCTGGATGGGCACTGAACACTTTTAGAGGAGACACAGCCTTTTCCTATTGGTGTTCTGTATGGTAACATTCAACTTAATGCAATAACTCGGGCTGTGCTATCTGTTGCGGCTGATCAGACATGGATGGGTAATGATTAGCACATACATGTTTATGCTATTTCAGCAGGAAACAAGTGCACTGTTGGTGATGAATTGAAGGTTAAACGACAAATTTTCCTCGCAACTATTCCTGTTGTCTAGTCTATGAACTGAAAACCGGATTAACCTTTAATTACCCTCAACGATCTCTCAACCCTGAGACAACATTGCCACCACCACCAGTAGTATTTGCATATACAATTTAATGAGAGAAACATCTGTTTGCATATTTGGAATCATTACTAGCATACAGATTAATGGATATTTACAGTGAGATAGGCATTCCAGCTAATGTCTCATTTTCTTAGGTTTCTTCTTCCACCCTCTGATTCTGCTGAACTTGTATTAATTAGATTACAGGCTGGCTTGAACTTATAGCCTTTCGCAGAACACACAGATGCAGCAGGATCTGCAAAACCACATTTCATTCAACTAGAAAAAAGACACAACTCCTGGGCCTTATAAAATGTATGCACTGTAAGCCTGTGTGTATGTACATGTGATATGTTAAGCTCAAATATTAAAAAAAAATCCTAGGGCTGGAGAGATGGTTCAGTATAAAGTATTCACCACACAAACATAAAGACCTGAATTTAGATTTCCATAACCCATGTAAAAAGCCAGGAGTGGTTGAGTATTTCTTAGGGGTTTTGGAGACAGTGGTCCTGGGTGCTCACTGGCCAGCCAGTCTAGCCAAAAACAATGAACTTCAGATTTAGTGAAAATTTCTGTCTCAGAAAATAATGTGGAAAACATATAGGAAGATGTCCTAAGTCAATCTCTGGCTTCCATGCATACATGCATAAATAAATGTACCTATACACACACACACACACACACACACATATACATACATATATATACATATATATATATGTGCATATATATGCATGCATGCATGCATGCATCATGCAAAAAGCATAAGATTTAAAAAGTCTTTTGTGTGGTTGGGAACTACTTACTTTTGCACACAGCTCTCCTCTGATAGTTATAACAAACACTTCTGTGATGTTGGAGAGTTTTACTGTCAACAGAATGCAAGGACCAAGCTAATAAAAATATTTTTTTTTCTGTGAGACTCACAGGAGGCTGATGGAGTTCAATTATTTGCTTATCACCTTCTTACTGGCTCAGTAAAGGGCTGGGCCTCCAAGCCTCCAAGCCCAGTGCTTTCCCAGTGTCTTTGAACTGTGCTGTCTTTCTTAATGAGTGATATTGAAGGTATTTAAAGCAGCAATTAAGACTAATGCAGTTTCCTAGGAAATCCACCCAACTACCAATGGAAGCCATCATTAAAAGTGCCCATATGTACATTATATATAAAATACCGACTCTATATAATTTTTATCATCAAATTTCATACTGTTAGTGTATGTATTTCAATTCTTACATATAGGACTTTTTCTCTGCCTCCATTGGCCCAAAGCTCATGAAAGACTCTAGAGCGATTTTCAGGCCTTTAATTTCATCTTTTTTATATATATATTTCTTTTGATAGGAGAAAAAAGTACTGGTTCTTTCTTTATTTATTTTAAACAAGTAGAAAAGGAACACCAATTCCAACTTAACTTCAGTCTCTTCTGTCCGTCAGCCCTGATCCCAGCAGCATCACCCTCAGCCCTCCCAGCATCCCAGTTATTTTAAAGAGTTGCTCCCAATGGCTATACTCATCAGGATGGAGAGGATTCTTGGCTTTCATTAGGGAATCTACCCTCTTTAATTTACACTAAATGGTGGGAGTGTTGAGGGAGGCAGTGGCCAGATTAACTAGGGAACACTTTGAACCACGGAAAAGATTTGATTTTTTTTTATGTGCATGTACGCATGTACTATACTGACACCCATGGATGTTCTGTAATTAAAGCTGGGCTGGGACTGGAAAGGTCTTTAAGAAACAGGATTAAATCAATTGGTTGTGATTGAATATCCATTATTTGCTGACAGAGGTGTATCACGAGGCTATGGGAAGCAATTTTTCCCTCTAAGTGTTTTCAGCATCTTCTTATACCCTCTTCCTCATCTATACCCTATTCCTTTATACTCTGTACAACAGGAAAAACATTCCTGAAAACTAAAGGAGGGCTAGTTCATATAGTACTGTCTTTTTACCTTCTTCTCTGCATAGAACTAAACAGGACTTTCTCAACCGCTGATTCGAGGTGAACCCTGATCCCAGAGGGATTAGGGTTGCAGCTGAAGCACACTTACTCTGTGTGATCACTTTAGTTCTTCTCTTCCTCCTAGTACTTGCCAGTAAGTAACATTTTAATGCTAGGTGAAAATGCGCCCCTTCCATTGTAACTATAGATGTTGCATGTGGGTGCGTGGCACACAGAAGACATGCAATAACAAAATAATGTTTTCTGTGTGGGTTTATAGGTGATGGTTTATTGTAGCATAAGGCATCTTATTCCATTAGCCATTTGCAGATTCCAAAGGGATGCCTACAAGGGACCCTGGGTCTGCACCCCAGAATATCTCTTTCTTTCAATGACCTCATACAAATTCTAACATACAGCAAAGTTTTAGAATAGAGAAGTCACTCTTCGATTCTAGCAATAGTCTGCCCATTATGAATCCTTTGAAAGTCTATTATGGGTTGCTAATCTCATGCTGGAATAGCTTATGTAGTAGGCAAAATGAAGTAGAGTTTTGTGTGTGCGTGTGTGTGTGTGTGTGTGTGTGTGTGTAAACATCTTAGTTGGGGGAGTTCATTAAGTAAGGGATGCTTAGTAGACAAGTGGAAAGTACTATTAGATTCTTGCTTTATTTTGGCTTTCATATTTTTATTTGTACCAGAATTCATATCAGTTATATCATATATTAATTGACCTATATGTTAATCCATAGATACTTGTTGTATATCTGGCTATATTCTTGGTTCTAGAATTTATGGATACTCTTGGGGATCTTGGCAGTGGTTCACAAATGCATTCACTTCAAAAGAGAAGAGATATTCTGAGGTGCAGACCCATGTTCCCTTGTGGGCGGGCACAGGTCATATGGGACAGGCTGTCCCACTAGCTGGAATTGCTTTGAACCTCATTTGTTTTTGCTCTGACTGAGTCAGGACCCTTAGAGACTGGCTAAGCTTCTGGTGGCATGAGGAGATGGAGGAACATAAGTCTTGCAGAGATGGACAGTAAAGATATCTGGGGATGTCTTTGGGCTTCCAAAGCCCCATCAACCTGGGGTCATTTTGACACTGCCAATCTTCCATTGGCATGGGGGAAATATTAGAACCAAAATTTGGGAAGCACAGCAAGTAATTCTGGGTAGCGCTAAATAGCTTGAAACTGAGGCACACCTAACTACCTAGGAAGGTGATGATCAAACCTTTGTGAGGGTTTCATGTTGATAGATGATCAAAGAGTTTGGAGACCCAAAAATGCAGGATTCACAATATTTCTAGGACAGATGAGTGGAGTGTCCCTGTGTTATCTCCAGCCTCCCTCCTCTTTATTATTTTGTTAGAGTGAACAGCTGGGATATTCCACTTAATTCTGAGGTCCCAGAATGTGTTAGGTTATTGTGTGCCTCGGGGTCTTTACTTGCTGTTTTTCAAACTTGAGTTCTCTTTCCTGTGCTTTGAGATTTTTTTTTTTTTAATTTTACCTTTGTGAATAATTTACCGTACTTATTTGGTTAATTGTGACTTCGCTTCCTGGTGGGCCCCAGTCTCCTCTCCATCAATCTCAATAGAGGTTTTCCACCTTTATAACCTTTATGGCATGAGGACCAGAGGGCAGAGCCTGTGAGTATACATCTGTATCGAGAGCTCCTTGGATGAAAGGAGAAAGTGAAAGTAGCACTCATTTTTGGCCAACTGCAGTTTGTACCTTGTTACCAGTTCAGGTCACCAAGAGGAGTCGCTGTTTCATACCAAGTAAGCTGCTTGGGTCGCCAGGAGGGGTCGCTGTTGAAGCTTCCTGTAAAGGCGAGCACTTATCTATTGGATATGTATATTTAAAGATATCTATTTTTTCTCAACATGGAAGGGTCTAATTTCATTTACCTCCCCTTTTCTTTCCCCTTCTGTCCAATCGCTTTGGAATGAGTAAGAGACTAATAAAGTCCAGAAGGCAAACCAGAGCGTCTTGACTTTATAGTGAATGCTTTGGGCCCAGGGCTCTCCAGAAGCCATAAACGGAAGCTCCCCAGCCCACCAAGCACGAACACCTTGTGGGATGTCACAAATGAGCTGCAGAACTTGTTGGCTCCGTCCTGCGGCTTATTTTAGACCAGAGCGCCTAGTTTGGCAAGCGATGGCATATAAAAGAGGTTTTGGAAACTCTAGTGGTTATGGTCCAACGCCTTAGAGCAAAGTTGTTGAGGCATGAGAACAACAGCAACAAAAATACCCTAAACAACAAAAATCCTTACATGGACACTTCATGTAACCGGGTTGGAGATTCATTTGGCTTTCCTTGGCAAAATGAAAAAAAAAAAATTAACCCAGATGAGAGACATCTTTTGTGCTAACCACAAGACTGGAAGACACACTAGCATTAGCTTGACAACCACGTGTTTAAAAGACAAATAATTATAATAGCTTTTATAAAAGTAATAGGAAGGGTTCCGAATGTCTCAGACCCGTCCTTTAAAATGGCTTTAAAAACAACAACAAAACAAACAAAACAAAACAAAAACCTCGAATTCAGGGACATTTTTTGTACCCCGGTAATAAATTAACATTTCAAAAGTACTTTTACCTGCTGCGATGGTTCATTCCGCTAATATGGGTAACGCTGTGGACTCGAATAATTAGTGTAAATTGCCTTTGAATAACACTGAGCTGGGAACAACTTTAACTGGCGAAAGCTTAATGCCTCTTGCTGGACAGGATGAAGAGTCCTTAATGGGGCCTGGAAAAACAACTAATACCTACAAATCAAAGAAGAAAAGCCGTTTTTGATGCATGTGTGTGAGAGTGTGAGTTTTAAACTAAATTGTTAGCACTTCCTCCCTGCTGAGGGTCACGGATTAGCGAGGCTGGGAGACTCTTTGAGAATCTTTCACACTGACCAGGGGAGGCAGGGGGCTCCAAACACAAGTGTTTTCTTAACCCTAATCCCTACCTCCTTGACCAGGACAGCTCTGCATTTCCCTCTAATTAGGTGAGGAATTAGAAGGTGGTTAAATGCGCTCATGGAAGAGGGTAAAGTGATTAGTTCATTCTGGACTATGATAGCAATTTCTGGCTACTCAGTTCTTTCCAAGATAATAACTTAAAAAAAAAAAACCTATTCCAGCAAGCCTCACGTGTATGTATAGGCAATGCTGATTATCTTTGGGCAAGTTTGGGTCAGCATCTTGACAAATGATTTTTCTCTCTTTCATCAGAGTTTCATCCTGTTGAGAAACTTCTAGAGCAGTTTCTCATCTGAACCAAGTATGATAATTATTTGTGCAATCTGAACTAAATCTAATAACCTAACCTAAAAAATGTATTCGCATTCAAATGATCCTTTCAGTGAATAGGGAGAAGGACTTGACGCTTAGTAGCTAAGATAAAAACCATTTTGATGAATTTCTCTGCATATGAATGCGTTCTACCAAGTGTGCCTATTTTTTTTAAGATCTTGTAGATATTCTTAGTGGAATTGTAATTTTAAATTTCAAATTGTATAAAGCAATTATTGAATAGTTTCAAACCAATGTGTTGCTAGAGCTGTTGGGGTGATGAACTCGTCAGGGCTACCTAGATGCTGAAGGCAGTTTCTATATGAAAATTCCCAACAGGTATCAGAGAGAGAAGACTTTATTTATTTCCATTGTGTGTGGACAGTAGACGCTATGGTTGCACCTGAGCTTTCCTCTGATTTTATCCCTCGCCTGTTACAAGACTTATGTGTCCTAAACACACAATGTAAAGAACTTTGGGAGAGAGAAACACCATAGCAGTAAAGAATAAGGCAGAATGTCCTTCCACCCCCTGTCCACGGGTGTCTGAAAGGCCACAGCTTTGTTCCTTTCATCCGTTCAGAAGGCTGCAGTTGCAGTGGGCAAGAATCTGACTGTGAGCATTTGGAACAATTTGTTTTAGTTTCTGGACTGTCTCTGGAGATTATAAACGGGCCAGAGCAAAACAGAAGTAAACACGGGGACTCTGAATGAGGGTTCCTGAGTTAGGCTCATCTGGAGTAGACATGGTCATGGCTGGCTCTCCCCTTGGGAAGGCACATTTTTGTTATTTATTTATTTATTTATAAACATTTTTTTTCCTTACAGAGCGTACTACGTGATCGGGGATGCTGTGGCCTCTTGATCTTACCAGCTTTGCTTCCAACAGTGCAGGAGATCTAAAGCAGTGCTAGCTAGGAGTTTGGCTTAGATGACCTCTATCCATCTCTGTCACTGATTGGCAAGAGGTGACAGAGTGCCCTGCTGCCTGCCACTCTCTTCCCAGGTTAACCAGATTAAGGCAGATACCTTGGAGGCTCATGCACATTTAAAACTACTCACCTAAGCCTTCTGTTCCTTGGTATTTTTTGTTTTGTTGTTGTTTGTTTCTAAAAGGAAATCTAGCCTGCTACTCTCTGATTGTATGCAGCATGTTATGTGGCTCAGTGATTTGCTTGCTTTAAAATTCCTTGGAGCAGCACATAAGAGAGGAAATGTGTGTGTGTGTGTGTGTGTGTGTGTGTGTGTGTGTGTGTATAGTGAAGGGCACAGCTGGCCTAGTAAGTTGGGTTTGGCACTCTTTATCCAATGTGGAGCTATTTGAATCTTGTCTTTTTTTGTTTGTTTGTTTGTTTTGTTTTTTGTTTTTCCAGACAGGGTTTCTCTGTGTAGCCCTGGCTGTCCTGGAACTCACTCTGTAGACCAGGCTGGCCTCGAACTCAGAGATCTGCCTGCCTCTGCCTCCCAAGTGCTGGGATTAAAGGCGTGCGCCACCACCGCCCCGAAAATATTTTTGACCTATAGTCTGGCCTATGATTGTTGTTTGGTTTGTTTAAACATAGTATCAGGGGCTAGCTGAGACCCTTAGACTCTAACCCACTCTAATTAATAGCAAGTGGCCCTGGTGCTGAGGCCAGTTCAACAGCCATCTAGTTTTGGGCAGGAGGACTTCATCCAGAGATGTATCTGTGGTTCAAATCTGATAGGATCAATCAGTAAGTCTCCCAGCAGAAGTATCTGCATGTCAAACTGTAAACTTGATAATTGACAGAATCCATTTAATGCAGCCTGTGAGAACATCATGCCGGAAGATTAACATTTTCTGTGAATAATTATAAGTTCAAGCAGTTCAGCCTCTTATCACTTTATATGGAGTCTAGAAAGTAGGAGTGATCTTTTTTTAATTTGTAATTATTTCACTCCTATGTGAGGTCCAGTGGCCTTCTTCTTAGTCTTTAGGGATGGAAGGCATTGGTATGCAGGAGCCATTCAGGAAGACGCAGTACACTATCAGAGGAGGACATGTCTGATCATTCTTTAAAACCAACTCGGAGAAGTTAATCTCATTGAACTTCTTTTTATTCAACAAAAGAGTTGGCTGTTTCCAAGTCTAACATGACTATAATGTTCATTAAATGGACTTCTTTACACCTTTAAATGGATTAACTGCACATCTTCACAGTCTAATTATTATACATGTCATTCAAAAAAATCACAGATCTAATTCGGGGCATGATAAAGGCCTTTCTTTCGCAGCCATGGAAAAGACACTGCAGTAAATGATGTGATTTTTATCAGACCCAGTGCCTTTTTTTTTTTTTTTTTTTTAAAGGGCACATGTTGCTCCTGGGAGGTGAGAAGAGGAGAACATGCCCTAGTCATTTTATTTTAGAGATTTAAGATTGAACCATGCTGATGCTCTTTTGGGCTTGCAGTGCCAGGCACCTTGAAGGTTCCTCCTGCCCAAGCCTGCCTGACTAATGACTTCAATCTGCCCTAGACAGCTCTTAGATAGGTGATAAATTATGGACAACCCCATTGGGTCCTCAGCCTTTGTGTTTCTCCAAGTTCTTCTTTTCCACAGAACTTTGTTTGAGGGGGAGAAATCAACTCTCGTTTTAGGCTCAAAGAACACACAACTGTTTCATGTGTAGTTGTGATATCTACTTTCTTTGCTCTCCTTTTTCTAGGATCTGGCTGAGACTTGCAACAATGTTTCACTGTCAGGAGAGCAAGAATATCCGGGAGGACTACAGAGTGCCCCTTCTGCCCCCATAATTCAGGCTCTTTCTGTTATAAGTAGAGCAAGGCTGAACTCTGTTGCCATTCATGACCTAGAACTGAAGGAGAGATTCCTACCAGGCAGCCATTGTCATAGGCAGCCAAAGGCAGAGTGGGTATGTTACCTACTCAGGGAGTGTTTCCTGGAGACACATTGTCATCTGTGTTAATAAATTCAAGAAAGCTCCAAGGTGTCCCCAGAGAGAGGGTCTGAGAATCTGCTGTCCAGTCAGAAGGCCTAGAGACCTTGTTTTGAGGTTGTGTTCGCCCAGCAACCTTGTGCAGTTTTTCCTCATGTACCCACTATTAAGCCTCTTTCGAGCTGTGGGTAAGGAAGCAGAGGTGGATAATGCACACACTCCTTGACTTGCCTGGGTGGGGATATGGGGGCAGCTCTGCTGTTCCCTTGGGGTGGGTAGGTAGAGAGAGCTGCCCTAGCACTGCCACTTCTTAGGGACATGAGCAGCAAGTGGCTCAAACACTTTAAATTTCCATTTCCTTATTTAAAGACATAGATAGCTGTGGCCATCTTTCAGTATTCTGGATTTCATAAACAGCACAGATCTAGAGAATTGAGCATGGGGGCCAAGTAGCCACTGTTGTCAATAATATCTAGTTTTCCCCCTATCGGCTGCCACCTTTATTGAGCTAGTTCTGAGCCTTTCTCTGGCCCAACTCTTTAATGATCTGTAGTGATTAATATTGTCTGGGTAGGGCCTTACTTCATAAACAGAACAGAAGGCCAAAGCTTACTTCCATACCCAGTTTTTTACATTAAAAAAAAACACATGTTTTTGTTATGTTATGTTTTGGTTTGGCTTGAGATAGGGTTGTGTGGAACACAGGCTGGCTTTGAACTTGCTGTGTAGTCAAGTACAGCCTTGAACTCCTGATCTTCCCGATCTCCATCTCCCAAGATCTGGGATTACAGGTGTGTGACTTCTGTTTGTGTCTTTTGAAAGGAAGATGATAAACTTCTCAGAGAAGAAGCCTAATGAGGGAGGGTAGGCAGTGGTGACCATTACATCAGGCAGATGTCCCTGCAGAGTGGGCCGCCTGAGCACTTCTGGCCCTAGGCTATCCCAGCCAGAAGCTGTTTTTAGGATCTGTGGTCTCACAGTCCACCTGGTACCTTGTCTCCACCTCAAAATTGTCCACTGTCTGCATTACAACCTTGGATTATGAGTGAGAGAGGATGTGTGTGGTCTAGGGTTTGCCTGGGCTATCCACTTCCTAGCTTTACCTCCTGTCTCATGTTCTTTATCTCTAGCATTCCATAGAGTGTGGGAGTAACGGGAGAGCATGCTCATAGAGACGCCTGTGCAAGCTGAAAACTCTTTCATAAATCATTTAAAAATCCATGGTGTACCAACAGCAATTATCAGAATTAATTGCTCCTTAAAACATAAAGAATTGTGCTACAAAGAGTCAACATCAGCTTGGGACCGTACGTCTCCTCTTCAAGCCTTGGAAAGGAGCTTGCCAGGCAGGTACTAGGACAGAGCAAACAACAGCGAATTGTGTGTTAGGTACTGTGTCCCTATTTCCAAACTAATAAATACTGAATGAGTAAATAATTTTGTTTTCTCTCTGGGTTATAAAGATTCAGTCGTATTTGGCCAAGTAACTTCAGGGAATATCATTAAATACTTTTCAAACAGTGCTTCTTGGAGCCATATTCTGTCATTGGACATTGTCGACAGTTATAATGAGAAAGAAGGCAGAAGAAAACATAAGTAGGGAGTGGGCACAGGTCTCCATAAAAGGCTTCTCAAAGCTGAGTGGAGAAACTAGTTCTGGGGAGTACATAGGAGCCACTCACTCACATACCAATACGGAGAGCAGCTGGGAGCATTACATTACCGATGTGAATATCTGACTCTCACACAGACAAAGATTTTATTTTCATTTTATTTTTAGTTACATGTATATGTGTTTCTCTGTGTGTGAGTATGTGAGTGTGAGTGAGTGTGTGTATATGTGTGTGCATGCATGCGTGTGAATGGGTGTGTGAATGAGTGTGAGTAAGTGTGTGTGTGTGTGTTGGTGTCTTGAGAGTTCAGAAGAGGGAATTATATCCTCTGAAGCTGGAGTCACATGAGTGCTGCCTGGTTTGGACGCTGGGAACCAAACTCAGGTTCTCAGTAAGAATGGTATTTGATTTAAACCACTGAGCTATTTCTTCAGCCCCCGCACAAATTTAATATTTTAACTATAAGTAAAAAAAAAGTTATATAGATCTGATTTCTGAATGTTTAAGAATAGAAGGCTAGGTTAGTATAGTGGTTCAAGTCCTTAATCCCAGAACCCAGGAAGTGGAGGCAGGTGGATTTCTGTGAGTTTGAGGTCAGCCTGGTCTGCATGGTTTCAGGTTTACTAGGGTGGGCTATATGGGGTTAGGCCTTGTTAAAATAAAAGACAGACAAAAGAAAACAAAAGAAGGATATTTTATGTGTATATTATGTTTTATGATGTGGGCATATGAATCAAATACATAAAAAAATGTGTATGTTACATCTGAGAGGCTCTTAATACCAAGGGAATTATCCATGGATACCATTGGTTAGCCAGAAAGCATCATACATTATTGCTTCAAGATTTTTCTCTACAGAAGCATTCAGTAATGGTCATTTCTACCAGAGATTTATTTGATCTTTGTTATTTTACCCTGAGCTCCTGAAGAAACAGACTACAGCTTTGATTTGCAATGTACAGTATTCAGAGACCTGACACCATGCTTCGCAAGGAGAAGGATCTTTGTTCAGGAAGTAACTCATTGAACAATTAACATGTGGAAACTATACCAAACAGTATGTGTAAATGATAAGTTCATGTTGAGTCTGCAAAGGGCGGAGTCTTATTCTTCCTGCAAGGAGACCGTGACAACTCTTGCTGATGGAATAAATGGGATCATTATATTTCAGCCTCCAAGTAATTATCAGAAATGAAGCTTTGTGAATTCTTTCCTAATGGGGCCACCTGTCACCCTTCAGTCTTTGTGTATAATGGCATTTCATTTCTGAAAAACAGGTCCCCTGTATAACTCTTCCAAATGTTAGCAACCAAGTCTCTGATTCCCTCCTGTCTTGCTACGATACATAGAGACATTTTCAGGTGGTTTTCTACCCTCCACCCAACATATGATTGTATGTGTCCAAAGTGCCTGTGGCAGGTATAGAAAGCTACAGCAGAACCAGGTGTCTCAGCATAATTGCTTGCTTATAGGCAATCCTGATGTTGAAACATCCGTGTGAGGGTGGGTGGGGTTACTGTAATTTCTTACTGGGCTCTCCCTTGGATATGGCCTGCTGCCAACTGCTCTGGACTTGTGGCCACTGCATCAGAGATGTTGAGACCCAAGACAGGAGGGTAGCTCAGTGTTGGCTGCCATCATGGAACTAGAGCTTCCAGAATTTACTCACGGCCTAAGCCAGGACACCAGCTACAAAGCTAATGCCACTGTGGTTTGTTTCATCTTTGAGATAAGAAGAGTTGAACACCGTCTCACATTTTGTGTTTATTCTGTCTGGTCTTGTGATGCTTCAGTCTTACTTCCTTAGAGACCTGGCAACAGCTTTGGAGGCTCCAGAGGAAGAGAACTTTGTTCAGGAAGTATCTTACCTGGCAGTTGGCATGTGTAACTCACACATGGACAGTATCTGAGGGGAATGAATTCGTGTGGTGTTCCCAAACGGTGGCGACTTCCTTGCCTTTTCTCCAAGGAGGACACTGTTGTGGTTCATTCAGTGACCCCTGAGTGACAGAAATTCTTTGATAACCTTAGGTGTCCCCTCCCTCAGTGGCTATAGTCTGACAACAGCTGTTGATCTGTTAAAAACGTTGCCTTATTTACAAGGAAAGGCCTGATTCACAGGCCTACTAGAAACTGACCTGTTCAACAACATGGGGGGAACCAGTGAATGGCTCTCATTTGAGTGACAACATGAGAGTAGTTTTCAGGGGCTGGGAGTGAGGGCAGGGAAATTACACTTGAACCCAAGTTCAAGTCCACGAAATCACAAATGCCTGATCCAGAGGAACACTTGCCCTACCTAGGGAATTACAGTGCTGTAGGTCTGTATGGATCACTGCTGCAACATCTCTGGGAAATATAATTTCACACTAATTAGGACTTCTCACAGCCTGCTTCCTGAAAGGTTCAGGTTTACATTAGAGATGCAGATTTTAATCAGCAATCAAGTACTCTCTCCAAACGCAGCAAGAATCTTCCATATTCCCTTCTATCAACAAAAGATTTCCCGGCTGCAAGCTGGACCCAGCAACAGTGAGCGTTAAAACCAGCATCTTAACAAAAATGTTGTCTCAAATCCTCCGATCTTCAGAAACACCTAAAGTCTTCTCTATGTGCTCTAGTTAGACACAGTTTTGCATTGTGTGATTCTGACCACAGCTTCCAGTTTGACACCTGTTGAAAAAATATTGGAACCATATTTGTAACTAATCACAACCAAGATGTCATTTTAATTAATCTGACAATAGAAATACTCCAGAGATGGAGCCCATGCCCAGGCTGGTACTCCAGGTCAAGCCTGGGCTTGCAGTCTGTTACCTGACAAGCCCAGGACAAGATTAACACTAAATATAAGGTAATTTAATTAACTCCTCCCATCCCAGCAGGCAGAGTGTGGTGCTCTGGGCACCCTAGGCCTTCTGAAGTAGGGGGTGGCAACCCCAGCGGGGAAACACTTAGGCTAAGCTTTCATTATTTTAAGTGGGTGATTTGCAGCTAAGGAGATGCATTGAAACTCTGTAGGCCACTAAAGTAACAAATAGCACAGTGTTCCTACTTCTACAGACATGACAATAGACTGTGAAATTCATTCATAGGAGTACATACCTTATAAGAGTCAGGCTCCCTCAAGGATTCATGGAATATGTAGATTTTTCAGAAAGGGAGCAGGGAGGAGGGCTGTGGAAAAAAGGGCAGGCACAGAGAGGATGACTTGGTTTGAAAGTCAATCTGAATGCTACAATCTGCAAGAAGAAAAGGCTTTGGCAAAAAAAACCAACCAACCAAACAAACAAAAAAACCTTATGAAATTAATCTTAAAGATCTTCATTCAGCTGATTGATCCCTTTAATCACCTGGGGATTTGAATCTAGGACCTTGAGTTCCAGGAATGTCCATCCCCCAACCCATTTTTATTTTGTTAGGCAACAACTTACTAAGTTGCCTAGGCTGTACTTGAACTGGTGACACTCTTTTATCAGTGTCTCAAGTAGCTGGAATTACAGGCCTGTACCATCATGAAAGGTTAAGGACTAATATTTTAAGGGATATATTAAAATCCTTTTTAATTTCCAAATGTCAACAGTGTTAACTCCATAATTCCTTCATCTCCAGGATGAACACCAACCCATTTAATTTCTCCCAGGGTCCGAGCTGAAGCCAAAGCATAGTGGGAACAGAGAAAGAGAGTGAACTGTCATGAATGTAAAGAGAAATTAGGCAAGTGGAAAAGTCAACCGTGGTGCGACAATGGTGAACAAGTCCAACCTTCAACTCACACATAGATTGCTTTTGGAGGGCTTGAGGAGAAAGAGCCTTTCAGGGGTCCATGGAGGGGCTTGCTAGAAGCCAGGTCTCCAGTCTCACCTGGGGGTCTTGCTGACAATCCACAATGGATGATCAATGATGAACACTAGCTGGGGCTCTGCATGTGTGGTGTTGGGGAGCAGACTTTCTCCACGTGAAGCCAATTAGATAGGCTTCAAAATGATGAGGAAGTAGCAGCACATTTCCAAATGTGAATGAAATAAGGTACTTGGGTCAGGAAATACCAGGTCAAAAAAAAAAAAAAAAAAAAAGCCCACAGAACCTCATTAAAAGGCAGAACAACAGGATGGCCCCAAATCATTAATTATGTTAATCTGCAACAAGGAAATGAAAATCTTGGGAGAAGCTGGAGTCTGGAAGCTTCTCTGCACAGGGTGGGGGTAGGGGACCTTGGGTGCTAACTACACTTTCTTTCACTAGGGAGTTGGATTGTAAGGTGGAAATTCACTATGGGCCATTTGCTTGGTACTTGAGCTCCGGAGACATGGCTAGCAGGTGCTTCTGAGCAATGGCGTGTAACAGCTTGTATGGCTAAGCCAAAGCTGTGTTTGAGAGCTACTGCCTCTGACAGCATCTTTGGATCTCTAGGACCTATTAGGCACAGACAAGGTCCTCCTGGAGGTTGGGCGTAAAGATGTGCTTAGATAGAATAGTCATATCAACATACAGGAGCTGTTATGAGGCACTGTGCACACAGGAAGCCGGTAGACTGGCCTTGCTATTTTGTTTCTAGTGGCAGCAGTTAGTGTTATTTTGTTTCTAGCCAGAGCCGTGCTTTGCCGCAGCAGTCTCACCGACTTGAGTTTCCATCAGAGGTGGGATTCAGGATTCATTCTAAGAAGTGTTCACATTTTGTTGTTCTGTTGTACTTTCGAGGCAAACCAGGCTAGCTTTGAACTCATAACTTTCCTGCTCTGTATTCTGAGAATTTGGATTACAGGCTTGTTGCCTGGCTTTGGTTGCTTGCCTTCCCAGCCACTTTGCTTGCCTTTGTTTCAGAGCCCTTTGAATGTACATAGCTCTGGAAACCACACGGAAGGGAAGGAGGACCCCAAACAGGGAGGTATGGAGGTGATCAGCATCTCTTCCTCCAACTATCTGAAGGTAATGAGAAAAGACAAGGTCCTGAGAAATCCAGGGCCTGTGTAATGACACTGGGGGTGCCTGAGTCTGAAGGCCATCTAAAATGGCAGGAGGAAGAAGTGGCATAGCACCCCCCCATCCCCCCA
>NW_021604568.1:19421788-19461527 GCF_004785775.1 Grammomys surdaster | reverse complement strand
CTATCACAGGCAGCCTTGATCTTGGCAGGAGCAACTCTGGCCCTTGAGGTGGAAAGGGAAGCCAGAGATGTGCCCGCTCTTTCAAAGGGAAAGTATAATTTGTAAACAATCAACATCTGAACAAACCATAAAACACCAGTTCTGACTTCTAGCAGATTTATGGATGCCCCAGTAACTGAAATTCACAATGGTCTTTTTTTTTTTCCCTAAACTCACTTTGTTAATTTGCAGCCTGGTAGTGATTAGGGCGACAAGTCCCCAGGGATGGCCTCCAGCTTGGCTTCCCGTTGCAGGGCTGGGGTCCCGGTGTTTTTCCAGCACAGGTGGATGCAGATTCCAGGCAGTTCAATCATGTCTTCTCTTCCCTCTCACCATCTTGCAGGCTGGCCTGGGAACTCACAGGCTAGGATTTGTTTGTTTTGTTTTAGAATTCTAGTGTTTCAAAAATCGCCATCATTTATCACTCATCTGAGCAATTGTGGGTCGATGCTGGCTGGATGCTTTTCCCTCCCAACTCCTCCTCTCCGCCCCCACCCCCCTCCACCTCCCACCCTCAGGGGAAATCAAGAAAAACAAGATTCTACTTGTACAAACCCTTGGAGACTCCTCGGAATTGCTGGAATCGTCACAATAAGTGGTAGTAATAGAACCATATACAGGATTGTAAATACAAACTGTTCTGTGGAGTGGTAAAAAATAATGAAGCAATTAGGTGAAGTCTCATCAGCACCTGTGACTGACTGGTAGGGTACTTCTGCCTGCCTGCTATTGTTCATCAGGAACCACACACAGGCAGATTCAGAAGTTGTGGCACTTCTCAACCCGACCGCCTCCTCTCTCCCCACTACTGCCTCTGTTCTCCCCCAAGCCCCCAAAGTGGGTCCATGCATTGGTGATCTGAGTAGCCCAGAATGGGCATGTGGGTGCCAGGGTTCAGCCTTTGGAAACCACAGTGGGAAACAAGAATCCTGCTTTCCAGCCCATTAGGGTTAATGCCACTTTAATTAGCAATTGCTGGGAAGCCTGAGAGTGCTATTTAATGGGCCATTTCTAGGCTAAACTGGTGCCCACAGACAGACCCAGTATATACAACCACTCCAATGGGAGACAGTTGAAGAAATGGAGATTTGGAAAACAACTCACTGTTGGTTCCGAAGGGAAGTGACCACTGGGATGGTCACTAGCTTTCTGGTACCAGCCCCCTGCCCCCAAATCTGGGATTTCTGCACAGAAGTGTACGATTACTGGAGGAGTGCAATTTAACACTTATAATGTTCCTCACAACATCCCTTGAGGAGATTCTTCTAGTAATCCACTTCACAGATGTAGAAATGGAGGCACAGAGAAGTTAAGTGGCTCACCCAAGGCCACAGAGCTGGGTTTCCAAGCTAGTACCAAATACACACAGGAGACCTATTGTTGTTCCTGTCTAGAGAGCTCCATACAGGGCTGTGACCTAAGAGACTTTCATAGTGTAGCTGATCCAGACACACCAAAGACTGCTAAGAACCTAAGAAAGAAAATGGGTTCTCACAGACTTGCCAAAGATTTGGGAGAAGTCATTGTTTCCCACTGGCAGAGGAAGTGTAGATGCAAGGTATGACCCTCACAGATCACAGGTCAGAACTCTTGTTACTCAAAGAGTGTATAAAGTTAACTGGAGCTCATTTGCTAAAATATCCCTCTCCCCCACATGTGTCACATAGACACACACACACATATACAGACACAGATACACACACACATGTACAGACACACACACATACACAGACACATGCATACGCAGAGACACACGTACACACACACACGCACGCACGCACAGACACACACAGTGCTTCTGAGATTCCTCCTACTCAGAGTCTATCTGAGTCCACAGGGTTCAACTTAAGTCAAAGGCCACTTAGGGGTTTAACTTTTAAGCTACCAGAGTATGTAGTAACCCCAGCCAGTTCACTGTGATTTGCTAATTTTACTCTCCAGGGCGGGCAGTCACTTGTCACTGTTTTGGGTATAGAGAAGCTAAGAAGAAGATGTTATGCGACAACCATAGACAGGCACCCCAAATTCTTTGCAGTTCAATTTGTAAAGTGTGTGTGGAATGCCCCCACTTGTGTCTGAGGCATGAGCGTTCAAGAAGTGAATGGCTTTTCAATGATAATTACTGTTATTTTCTCTGAAAAGGATTTGCCAGAGAAGCTAACAAATCTTACTACTGAAGTCTCTCACCTTGCAGGTCTCCCTCTGTGCCCCTGTATTTAGCTCTGATAACTCTGTCCTCTGATTCTTAAAACAGATCTCTAGATAGCGTAGGTTTCAGGCACCTTGAACCTGGATCTACCCAGAGTTTCCCAGAAAAGGAACCGGAAGCTTGAGCAGACTGCAGCAGCCTTGCCTGGCTCAAAGGTGCTTATGGTATAGCGTGTTCTCCTTAAAGTCTGTGCTTCTTAAAGAAGCCCTGGGCAACCTGGGTCCATCTGTTACTCCTACTTGTTGAAGACAGAAGCATGCTGTGACTCATTGCAGGGGCTAGTAGTTCACAGAGTGCCTAGCACAGCCTGGGTTAAATTTGTTGAATGAATGAAGTATAAACCAAATGCTGGCACCTTAGAGCTCATAGGTGGGGGAGATCATAATGACCTGATGCAGACAGGTGCAGTCCATGGAAATCTGGTGTGAAAAACAAACTCCTGTGGGGGACTTGAGTCAGAAACCTGCCATAGTTTGGGAGGCTGCGGAATGTGGGAGGGCGCTTCTCACATGCAGGAAGCTGCCACTCTCGAGGTGGGTTCCTATTTACTGCAGTGCATCTGATAACAAACGGTATGTCTTCCTTTTCTAGCCTCCACCACATTCTCATTTTCCCAGCTTGCAAACAATGCCCGTGTCAAAGCAGAACCCCAAACATAAGCAGAATCCAGCTAGGGGGTGAATGGTGCCCCCAGGCAGGGCTTTGGGCATGAGAGGGAGATGCTCAGGCCCAGATTCCACATGCTGTGTAGACTCCAATTACCCAAGGACTTAGAGATCAAACAGCCCAACTGTGCTGCACAATGAAGGAGGAGGTCTTAATTTTACCATGTGCTACACCCTTCCAGCCAGACTGTGAGAAACAATGCATCCTCTTTATGTTCTCCTGAGCACAGAACCTCCCTGAGATTGTCTTGTGTTATCTCAGCAACATCTTGCTAACGTGGACAGGGGGGAAACTTAAGGCATCTGCAAGAACTGTGTGATTTCCTCTGGCCTGGGGTGAACATCCCGGCAACCAAAGACAGCTTTAGCAGAACGGCTTGGCTTACTCCTACTTGGCCTCGACAGAATAGGGTCTTAACATTACTTATTTTTAGTTTCAGATCTGTATTTTAAGGTGTTTTATTGGTTTATGGGAAAATGAGTTTATGTAAGCTAAGCTGTGGCGTGTGCACATAGGACTTGATGTATAGCATATATGAAAAAGCTTAGAAAACAGCGTGGGCCAGATGCTAGAATTTTGCAAGTTTTTGTTTTCTTTCTTTTCATGGTACAAACAAGGTTTTCGGTGAATCATGGATCTGGAAAAAAAAAAAACCTAGAAAAATTTCCCTTTCAATTTTACCCACTGAGCCATGAACCAGCCTTTCCTTTCAATTTTAACATCGATCAACATTTGGGAAATTGAAGTCACTTGAACACTTAACATTGAGAAAAGCAGACATCTTTGAACTTCACGTGGAAGACATTTTAGCAGGCATGCCACAGTAGAAAAGAAACACAAACCCACGGTTTTTATTTATTTTTATGAGCCAGTATTTTTTCTTTATTCTTTCAGTTTCCAGATAATGGATTTAAAAAATTTCGAACAGTATGCAAAAAGAGATAATGATTCTTAGGATTTTTTTTTTTGATACAGGGGCTTCACTTGAGTAATAATTGGATACACCACGTTGCCACTCTGCACAGACTTTGCTAAATATGAGCACTGGAGACACCTCAAGTTGATCAGTGTTTCCATGGAAACAGATGACCCTTTGATAAGGCCTGAGAAAGAGTGTTTGAGATGCTGTGAACCTCAGTCTCAGCATAGGATTGAGATCAGAGTTCCGAAGACAAATGTGTGTTTCTGTAGGATGAGTGTTTTCTCCGGAAAGCCTGCATTGCTTATGGTGATTAGCATTAACAGGGAGGGGACATGCTATTGTAAGATTTTTAATTTTGGAAATAAGAGAGTAAATCACTTTGTACCTGATGCTTTTCAAGAGTGGTTAACCCAACTTTGTGTTTCCTATTCTTAAAGGCAATAAACACACTAGCATAGAAAACATGAAATACGGCTTCCCTATCTGTGAGTTCCTAAGCAAGTTATCTTAATTTTAGTTATTTTCTCTCATTCCACTACTGCACTACATCCACACACATTTAATGATTTTTTTTTAAATGAAATTCATAGCTAAGTGTCTGTATCACTTGGAGCTATCTGGACATTACTTTTTGCTAATACTTTCTGCAAGAACTCTCAAAGTCTGCACACTACTTTGGACTTTTAACAAGAATAAACCTACAGATCTGTATTTCTATCACTCCTTTTTGACTAAATCAATATTTTACTGGAATAGCCCCAGTGAAAAGCCTGATTATTGAATATTATGAAATCCACATCACTGTCCACAGCCAAGAGCAGTCCTCCTGCCGGTGAGTAAGAATTAAAATGTCGCGGGCAGGAATCAACACAGGATACTGAATTAAGTGAGGCTTTCTTCCCGTGTGTCAGAGCAAGTTTTATGAGTTATAGAAGTCGCCGCCAGGCCGTGGTTTCTACACACAGGAGTGGTCTCTGCTGGGGAAAAGAGTTACAAAAGTCACCCGGCTTACCTTGCTTGTCACCACAACTCTGCAGGCACGAGTATCTCCAGTCACACAACAGTTTGTCTCACATGGATCCAGGAAGAAACCATTTCTTTGATCGATTACATCTCGGTTGTTCTCAAGGACACGAGGCTTTGGGGAAACACTGTGCATGCGTTCTTCAGTGGCTCCTCTCAATTTAAAGGCTGAAAGATGGGCAAGTGTCCAGTGACTGCCCGACCGACCGGGACAGGAATTCTCAGCAGTAAGCTTGTTCAAAAAGGTTTTCCCACGACACAGCACAGTTTCACAGCAACCACTAGATGGCGCATGAGAACCACTTGTGCCAGGCATCCACGTAAATGGTCAGGTCTGTTCACAGCGAACCAAAAAAGTCCGAAAACAATCTCTCCCAAACTACTTTTCTAATAGGTTATTATCAGCATCCCAGTGTTTACACGAAACCTAAATGGTCCTGATTTGTTTGGTGACGGTAGGGGAATCCTCCACAGAATATCTCGATCAGATTGCGATGTACCATCAGTAAACGTGGCATTTAAGTCTTTATTAAGTCGAAAAAGGGAATTGAGAGAGAAAGGGGTAACTAAAACTACCTATTTAGTGCTGAACTTCGACAAAAGTTTTCTAAGTGTCTACTGTGTGGGAATGTTACTTATGCTTCTTAAACGGTAAAAGAACATTCTTTTACCTGAAACAAACACAAGATACCGTCGATTTCACATTGTAGAGAATGTCACAGATATGTTAAACCTACATATAGCTCTGGGACTTCAGTAGCTGAACTTAAATTTTTTCCTATTTATTTATTTGAACGTGTGAGCACATGTCCTACTGTACACATGTGAAGGTCAGAGGGCAATTTGAATGAGTCTGCTTCTCTTTTTATCATGTAAGTCTTGGGGATTGACATCATGTCATGAGGTTCGGTGGCAAGTGTGTTTACCCACTGAGCGATCTTGCCAGTCTATCATTTCTTGATATAGAACAAATCTGAATATCAGGGACAAAAATCAAATCAAAACCAAAACCCAAACAACAACAACACCTTCTCCTCAATTTCAGGACACAGCTTACAATTTTTTCCCTTTTAGAGCCAAGGATAACCCTCTTTGTCTTAATAAATGTAAGATCCTATAAAGAAAATATTGAGAAAGGGAAAAGAGTTATAGAGGAAGCAGCTTTTTTCATTTGTGTCTGTTATCAAATACAAAATTCTGACATTATTTCTAAACCCACCTTCTGATTTGCATTAATAATAACAGATCTTATATAAATATTCAGGGGGAAAATCCGTAAGAAAACATCTTCAAGTTGATTTTGAAAGTTCTGAAGATGACCCAAAAGTCTCTGAAATATGTTTACTAAAAGTCAGTGGCTTAAATACAAACCAACCAACCAACCAAACAAACAAACCAGGGGCAGTTTTTCTCATTCACCCTCCTTAAAATAGGTGTGATATTTCTTCTGAGCCAACCTGGAGCCCAGAGTAAAGAACGGTCTCATTTTTAGATCACCGGTTGTTTGTTTGAACTGAAGAATTAGTTGCATTTCAAAATAAGGACATGTCTAATGAAATGATTAAAACACACAGAGCATTAAATTATAAGCAGATGGGAGAGAAGTGTGTGGGGGGGTGGCCTTGCTGGGGACCTGAGTCCAGGGGAGCTGGCAGCTTTGGGGTTTCCTATGGCAGACAGTTGCTTAAACAACAGAGGGCAGGAAAACTATCTTGGAAGACAAATCTCCCCTCTCTCTCCTTCCCTCCTTCCCTCCCTCCCTCCCTCCCTCCCTCCCTCCTACCCCCCTCTCTGATATCGATGCAATAAGTCCCTTAAGAGGATGGCCATTACTGACACATAGAAGGATTCCTGGAAGAGGGACCAGGAGTTGCTTCGGGGGTGAAGAGCCGAACCGAGAGGTCTTGTGTAGGAGTGAATTAGGCACAGTCTGGGATTCTGATCTTCATCTTTGGAGGAAAGAAGCCCTAACTGTTGCCTGGCTCTAGTTATTTGTGAACTACCTTCTTTTTTTAAATTTACCATTTAGCATGCTCATTTAGCATGTTTAGAAGATAGGGGCTTTGGCGGGACAGAGTTTTCAGCAACTGAAAAAGAAACTCTGTGAATGAAAAGGGTGTGGTTTTTAGACCGCGTAGACAATCAGTAGGGGTACTCTGTAGTTGACATAGTCCATCAGAGTTTAATCTTAAGTTTCTATCCACTGGTTCCTTGGAAGCCAGCTTTTAAAAAATATTAAATATGTGCCATGCCTCTAGCCTCCCTGGATATACAATAGCAATTCTCGCCTATCAGAGCTGTCTTCCTGAATAGCAGCGCCGACTTGCTCTGAGTAGGTTAATGGATATAGGTGTGGAGATAAAGAAAACACACCCTCTAAGATGTTGTCTAGTTTTAAAAAGACTTCTGTTGTATGCCATCTTTGTTTTGGATGTCTTCAAGGAAGAGGACAGCATAGTTGCCATGACTGTAGCTTGTACCCAGGGCCAGCTAAGGCTCTTCATGAGTGTAGGAGAAACCAAGTGGCTGCCTCTGCATAAATGCAGGGGGCCGGCACAGCTGCAAAGGCATCGCCTCCAGGAGGACCTAATTGAGGACTGCCTGGGAGACCAAGGGTTGCTAACGCAGACAATGCTAGCCAATCGGGAATTTCTGTTTAGAAGAGATGCTTTCTCGGGACCAATGGGGTGTGGGTGGAAGATATTAAAGGAGCTTGCAGCAGCCATTCAGAGCTTGCTGAGGCGCTCCCAGAGTCTAGCCACAAACCTAGCAGGAGACATAAATAAACGTTTAGGGCCTGTATCCTGTTTCCCCATGCCACACTCAGGGAAGTCAGGTGCAGTGGGAGCCTTAGGTACACCACTGGTGCCGGCTAATTAGGGAACAGGGCTTCCCCCTCTGACTTCTCCTCAGACCACTATGAAATATTATATCTTTTTTGCTATTTTTTTTTTTAGTGTGTGTATTTGTGTGGAGGCCAAAAGTAAACCTTAGGTATCATTTGTCAGCCATCATTCACATCTAGGTTGGGTGGCCAGTGAGTCCCAGGGCTCCTCCTGTTTCTGCCTCTCAGCGGTGGAGTTACAGGCATGTATTTCCTTATTGGAGTTTGGGGGGTATGTGTCATGTATGGCTTATGTCTAGGGGTCAGAATGCAGCACGTGGGAACTGGTTTTCTTCTTTCACCATGTGTATATCAGGGATTGAACTCAGGTTGTCAGTCTTGGTGGCAGAGGGCCGCCGTTACTGGCTGATGCCCAACTTTTGTTACATGGATTCTGGGGATTAAACTCAGGCCTTCGTGTTTGCAGAACAAGCATCTCTAACCCTTCTCATATTTATTTTTAAAACTGCTGAGTGTGCCCTCTAGTAGGCTTCTTTCAGTTTTGGAAGAAAGACAGGCCATAGATACACAAATATACCATTTGTGTTTGAAATATAAGAATGGTATCCACTGACATTCTACCTCTAGAGAAGAGTCCTTGGTGATTTGACAATATTGACGTTGATCTGTGAGAGATGACTGACCTTGAGATGGCTAAGACCTTCAGCTACAGGTTAGAGTTGAAGGTGGAATCCTGGGGGCTGGAGAGAGACGGCTCAGATGTTAAGAGCACTGGCTGCTCCTCCAAAGGACCTGGGATCAATTCCCAGCACACACATGGCAGCTCATAGCTGTCTGTAATCCCAATTCTAGGGGACCCGATACCCTCACACTAGACATACATGCAGGCAAAACACCAATGCACTAAAAGTGGATAAATTAAAAAGAAAACTTGAATGAAAGAAAAAAGACTTCTTTTTTTCTTAAAAAAAAAAGAGGATTCAACAAAAAGAAGAAGAAAAGAAGATGAAACTCTGAGGGTAGGCACAGGGTGGGTAGTGTGGTAGCTAATCAAAGCCTATCAAAGCCTGTCAGAGTGAGGTGAAGAAATGAGTCAGAACTGATCTATATGGGGGCAGGTATGAGTTCCACTGTGGTTAGGCCTGGGAAGGAGCTACAGGTGTGTATGGAGTCTCCATCTCAACCTGCATGGATGAGGCCATTCTAGTCTTCACAGGCTCCAAGGAACACTGCTGACCCTGTAACCAGAGGAACAGCCAGAGGAGGAGAAGCCCATGCTCTCATCTGAGTCTCTAACTTTGCACACCTTTGTATGGACCTGAGGATGTGTCTTCCTTATCTCAGTTGAATTTCTCAGTCATCAGTTTTTCTGTTGCTGTGATAAAATACCCCGACAAAAACAACCTAAGGGAGAAAGGATTTATTTTGGCTTGTAGGCTCTGAGGAATACAGTCCTTGATAGTTGGAAGGGCCTGGTAGGAAGAGCAGGAAGCTGGTAGGTCACGTTGCATCTGCGCTCAGGAAACAGAGTGGATAGAAAGTAGAGCCGGACTTTAAACCTGTAGGCTCTGCTCCTAGTGATCAACTTCCTTCAATGAGACTCATCTCCTAAAGGTTTCACAACCTTCTTGAACTGAGCCACCAGCTGTTCCTCGCCTTTGGAGGAGAAGGGCTAGGGTGCATTTTGGTGGCCTGCTACACCAGGCATGTGACATTGGACCAGTGAAGGTCTGCTGATTCTCATGGTAGGTTTGGATCTGCATGGGCAGATTGTCCCTGGCTCTTGCGGAGATGTCATGGTGGGCAAACAGGGGACACCCAGGAGCAGAAGGCACAGAAGAGCAGCGCATGGCATGGACTCTCAGCTCCAAGCATGCTTCTTTTGCTTGTGCAGGAGAGGGTAAAGGCTGTAGGGTTCTGAGCACCATCTGTAGAGAGATTCTGTCTCATTGACCAGGCAAAGCCAGGCAATTGGCAGTATCACTAAGTTTCCCAGGCCGTTCTGATTCTGGGAACTCATGGACCTCTAGAAAGAAACAAAGCCAAAGGAGGCAGAGTTCAGCGTGGACTGGGGGGTGGCTTCTCCCAGAGAAGGGGAGACATTAAGTAGGTCATAATTTTTTTTTATCACAGTGAATATGTCTCAACCAGGCCCCTCACACTTTCCAGAAACAAACCACTGTTCTTCAGGTCTGAGTGTCTTTGAGGAGAGGCAGAGACCAATTCAGGCCAAGCATCCTGCCTTTGGAACGGATGCTTGGGAAGATGCCAGAAGGTTCTGGTCAGCTCTGAGGGCTCCAGTTAGCAGCCAAAATCCTAACCAACCAGAAGGAGGCTCAGGAGTGACTCACTAAGCTTTGGGTTCAGTTGCCTGGATGAAAACAGCTTCAAAAGAAACCTAGGGTTTACTCAAGAGCAGCTGTGGATCTCTGGGGGGGGGCGGGGGGCCCGGAACTGAGGAAAGAATTGGGAAGCAGGGAAAAAGAACTGGATGGGAGGTTTAGGGAGATGAACAGATTGAGTTTGGACCTTATTTATAAGGAGATGAATCCTTGTGTGTGTGTGTGTGTGTGTGTGTGTGTGTCTGTGTGTGTGTGTGCGCGTGCGCAGGCACACATGCATTCATGTGGGTATGGATGTCAGACATCAATATGGGCTTTTTATTTTTCTCACTGGGTTGAAACGCACCAATTCAGTTTGATTGGCTGTTCAGTTAGCCCCAGGGATCCCTGCACCTGGTTTAGAAGCAGGCATCACCAGGTCCTTGTGCTTGCACAGCAAACGCTTTACTGACGGAACCATTCCTCGGTTCTGCTTCTGTGTTTCCATTCACACTCAATGGTCAAACTGTCCTGATAATCCCTTGGGTCTCCTCACAGAAAATGTGTTCTTAGATGGTCAGTGCCTACACTTCTCAAAGCCACCCAGACATCCCACACCGGAAGGGAGCCGGCAGGGGAAGCTGGCTATCCACTGTCTCATTTCCTCCCAGAAGATACTTTTGTGAGATATTTTAATTTTTCGTAAGGCAAAGTGAATGTAGGGAGTTTGACTAAGGGATGGAGAAAATCCCAAACTAACAAAATCAGTCACTTACGATTTAGAGCTGTTCAGAGCCAGGACCTTGTTCTATCTCAGGAAGACAAGAGAACACCCCCAACCCGGCAGCTTTACAATAGGTGAGAATACTGAACGGAATGGAATGTCTATGTCCATGGCTTAAGTTACAGGAGGGAAAACATGCTACTCAGAGCTCAGAGTTTAGAAAAATAATATTAAAACAGGGACTGTTCAGAACAGGCAGAATGAGAGGAAGAACATGGAATTTCCAGCCCCGGAGCCATCCTGAGGGTGCGGGGCCATCATCATGGGTTGTTTAGAGTAATGAACCTGATCCTACCTCTGTGCCTGGGAATGGACTTACTGACCCAGGCAAAGAGCTTTCCAGTCCAAACAATTCCCTAATTATTGACCCAGGTGGTCAGGGGTTGTCTCAGAGGAAGAGGAGTTTGTTCTCAACCGGTCTATAAACAGTCTGTTGCCAACAGTGCTTTGTCATTGACTGGATCATTTTCAAGTCCTGGTGTCCAGCAAAGTCTCCAATAGGGTGGTTCCCCTCAGCAGCGACATCTTGGAAGGTCCTCAGAGCTCAGTCCTTTTCAGCCAAATGGAATTCCCATTTTCTTTGGGCCGGCTTAGAAAGGTACCAGGGGTCAGCCGACCAATTCTGTAGCTCCCGGGAGGAAGGTAAGCAGCAGAGATCTTCATATAGTTTTGTATGCTGCTTCTCTATCTTGCAGGTAAAGCTTTCTTTCAAGGGTATGGGTATTGAGTAGCCTTCTGGGTCATTCTCAGCTACAAGTGCATACTTACTCTGATCTTCTCTTCCCTGTTTGTTTGTTTATTTGCCATGTTTTCTCATCATGGTGGCCTGATACAAGACTTTTCTATTCTCAAAATTCTTCAAAATTCCCTGCTACCACCTCCATCTTCCAGGCTCAGGGATATCATCTTGAAAGGATGATTTTTTTTTTTTTAATACTGGGGAGATAGCTCACGTGGCTGCTGTACAAGCATGGCTGAGCTTGATCTCCTAGGGCTCTTGTTAAAACGCCAGTCGTGGTGGGGTATGCTTACAATTCCAGTGATCTGGAGGCAGCAAAACACAGATCTCTGGGCTTTCCTCACCAGCCAACCTAGCTTCCCGGGAGAGGTCCAGGCCGATGAGAGACCTTTCGTAACCAAAGGGGGTTTGGGTGGATAGAGCCCGAGTAGGGACAGTAGAGGCTGGTTTCTGGCCTTTCCATGCATATGATGTGCGTACCTCACACAAAGGAGTTTCAGTTTAGAAAAATTACTTTAATACTTTATAGTTTTAGTCAGTGAATACTTTGTACCATGATATAGTAATATACACTATGAATATAAGCCTCAGTTTACTCAGGCGTTACCTGCGTGAGGGTATAAAGGACTTCCCACTAAGGAGTCAACCATGCATTCTTGTTTGTTGACTCACCTGAATGGTGTAGAAGAATGGTGTGTGGATATCATCTGTCCCCTCCTCAAAGTCACATTGGAGTTTAACCTTCACTAGGAGGTATGGTGAGGATGGAGGACTGCATCATCAGAGTGGAGATCCAGAGTTGACTACTGATGGCTTCATAAATGGGACCAAAACCAGGGGAGACAGACACCGTCTGTCTCATCTTTCCTCAGATGATGTCATATGCTTCTTTGAGACTTTGCCAGCAAGAAGTCCATTACCAGGTGTGGCTAGTGACCTTTCCTCCGAGCCATGGGCTAAAATAAACCTCCTGGGCTGGGATAATTTATTTATACTTTATCCTGTCTGTGGTACTTTGTTATTAGGAACAGAAAATAAACTGACCCCCCTCTCAGGGCACAGCATCCTCTGCTTATCCTTTAAGGGTTCTTGAATTAGTTCTTGGGCATCCTACAGAGAGGGAATTTGCCACCATTCCTACTACAGGGGCCTTTTCCTGGGAAAAAAAACAGATGCCTGACTGGATAGTTTTATGCACACGGGTCCAAAGTGGGAAAATTAGGGCTGCAGAGCTGTATTCTTTGGACACTTCCCCGTGCTAAAGAAACAAACTGAAGTCTATCCAGTAATGGAGAGAGCCTGTGTCTGTCAAGTGCCACCACCCCCATTGCTATGAGACTCAGTAATAGTAGATCATGACCAAGGTGTTAACATCTGGGACAGGTAGAACTACACCTCTCTCCCCAACTCTGTTCTGCAATGAGATCCTGTTCTTCTCCACCTACCAGCACCAGATAACCAGGGTTGAGCCAAGGACTGTCACAATTTCTCTTACGCTTTATGCACCGGTTTAACAACTATATTTTAGTCTTATGTAGGGACAACCTCAGATTACAGGAAAGGAAAATTTTATACGTAAGGGTGTTTCTTTGGAACAAGAAATCAGAAATCACCAAAATGATTTCTCTATCATCAAATAGATATCTGAGGAGAGGCATACACCACAGTAAAGACATGTCTAGTGAGGCTTTGGAGGCCTGGAGGAAAAAACTTACCACAGACAAATGCAATTAAGTACAAAAATTAGAAGTAAATAATTTTTTTTAAAAAATTAAATGGTAGTGAATGGTTTAAGTGGTTTATTTTTTTTTTTTTTTGGTTCCCGGGTGGGTGGGGGATGGGGTAAGGGGATTTAAGTGGTTTAAATGGTTGTTCAAGTCACCAGGACCTCAGGCAGTGGAGAGTTCTCAGATGTGGTTAAGGGGTCTTTTAGTAGTAGAGTACAAGCTGTCTCTCCATGGGGACCTTCCACAGGTGAGGGTTAACATTTCCTCATGGGCTCCAGTTGCTGCTGCTGGCATCCACAAGCCACAAGTTTGGGTAGTCAGGAAGTGTGTTGCTTTGCTGCACTCCTGGATTCTTGGGGCCTGGTTCTTCCTCACAGAAGGTGAACATTTATGGGATGAATGAATGAATGAATGAATGAATGAATGAATGAGTCAAATGGAGGCCTGCTACTCTCAGAGTTTCTTTGTGCCTGGAAATTTTTCTCTGTATCCAAATAAAGACTGTTAACTAATGTCATGGGATACTGCTGAGAATAAAAGCGAGCAAGCATGCAAACGAACAAATAAAAACCAGTAGATAATTAACTAGCTACATTACAAAAGGAAAATATATGGTAGAGGTTGTATCTTCCTGCTGAAAATAAAAAGAAACTCTTCTCGACCTTTTTTTTTTGTTGTTGTTAGAAATGTATTTTTAAGATAAGACTCAGGGGTGGCTCATTTTTGAAATCCCAACACTTTGGAAAATGAGGCAGGAGGATCACAATTTTTAGGTCTATTTAGGTTACATGGAAATACCCTGTCTGAGCTAGTCTTCCTGTTACCATGATAAAACACCCTGACAAAATCAGCTTAAGAGAGAAAATGTTTATTTGGCTCATATTTTTTTAAAATTAATTTTTATCCTTTAATTCTATTTTATAGTCCAGACTTCATCCCCCTCCCCGTCTGTCCCTCGACCACTCTCCATCCCATACTCCCCCTACATCTCCTAGAGGATGTCCTTACCCCACTACCTCCACTTCACCAGGCCTCCCCACTCCCTGGGGCCTCAGTCTCTGGAGGGTTAGGTGCATCTTCTCTCACTGAGGCCAGATTCCGGCAATGCTCTGCTGTATATGTGTCGGGGGGCTCATATCAGTTGGTATGTGCTGCCTGGTTGGTGGCTCAGAGATCTCAGGAATCCAGGGCATTTAAAACTGCTGGTCTTCCCATGAGGCCACCCTCCTCCTCAGCTTCTTCCAGCTTTTCCCCAATTAAATCACAGGGGCCAGCAGCAGCTTCTGTCCATTGGTTGGGTGCTAGTATCTTCATCTGACTCTTTCATCTGCTTGTTGAGCCTCTCAGAGGGCAGCTATGCTAGGCTCCTGTCTGCAAGCATACTATAGTATCAGTAACAATGCCAGGGCCCTGGGCCTCCCCTTGAGCTGGATCCCAATTTGAGTCTGTCGCTGGACCTCTTTTCTCTCATGCTCTTCTCCATTTTTGTCCCTGAGGTTCCTTCAGACAGGAACAATTGTGGGTCAGAGTTTTTTACTGTGAGATGGCCACCCCATCCCTCCACTTGATGTCCTGTCCCTCCACTGGAGGTGGGCTCTACAAGTTTCCCCTACCTACTGTAGATCATTTCATTCAAGGTCTCTCCCTTTGAGTCCTGAGAGTTTCTCACTTCCCAGGTCTCTGGTACATTCTAGAGGGTTCCCCCCCTCCCCACCTCCTACCACCTGAGGTTGCCTGTTTCCATTCTTTCTGCTGGCCTTCAGTACTGTTCCCCTCCCAAATACCCGATCATGTTCCCCTTTTCCCCTCCCTGTCCTCTATCCTACCCAGGTCCCTCCCTCCCACTTTTTTTTAAGAGTACAGTTCATCATGGAGAAGCCATACAGGCTCCACTGAATCCAGTGAAGAAGCAGAGAGTGATGGATTCTTGTGCTTAGCTCCACTTCTCCTATCTAGTCCAGGATCCCATCTCAATTAACTGACTCAAGATACTCTCCCACAGGCATGCTCAGAAGATGAGGATTAGGATGAGGGTGATGTCATCAGGTTGACAATTGAATTGACATCATAAAGTCTATCTAAAACAAAATAAAAGACATTTTTTATATGGGAAAAAGGTAGGCATACAGATGTTTAACTTACCCTTTCCAAAATGTAGAACAATGAGACATGTTGCTTCCCGGAAATGAAACTTCTGACAAGGGACAAAACTCATCAGATACATTGGATGAATCCAAGAGAGAAGACATAGCTATGAAGGCTGTGGAAAAATATTATCGTTTTTAAAAAGCAAATACAAATTTTTTGGGTCCTAGAGGAATAGAAAATATGGACAGTGTCTCTGAAAGTTTACATGTAGACCTTGCCCTTGCCATCAGATTCCCGCATGACTCTGGTGTATTTCTTCACGTTTCAGAAATCAGCATGGATTGGTATCTGTTAACTGCTAGCTAAACCCGAGATGTTTACATTTCGTGATTTTTCTTCCCTTAGATAACCAACTGTTTTCTCTTCTGAATTCTTACACAAGCTATCTGTAGAGGTGCCATTTTGTAGGATGAGTCTTCCATGCCTTGTGTAGAATGTACCTGCTCCTCTGTATTTCTTATTTTTAATATGCTGTCTTCAACACAGAAGTCCCCTGTGTGCTTTGCTAGATTTGTGACCACATGTTTTCACTTGTTTTGAGGTAGATATCAACAAATCGATAGATAAACTTTAATTTTAAGTTGTGTTGGTGTGTTTGTTGCTAATATAGCATTTTGTTTGCTCGTTCATTCCATATCCTGAAGCCTTGGCTAATTACTAGTTGTAGAATTTTTTATTGTAAATTGTCGGCACCTCAGTCCTCCAGAAACAGGGATGTTTTTTTTTCTTCGTTTCCAGTCTGGACATTAATTCTTTTTTCAATATTACCCTAAATAAGAATTCTAGCACTCAGTTTATGTGAGCAGTAAGGGTAGATGATCCAGACTCTATCCATTCACAGTTAAACACAGTGTTAACTGTTGGATCTTGATAGATCCTCTTTACCAAGCTGAGGCAGTCCTTTGATTCCTGTTTCTCTAAGTTTATTTTTTTAGATCATGAGTGAGTGCTAAATTTTGTCAGAAGTGTCAAATTGTGATTACGTGATCATGTGATTCTTTTTCTGTGATTATGGTGTATTACATTGATTGATTTTTAAACATTGAACCAACACTTCACCATGGCACAAAGCTTCCTTTAAATTTTGCCCAATTATAGTTGTCAATATGTTGTCAAGATATGTCTTCTGCATCCCTACTCATAAAGAACATTTGTCTATGAATCTCTTTCATTTCTGTAAAGTTTTGTCAGCATTTGCCATAATTGTAATGCTAGCCTCATAAACTGCTGAGCTGTTCCTTACACTGGTGTAGACCATATTGATTCTTAAGGTACTGAGTAGAGACCTCAGTTGAGGTTGCTATATATTTGAGTTGCTATATGTTTGCCAGTGTTATTTTTCTTTAGTTAAAAAATTATTTATGTGTATGTGTGTATACACACTTTTTTGTTTCATTATACTTCTGTATTTTACCTGTTTCAGTTTAATTAAGTTTTCTACTCACCTTGAAATTTGCTTTAGGTTCATAACATTCTTTGTCTAAGTTTTCCATATGGAATCTCAGATTATTGGTTAAATATTTTGTCTTTCTTAATGTAGGTTCTGATGAGTTCTATTGATTTTCATGCTAACAGTACTTTCTCCATGTCTGCCAAACTCAATCTATTTTTCATTTCTGCTTGGTTTGTGTTTTTGTTACCTTCTCCCAAGGTGCCCTCTTGCTCAATTATTATTTAGTAATGTGCAGTTTATTTTCTAGACATTTGATGTAAGATATAATATATATATTTCTGTTATTGTTTTCTGGTTTGAATCCAAATATGGTCAAAGAACATCTTTTGTTTGATTTCCTTTATATTTGTGATTTCAAGAAGTAACTTAAGGCGTAACCTCTGTTGGACATTTCCATGACTACTTGACGAAAGCCAGAGTCCGAATGTTGTTGGATGAGTTTGATAGGTATTAGAGCCTCGTGGTTGGCACTGTCAACGTCTTCCTGACTCCATAGCTGTTATGTGAAGCACTGACAGAGGTACTCTTATCCCATTATAGCTGTGGATCCATGGTCTCTTTCAGTACTGCTCCCCACTGCTGAAATCTTGTTGGCTTGTTAATTGGTGCACACACACTATGGCTGCATCCTTGGTGCTTGGCCTACACACACTTACAATGGCTGCATCCTCGATGCTTGGTCCCCATACACTTATGATGGCTGCATCCTCGCTGTTTGGTCCACACACACTTACAATGGCTGCATCCTCACTGTTTGGTCCACACACACTTACAATGGCTGCATCCTTTTGCTGAACTGGCCTTTTCATCCTTATATAATGTCTCTCACCATCATTGGTAATTCTCTTCACTCTGTAATCCTGGCTTTCACTCATTGTATCTGCATAGCCTGTCTTTCCTCATCTTTCTTTCATTTTCTACTTGCCTATTTATAGTTGTGATGAAATTCTGTGGACAGAGAACACTCAGGTCTTGGTTTCTGATCTACTCTGTCATTTTCTGTCTTTTAGTTGGTGTATTTTGATCATTAATAATTATTGCCATGTTAGGTCTGTCATTTAATATTTTTAATTTTATTATTTTCTTCATTTGCTTTAAATACACTTCCTGTGTTCCAGTTGAACACACAGACACACAGAAACACACACATATATACATATTTATATATTGTAACTTCATTTCAGTTTGTTTTAGTGCTTTGGATGCATGTATCTCTTCCTATAGCATTTCCCTGATTGTCTCTTGAATTGCATTGTATTTGGATAATTACCAACCTGTCAGAGCCTCTTTTTTTTTTAAAAAAACAAAACAAAACAAACAAGTTTTACTGAAATCTGGAAATATTATTTCTCCTTTTATCCATTTATCCTTCTTCAAGTAATGAGACTTTGTTAAATATTTTCTTTAATATATTCTGAGACATGTCATAATTTATAATTGACATATAATAATTTATAATATATTCTGAGACATGTTATAATTTCACTCTCTCTTTCTCTGTCTCTCTTTGTCTCTCTCTGTCTCTCTCTCTCTTTGTCTCTCTCTGTCTCTCTCTTTCTTTCTTTCATTTATTCGATTTAAACATAAAAAAATCCTTGAGGAGAAGGCATCATATTTATCTATTTTTTTGGTTGCTGTATTTTTTCTTTTTCTTCGATGTTCAAAGGTTTCTTCCTTCATTGTTCCTCACTGATAGCTGTTCTTCTATCAAAGGTCAGCTCTTCCTTCTACTTTACTTGAAAATTTAACAATTTCTCGTTTTACCACAGGATATTTTTCTGAATATTGTTTTATTTTCACTTCAACATGACAATGACATCCACTGACTGTGGACTCCATAGTTTCTCCACTGCTGCCCATAGACTGTTTTCCCCTTTTATAGGAGTGGTGTCTTTCTTGCTCATTGATTTCAAGATTTCTTTTTCTAGCTGGACCTGGTAACACAGGCCTGTTATCCCTGTGACTCAGAAGACTGAATTCCTAGTGTTAGCAAAATATCCCCCAAATTTAGCCCTGGCTGACATGAGACTCTCCATATAGGGCAGGCTTACTTCAGATACGTAGAAACCTTCCTGCTTTGATATCTCCTGAGTGCTAGGATTATAAGCATGCATCACTATGCCAGGCTTCTTTGCCATTAATTTTAAGAAATTTGATTATGGGGGTGGGGGAAATGTCTCAGTTAGTAGAGTCAGCATGAAGAGCTAAGTTATATCCCAGAATCCATATAAAAAAATCCAGGAGTATGTTGGCATGCCCTTGCAATTCTAGTGGGGAGGCAGAGAAAGGTGGATCCTTGGGGCTTGCTGGACAGCCTGCCTACCCAAATAGGCGACCCCAGTATGAGACCCTGTCAGTAAATGAGACAGGAGACTCCTAAAAAGCAACACCTGGGGTTGACATGTGCACATTTTCCTCCATTGTTTAGATTAGGTCCTTTCTGTTCTTCAAATTCAATTCAGGTAATATTTTATCCTAGTCAGTGATACTTTTCTGTATTACATTCATTTGGCTATTGATTCTATCTATCTATCTATCTATCTATCTATCTATCTATCTATCATCTATCTCTATCTATCATCTATCTATCTATTATCTATATCTATCTATCTATCTATCTATCTATCTATCATCTATGCATAGTTGGTTTAATAAAGATATCTATTATTTTATTTTAATTTGAGACAGGGTCTCACTATGAAGCCCTAGCTGGCTCAGATTCATCAAGATCCCTGCCTCTGCTTCCCTTGTGCCCAGATATAAGGTATATGTCATCACACCTGCTGTAATTAGAAACATTTTAATATAGGCTTAAGCATGAGCACTAATAAAGAGAATTTTTCAGGAAGATAAGCCCAAGAACATGGGTGTGGGTTTCTCTTAAGAGAAAGTTCTAATTTATCCTCTATTTCAGTTAAAAAAATTTCCTCATACCTTCTATTTCCTGAATGAGACATTGTTAATAGTTTCAAGTTATCCACTATTGCTCATCAAAACATTTTTACGAGGCTGTTTCAAAATCTTAGATAAATTTTGAATGTCTTTGTCACCCAGCGTGGGCATCTGTTCACTGTCTTTCTCCTTCAGCTCAATGTCAGCCTGATTCTTGGCATCCTGAGTGATTTGAATTGGAATCTGAACATTTTAAATACAATGTTATAAGACTCGGAATCTCTACAAGAAAACTCTTGGAGGCGACTAACATTTCCAGCAAAGTTGCACGACACAAAATTAACATATGAAAATCAGTAGACTTTCCATGTACCAATAACAGCATGCTGAGAAAAAGATAAACACATTCCACTCACAATACCCTCAAAAAATATCTGTGAATAAATATAACCAAAAAGGTTAAAGACCTCTAGAATGAAAAGTTTAAAATCTCTAAAGAAAGAGATTGAAGAAGTGATTAAGTTACCTAATTTGAACGTGGAACCCGAAAGAAAACCAGGGACTCTTGGGTTGAACTGCTCTAGGGGTTTGAGCTATCTCTGGGTTGAGCTTCTCTCCGGGGTTGAGCTGCTCTTGGGTTGAGCTGCTTTCAGGGTTGAGCTGCTCTTGGCTGCTGCAGTGCTCACCCAGCCTCCTTTCTCACCCCTGCAGGGTCTTTTGTTTCTCATACAAGTTCCACGGGTTTTAGTCTCATTTAGGAAGAGGAACTAACAGGAAGAGACCCCTCTGCCTCACTTCCTGTCTTCGTTGATCTTCACTTTTCGAGAAATAACCATCTTTCTTTAAAAATAATTTTGAAGGTACAGGCTGCACAGAAGAAAATGAAGTAGAGCAAAGTGAAGAGGATGTAGATGTGAACACGGGTGCTAATGTTCACGGAGTCCTTGTTCCTTCGTTTGAACTTCAAACCCCATGAAACAGAAACGGGGCCTCTTTGCATGTAGACAGCTGTGTTCTTAAAGTAATTCTCATCTTCCTTTTAGTAGATCCTTCTAGAAATCCGGTGAGAGAGAGAGAGAGAGAGAGAGGGAGAGAACGTTATGCTAATTTAACCGGAAAGGGAACAGTGCTGTGTAAGCTGGGACAAAAACAGGCTCTAGCAAATATTTACCATTAAAAAATTGCAACATTCGTATTCTTACTGTGAAATTCTTACAATTCTCTTTTGTAGAAAAACATAAAACCCAATGTTAACAGAAGCTCTCCTCCCTATCATCTAAAATCAGACTATTTTACCTGTTCCAATGCTTCGATCTTGCAAGCACGAGAACACTTGTTTGGAATCAACGAGAGAGGATCGCGATTTACTGGTTTTCTGCCCCTTTCAAACACACGGCTCCATAACTCCTCCAACTCATGAATCACGCTTTGAAAGTCTTGAGCTGTATTTTGAATCCTCATCTGGACCCAAGCTGGAGAAATAGCCTCTCTTTTTAGTTTCAGATTCTTTCCGTGCAACTGAGGCCAAGCCCCACAGCATCTTTCTCCACCTGCCTGTGCACATGTGGCACACCAGGACGGGGGAGCCATTCTGAGGAATATGTTATGATGCAAAGAGATGGCATGTTTCTGACCCTGAATTAAAGACAGGAGTGCGCTGTAGTAGAATCTTCCTTGGGTACAAAATGATCTCACAGGATGAGAAAATCCTGAGATCAGTCTCTCTCTCATTTGCTTACATTACCTTGCAAAAGACCAGAGAGGGGTGAACTAGGAATGATCTTTCTCATGAAGACACAAAATGGAGAATCCCTTAGTTGCTGTGTGCAAATTTGAGAGGCTCAAATATAGAATCTACTGAAGAGGATGTTTTAAGCAAAATAGTGCATTACATTAAAATAGGAGACATTTGGTACACGACTGTAATCTTAGTTACACAAGAGACTGGAACTGGAAGATTTGCAATTCAAGGCTGACCTGGGTTATGAGTGGGTTTGGGGCTAGGCTGAGCAATCTAGAGAGACTGTGTCTTCAACTAAAGTAAGAAAGAGCCCATGGGTTTACTCACTGGCAGGATGCTTCTATGGCCCAGGGTTCCTTCCTCAAAACCACACAACAACAAACCTAAGTCAGGCTAGAGGAGGATGCGTTTGAAAGTAAGGCATTGAAGGCTGCCAGAGGGCGAAGATGAGTTAATTGAGGGACTCAGTAATGAGTAATCCAGGGCTCACCATAGATCCAGGAATGTTGTAGAAAACCCATTTCCATAACTAAGCAAACCCAGACTCCTTGCTTATTCATTTGATGCCCATAAGCTTTCTTTTAGGCCTCTTCTCAGGGCATCCATCTTTACCCTCAAAGAACTTCTGATCCAGCCAAGGATCCCACATCCAGTAATAACGAGATGGAGGAAACTACCAAACATGTTTCACACACAAGCCACTCCTTTGTGAATTTTGGACTAGGCCGGCCCTGAGATTCCTAAGGAGTAAGAGGTCCCTGGCAGGAAACAACAAATACGGCACAAGGGTGGTCTCCACCTTATGTTGAGGGACAAAGCATAAAGTGACCATTGCCAAGGAAAGGTTTCTATACTGTGGGAAAGGAAGCCCAGGAGGAAGGGTATGTGAGACAGAGACTGCTTGGCCTGCAGTGGTCAGTGGGGAACGGAGTAACATGAGGGAGGAAGGGCTTTTGGAACATGAACCCAACACAGGAGGGTAAGATGGATTGCAAAGAAGAGACCTGCTTTGAGTGGTGACAGGTCGTTTATTTTGAAAGAAATGTGCCCTTCGTGTTTCAACAACAAGCCTCCAAGGGGGAATAATTAGTTTGAATCCTCTTGAGCTGTTTACAATTAATATGGATAAATAAATGTCCAATGTCCAAATTTAGCCAAGTCCAAAGGCTGTCAACCCTTGGGATTTCCCTAATGGAATCCTGAAGTCATTAGTCAACATCCTCCAAACATCTCTGAGTCCCTCCGCTGGATTATACTCAGATGTGGCTTAAACCACGTGCAGACCTGTAACTCATCTCTCCCCTATACTCACAGAGAAGAAAATAGTTTACAACGTTGAAATGCTATTTTTGCTCAACACTGTTCGATTTTGTATCATGTTTTTTTGTAAACGTTATAAAACCCTTTGGTGTCTTTGCTGCTAACCCTGTAGGGGAAAGAATTCTATGTAGAGGTAACCAAAAAGTTTAACTAATGTTAGAAATATTCACTGGGTTTTGCAGTAGTCACTATCACGGGTGCCTTGAAGACCGTATCTTTTACTACAGGACAGTCTTGCTGGTTTTATGGTCAGGCAGGATTGTATGTGATAGACTCCACAATCCCACCTTCTAATGATACTTCCAGAGATGTATGTTCCTGTCACTCCCTGCTCTGTCTCTTCTGCCTGGTGATAAATTTGAACATCAGATCCCCTGTTCAGGCTGGGCAGCACATTCTCTGTGGTCCCTCCAGAGTATGTACTTTGATGAATCTACTCCCAATATCCATCCCGAGTCTGTTCAAGTTTTCTGGCCCATACCTTTTTCTTCTAAATATGGACCAAGATCTTCTCTACCAGTTCTACAGTTTGGGTCATGAACACTGGAAACTCTGGAGAGACAGTAGTACAGAGAGTGTTAGGACAAGACTACTGTTCTAAATCTCTCTCATTTGAAACACATAGAGTGGTTTGTTCTTTTAAGAGAAAAAAGAAACGACTCTCATCTATGCCCCCATATGTGATTTAAACGATTTTTTATGGGAATTCTCTCTGTAGAGAAAAAAGCATACTAAGTGCTGAAGAGGCAAGAGAAAGATCCCCTTCACAGGAAATGCCCACAATTCCAAAGGAGGAGACAAGGCCACTTACTAACATGCCAGGCAAGAGTCCAGCATGGGCTAACTGAAGCACGTATGAGCAATACATAAAGCTGTTCTGAGGAGGGAGGCTTACAGAGGAAAGAGCCTGGGTCAGGGGCCCACTGTGGTAACTTGTGAGTTATAGCTATTTTGAACCTGTTGTTTGTCTTGAAGATACATGCCACACTTCCCTTCTCCAGCAACCACACTGCCCTCAATTGTACCAATGTCTAGCTGTTCTAAAGAATAAAGGTAGTTATCCATACATCACTTGCCTCATCTACCTTGGGCAGTCCCTCTTCCCTACTTCCATTCAACTGTTCTGCGGAGTGGAAAACCTCTCCAGCCAGTCTTTATGGATGCCTTTGTGGATTTTAACTTACTCTAACTGTTATCCCATTTTTTTGGGCAAAAAGGAAAGGAAAGGATGAAGACACCCTGTGATGATCTGATGAAATAAAGTAAAATGGGAGGTGTTAGTTTTCTAGGATTCTCTCAGCAACATAACCAAACCTGGACAAAGAAATCCTTTTACAGTTTTTCCTCAGGGTGGAATCAGAGCCATCCTTGCTTATACCTTCCTAGCTTATTGAATTCCTGGAACTCTTGGCAGGAAACTGAGTACTTTGACATCAGCCTCCATTATGGTGTGGTCCTCTTCCTGAGTCTCTCTGTCTCATCCCTACTCCCTTCCTCCTCCTTTCACATGTGTGTGTGTTTGTGTGTGTGTGTGTGTGTGTCCTGGTTAGTTTTGTTGTTAACTTGACACACTTGGGAAGAGAAACCCTTAAGGGAAGAGTTTCTTGGATAGTATTGACATGTGGAATGTCTCTGAGGCTCTTCCTTCCTTCCTTCCTTCCTTCCTTCCTTCCTTCCTTCCTTCCTTCCTTCCTTCCTTTCTTTTAAAGATTTATTTATTTTATTTATGAGTACACTGTAGTTATATTCAGATGCACCAGTAGAGGGCATCAGATTCCATTATAGATGGTTGTGAGCCACCATGCGGTTGCTGGGAATTGAACTCTGGACCTCTGGAAGATCAGTCAGTGCTCTTATCTGCTCAGCCATCTCTCTAGCCTTTGAGGCATTTTCTTGATTACTAATTGATGTGGGAGGGCTCAACCACTGTGGGTGGTGCCATCCCTGGGCAGGTGGGCCTGGGGTCTGAAAGAAAGCATTAGCCTGTGAGAGAGATAGCTGGCAAACCAGCAGTGCTCTTCCATGGTTTCTGCTTCATACTCCTGCCTTGAGTTCCTGGCTTGACCTTCCCTGATAATGGAGCACAATCTGTAACCTAAATAAACCCTTTCCCCCTCCGCTTGGTTTTGGTCAGTGTTATATTGCAATAACAAAATGAAACTAGTATCGTCTGTGCAGGAATGGGAGGGTGTGAGGACAGAGGTCAGTTACTCTCCACCTTAACGTTTTGAGACAGTCTCTCATGAAACCAGGAGTTTGCTGATTCAGCTCTGCTGCCTGGACAATGAGCCCAGGGATCCTCCTGCCTTTACCTCTCCAACACTGGGATTGCAGGTGTGACTGCACTCTAACCTCCCCACATGACACAATGACAGGGACTTAGCTTGTGGTATCGAAGACAAGTGCTTTACTGTCAAGCAACATTCAAGCCAAAGACCTTTTCTCTAAATAAGATGATATTCTTAGGTTCCGGGTACACAAGAATTTTTAGAAGGACACCATTCCACTTACTACAATGAGAAAATGGGTGAATGGGGGATGGGGAAAATCTTGTTAAAAGGAAGTGTACTAACATGTTAGGTCCCCCTAAAACTCACTCTTGAAGTTTACTCATCAAGGTGATGGTATCAGGTGGGACATTTGGTCGGTGATTGTGTCACAAGCTTCTTGACTCACGATAGGATTTAGGACTAGTGCCTTATAATTCCCTTGACCAGATACTGAGTCTTGTGCTTCTATCTTAGGTTTCCCATCTTGGACAACCATAAAACCCTGATTGTTTATAAACAGATACTTAGTGTCCACCTGTAATTCCTGTTCCCTACCTAAGAACACTGTCAGATTAAGAACTTCAGGACCCGCCATGGCCTGACTCCTGGATAATGCCATCAGTTCGAGGGGTGAGGGAATTTCTTACCCTCATTCTCTGTGGCTCCATTTTTGCCTCTGTGAGATGTAATGGCAGCTGTCTGGGGATGAAATGAAATAATGCACAGGAACATTTGGTTCAAGGTGTCTTCTCAAGTAAGATCTAGCTGTGCATTGCTGGCTAGGTGAGGTCTGGGGCACAGCTGGTTAAGGTTGCTATAAAGTTGTATGAAGAACTTCCAAAGGCATAGAAAGGTCTAGCTGGTGCTTGGGGGAAACTGTAGGGACCGTTGGTACAATTAATACACGGAGGAAATGTAGGTTTTGGTTTATCCATCAAGTCTAGCTTTGAGCAAACAGGAGCAGTAGGGTTTATATGGAGCTAGGAATTAAGGGTGTGTGTGTATGGGATGATTGGAAGAGAGTTGGGGCGAGCAGTTGACATTGGAGTGAAGAGTGGTCACCTATACCCAAGTTTCAGTTTATGTGTGGGTCCTAGGAGCTCAGGGGTGCATTCCTTGCTCTCTCTAATAGCTTAACCCAGCCTGGGCAGTGCTCTGTTCCTGCCTTTCCTTATGTCTTTTGGCTTTCAACCCCACTGTAAATCCTGGTTTGCTTTGATGTGTCACAACCATTTCCTCGTTCCGTTTGGTGGAAGCACAACTGCCCACTGCCAGGTTGTACACTTACCTCAGATGTTTCATGCCAAATGCTGAGTTTTACAACCTTGTATCATACATGTCTCTGCCTCTGCACTTCTTTATCTATAAGCAGGGTTATATATGTGACTCTGTGTCTGGTACACTCTGACCTCTGGATCATTTCCAGCCTGTGTCTGAGGTCTGCAGGCGTTCTAAATCTTGTGCAGTCCTAATTTGTGTCTTCCTTCCCAGCAGGGCATCCCAATGGGCTCTGGTACTGCTCTGTATCAGGGATGTAGCAGGCTGCTCTCCCCTCCTCAGCTACAAACCATAAAATTAAGAACGGCAAGACTTTCTTGATTAATTTCGTTCGAATGACTTTAAATCCATTGACTAAAATGCCTGTTTAAATCATTCATTTTTTGCAAATGTATTTGTAAATAATACTTAAAAAACGCTTCATCTAATTGTTTTTTACCACAGCTGAATGTTAACAGATTGAAGATGAGATTTATGTTTAGACAGCATTAAGGTACTAATTTTTTCTCAACAATAGGCACTGCAATTGACAAAATTAAAACAGAAAATGTAGACCAACAAAAAATTAATTTGCACCAGACTTAATAGTTTCTCTAAGTAAATCCAGCCACTCCTTGGCTGCTTCAGAAAAGCCATAAAATTTTCTGAGAAGAATCTGGCACTGAGGATTCCACACTAATTATGTTTCCTCCCTCTTTACCTCACCCCCTTTCCTCTGTCCGGGAACATGCAGTTTCCATATCCAAAATGCTCTGGGCTCTGCTGGGGTAAGAAAGTCAGAGGAGGCAGGGGCATGCTGGGAACCACATAAATAAATGGGAATTTCCATGTAGACATGAGGCTTTTCTTTCTCCATTTTTTTCTTCAAAAATGAGAATAAGGCACGAATATAAATTCCAAAAAGAGCAATTTATTTAAGTCTATCATTTTTGGCAACACAATAGAACGCACGTCGGGTGAGCAGTCACAAATCACTTCTCTTCCCACTGTCTGTGGGCTCCACCATATGTTGGTGGTGGGGATACAGTTCGCCTGTTGAGCTTTGCCTTCTTTCCATGTGAGACGGCATATTGAGATTTCAACAGCTTGCCAGCCCCGCCAATGTTTTGGGACAGTGGAGGTGCAAAGACAGAGGAAGTAAAATCATCCCTACATTGAGAATATTTTTAATTGTGTAGCTATTCTTATTCTTTAAAACCCACAGCTCACAGTGTAAGAGATAGTACATCCTGCTGGATCCCCTATTTACAAGTTCTGGATGGGCTGCTGAGGCCAGTGGTATTCTTACTTCTTGTCCAGTTTGGTTTATGGGAAGATGTCATTCAAGAGGTCTGTGGTCACCAGATCAAAAGGACGTATATAAGGTCTTCATTCCCTTGAACTGCTCCTCATATCTGGCAATCCTGACGTCTGACTGACACAGAAGCTCAGCACAGCGCTTCATGTGCCCTCCCCCCATTCTTCATCACCCACCGGACATTGTGTTTATCCTCTAGCCTGGAAAGTTAAATTTCTTTCTTTTTTTTTTGTTTTGTTTTGTTTTTTGTTTTTTGAGACAAGGTTTCTCTGTGTAGCCCTGGCTGTCCTGGAACTCACTCTGTAGACCAGGCTAGCCTTGAACTCAGAAATCTGCCTGCCTCTGCCTCCCAAGTACTGGGATTAAAGGTGTGCGCCACCACTGCCCGGCTGAAAGTTAAATTTCTTGTATAACTATCCACCAAGCTTGCCTTGGTGATGTTGGCCTTGAGATTAACTCAGATATTGACTGGTGGTTTGCCAGGTTGAGTTAAACTTGGAGCTGAGAATTGGAGACTTCAGGCACTTAGCAGTATTTGATTTGAAGTATTATATCTTCTCAAAGCTACACAATCAGTGGGGTTTTTTTGTTTTTGTTTTTGTTTTTTGTTTTTTGTTTTGTTTTTTTGAGCAAGTTTATGCCAAGTCCTCTTGGGATCCTGCACTGACCAGCATATGTCATGACAATCTTTCTTTGTTCCGGTTGTCACTTTTATACAGAGGTTCTCCATCCTTCCCCATAACCAGGAAGATGTGAGTCTGAGGTATCTACTTGGTAGAAAGGTTACAATATTACATGTCTCCTAGGGATGGATTTGATCATCTGTGGGATAAGCAATTCTGGTGGATGAGCTGGCAAGATAAGGGTGCTTGCTGTCAAATCTGAGGATCCAAGTTCAATCCCCAGAATCCACATGGTGGAAGGTAAGAAGGGATTTCCTAAATTGTCCTCTTGGACGTGCATGGCACGAGCATACTCTCCATTCTCAAATAAAGAGTTGTTAGAGGAATGAGTGGGTAGAATGAATAAAGGTGACTGTAAGGCAAACAACCCATCCTCAACCTAAGTTGGTACACAGCATCCATCCAGTGAACAGCATCTCCCCATGTCCACACACCCAGAGAGACTAAGTGTCCATTGCTCTTCAATGCCAGCTTACTCCTTACAAAATGACAGGTGGACATTCCTTGTGTTATAGCTTTTGTGATCTCTGGGCCGAAGTACACAGTGCAGATGTGCAGAGGGAACAGGGCTTCAGAGAGACATTCAGGGCTGACTCAGTATGAGGTCAAATATTTTATTAAGCCCTGTTCTTTTAGTTGCTTAAGAAAAGAAAAAGAACTTGTGTTTTCATTTATAGCATGACAGTGTTTGAAATAGTATTTGAAACAAGTGTTTTGGTCCGTTACCATCAAACCCCTATGAAACTTAAACATGAGGGGCGGGAGGAATACTGGTTTTGGTTCTGGCGAGTTCTAAGAACAACAAGTTAAAGAAGTAAATTTGCCTTTCTAAACTGTGCCTCAAACTCTTCCTCTGAATTAAAGTGAAAAGATGTGGAAAAAACATGAGCGGTGTGTCCCTGTTTGACTCTAAATGTGATTTCAGCCTGTTCCCTACAGCCAGTTTTAGCCTAAGCCGCCTTATTGCTAAAGCCTGTAACTTGATACTAAAAGCTTGTCAAAATTAAGTGCATGCTTTATAAGTTTACATTTTTACAGTCTAACTGTTTTTCTTTGATATTTGACAGGGACACAGGTTCCCATGTCATCTGGCCTTGAGTACTTTCAGAACTTTCTCCTGGGCCCATGTGAGGGAGCTCAAGGTTGTAGTGAGTTATGGAATCCTTAAGCTGCCTGCCCAGCAGCCGGCCCTTGGCCCGCAGTTGAGGGCTAACACCTGTTGGCTGGACAGAGCAATTAATTTCTTAAAAAAAAAAAAGGTAGGCTGCCAGCAATCAAAGCTAAAAGGATAAAAAATATAATTTTACCTCTTTAGCTTCCAGAAGTGGCCTTTGATCTTCCCCAGTGCCCTTGGGACAGGAGGCACAGATCTTCAGTGTTCTCCACAAAGAAGCATCTTTCGAAGACTCAAACAATGAAGAGCTGGAAGTGCCCCCCCATTACTGTTACTTTTTGTGTGTGTAGCTGCTTACTCTGAGATTGAACAGAGACAGTCCCTCACAAGCTGAAGTCTTGTCTACCAAATGTTATCCTCAGGAGAGCCTACATTGTAGGGCCTTAAATTATGCTCTAGTCCATCCCTTGCAAGATCAAATGTTAGCTGAGTTTTCTCCTTGATGGTTATAATGTATTTGTTGTGGGATGTGTGCATGTGAGATAATTGTAAACTTCAAAGAACTAAAGTACCAACTGTGGGGCTTGGCCACACATACAGCCTCCCTCATTCTCCAGAACCTTTGGTAGTCAAGACAAGGTCACTGATCAGGGTAATTTGCAGGAAAAGTCAATTTCTCAAGTACTAAAGCAGGTGCTGTGGCACTTTATGACAATTTACGGAATCTAAATTGAGGAAGTTGAAAAAAGCAAAGGTCGTGAGCCACAGGAAGAAAGGAGGAAAGAAAATCCCCCTGACTGTATGTTTAACTCCTCTTCCACTAAGATGCACTCGCCAGCTGAGACGATTAACACCAAAAATAAATAAATGGGAATCACAGTCTCTCAGTCTAATCTGAAACTTATCTGATTTCTTTAAATAAAAGGGGAGATGTTGTGTTTGCCTGAATTCACAAGGAAATAAGCTCAATTTATCAGAGTTAAAGAGCTGTTCTGCTCATTAGAGATTGAGATAAAAAATCAAACCAAGAGATCAGAACTTTACATCTTTTTTTTTAAAAAGGGGGGTGGGGATTGGTGATTCCATGGTAGAGCACTTAACTTGAATGTGTGGAAGATATAGATTAATTTTTAATACTGCCTTCCTAAAATATCAAACAGATAGTATGTGGTTAAATATAAGATACATGCTAATAGTGTAGAGTATAAGGTATACATTGTGGTTTAATCCATGATGAACATACAGTACACATCCTGTTCATTTTATTGTTAATCTGTGTGTTCCACACTCCTCCAGCACTATGGATATAGAACACAGTGGGTAGGAAATGCTTTCTGGATAAGGAAGACAAATACAGGCACTGAAATCTGAAGGTTGGTATCGCAAGGACCAAATGGGATGGAAAAGTTAGAAGATTTGAACTTGAGTTATAGCTAATCACTCATCCTGTAATTACAGAAAATCTTTAAATCATCTTAAGGCTCCACACTTTGCATCCAAAAGACTGGACTGAGCATATATGCATACGTGTCTGTAGATATCCACCTGATAGTTATAAATACTAATTATTATTAGTAACACAAAGACATGCTGTGGTATAGGCTGTTCTGTGCCCCATTCTCTGTGCAAGGCTTTACAGGTATTCATAGTTAGATGAGTTAATTTGAAGAAAAATGTTAAGTAAATCATACTATGGTTGGAGAAAAGATAGAAGTAGCAGGAAGAAGCCTTCCATTTGAGGGAATATCTCTAGATTTAAACTCTTGTTGGTAGAAAGGGGAGAAGAAATGGAAACAAAATTCCCCATTGGTTTCCTATTCATGAAAATATTCTTTAATGTAGAATCTATCTATCTATCTATCTATCTATCTATCTATCTATCTATCTATATCTATCCACTACCTATTAATCATAAATCTATCTGTAGGTATGCATTTTGAGGCAGATCTTTGCATATCCAAGCTGGCTTAGAACTTTATATGTTGCTGAAGAAGACCTTGAACTTCTGATCCACCGGCCTCCACCTCCCATGTTCTGGGACTATAGGTGTACACCACCACCCTCTGCTTATGTGGTTCTGAGGATCAAACCCAGGACTTTGTGCATGCTGGATATTCTACCAACTGAGCTACACCTCCAAGCCTTAACATATTTTATAAGTAGGTATCCACATAGTAAGTTGTAGGTAAACGAATTGCTTTTGATTATTAATTCTGACATTAAACCTAAAATGAAGGTACATACAAGCCTTCCTTGTGTGCCGTGATAAATAACATTTTCATTGAAGTACTGTCTCCCAATCCAGATCTCTGAGTTGTAGCTGGAGGGACTTGGTATGTTAAAACAACCTTAAAACAACAGAAAATGCAGCCCAATCCTTTCCAGAATGTTCCCTCTGGACTCATGTGCAAAGGTTAACCCACTAAGGCAGTGCCTGGGTAGTACTCTAGCGGCTCATATGGCTACAAGATACCATAGATGTTAGGTATGCTAATATCCACATCTTAGTGATGGGGAAGCAGGACCAGAGAATGGTGACAATTGGAACCTGTGTACATCACAGATCTAGGACTGTTTTTGACCCCAGTGTCCAAGTTCAGGACATTTCCTAGTCCCTAAATGAAAGTACTTCATGTCCACCCTAACTCATGTGGGATCACTCACATTTAACCCACTTCTATTCAGATACGTAAATGTACTGGTGATAGTGGGAATCTTGAACAAAACACAGTTGGCAGCCATAGAATGCAGTAACTTTTCAGGACAACAAGGGCTGAGATAGAGGCCAAATTTCTCTGCCTCCAGTCTCCCATTCCCTTCAGTCTGTGATTCTGCACAGAACTTAGCTCTGAGATGGCCCCCAATGTTCATGTTCTCTTTTTGGGTATGACTCTACTTTTATGAGTGCTGCTTAATCTTCCTCATGGGGATAGATTCTGTGTTTATCAGAATATTTTAATATTTTGCATTGATCACTGTAAGCCCAGCCCACAAAACATGTGCTTATAAGGAAAATAATATCAGTGTTGACACGTGTTACCTTGGAGAACCTGAAAGCAAGCTTCCTTTTAAATTGTTGGTCACCATTGTTTTAGAAAGCATCTACTTTCCAGTTGGTAGTCAATTATATTTCTGGGGGAAAACTGTACTTTAAACCATAGAAATCTGAGATCACTTTGGCTTTTAGAAACCAGGCTGCAGAAATGTAGAGAAGCATCCTCAGAACACTGCAACACTAAGTCTCACAGGATCAAATTTTCATCCCAGAATTTTAAAGTTTTTCTTGTCGAATGCCCCATTTTATTTTTGAGATAGGTTCTTGTAAAATCCAAACTGGTATTAGAATTTATATATAGCTGGAAGTGATCTCAAAATTTTGATTCTCTGGCCTCTACCTCCAAGATGTTTGGATTACAGTGGGTGCCACCATGCCTGATTTTGAATTACATAGGCACAGAACTCAGAGTTTTAGGCAAGAACTCTACCAACTGAACTGCAGCCCTGCAAAATACAATTTTTATTTTGCACTTTTCAGATAGATTCTCACTGTTGCCCAGGATATCCTTCAAGTCATGATACTCCTGTTAAAGCCTCCTTGAATCCAGAGATCACAGGCATGAGCCACTGTGTCTGGGTATATTTCCAATCTTGAAATAGTTTCAGCCATATGGATAAGGTACAAAAATACAACAAAAAGTTTCCATCTAGTGTCTACCTTGATTGTCAGAATGTGTACACTTACCACAATTGCTTTTCCAGTCTTTATCATAGATAGATGATAGGTAGATAGATGATAGATGATATAAAGGTAGATTTTTCTTGAACAATTTGAGAATAAATAGTGGCTACAATGTATTATTCCTTTATCCTTTGAATACTTAAATGTTTATTTTTCTCATGACTATAGCACAGTCATTGTAATCAGGAATTTAACATTTGTTCAGGGTTATCATGTAGTCTAAAGATGCTCTTTGATTTCCCCAAGCTATCCCATGAATTACTTTATAATATCTTTGAAACTTCACATTAGATGTTTGATGTCCTGCCCTGTGGTATAGCAGCTCTTCTATGAACCAGAGTCTCCTGTTTCCATAGCAAGGTTTCTTACCTAATGTTTGACCCTCTAATACAGTTCCTCATGTTGTGGTGATCCCAACCTTAAAACTATTTCATTGCTACTTCATAACTGTAATTTTGCTACTGTTGTCAATTGTAATGTAAATATCCCTATTTTCTAATGGTCTTAGGTGACCCCTGTGAAAAGGTCACCCCTAAAGAGGTCATGACCCGCAGGTTGAGAAGAAGCATTGCTATCCAGTTAGTTTAGGTACTTTAGATAAATTAGCCGCATCGAGTTGCTTAGATGAATGGAATACTCCTTATCTTTGAATCAGACCACTCAGAATGTTGTTCATGTGAGTCCCATTTCCTTGTGTTTGTTCTGAACTTGGGACTTGCCTGACTGCTTTATCTCTAAGACTGGAGAGTCAGCCTTCATTCCCAGACTCCGAATGACAAGGAGAGATTCCTCCCTCAACACACATTTGGTGGCAGCCTCAATTTCCTTCTCTGGTCACAGGGGCAAGAACTTCCCATGTCCTCATTATATGAATTCCAGGAGACAATATAGTGTTTAGAGGAGGGACCAAATCACTTCTTCACATCATGAATTTTATAGGAATGAACTACTAGGGTATTATTAGGGTAAAATCTAATTTCAATTCAACTTTGCTCATCTTTTCCCACTGCTTTTATAATCAAGCTACTTTTAAGTGTCCTCTAGGAAAGACAAAATAGTCTTGGGTCCTTTTAAAGTAGGGGATATATTAAATAAGAAGACAGAACAGGAATAGGGTATATATCTTATTTGTATATAGTAGTAGATATTTTGTTTGGTTTTTTTTTTTGTTTTTTGTTTTTTCCAAATAGGATTTGTCTGTGTAGCCTTGTCTGGCCTGGGACTCACTCTGTAGACCAGGCTAGCCTTGAACTCATAGATCCACCTTCCTCTGCCTCCCAAGTGTTTCGATTAAAAGTGTGCACCACCACTGCTTGGCAACATTGTATTTTTTTTAATAGTGTGATAGAACTACAGGATTTCTGATTATCAAGTCTTCTTTTCTTTCTCCCTTTCTATCTTTTGTTTTACTCCCCCTCCCCTTTCTTTCCCTCTTCTTTTCCTCCCTCCTTCTTTCCCTCTTCTCTTTCACAAAGTGACATAGATAGCTTGGGAATTCGATCTTGAGTTGATTAGCCAGGCAAATAAATAAATACAGCAGAATACAGATGCAGGTGGACACGTCTGCAAGCACTTGTTTGGGTGAGAGGGGCTCCCTGCATGCCGGCTCTCCCTGTCTCCCAACACTGGCCATCCTTCAAGTGTAGCTGACACTGTTTTGCCTCAAGCAAGGTCAGAGCACCAGAAACAGAGGGGCATTGTCTCCATGTTCTCACAGAAGCACTGACCAGTGGACTCTGATCTGCAGCTGTGACTTGGCCTCCCATGGTGGTAGCTACTAGGCAGGGCCTTCTGAGGCAGCCATCTGCCCTTGCTTGCCTGGTAGTCATCTTTCTCTCATGAACCTGATTTCTAGAGGGTGTCTTGTTTTGACTTTGGGGAAGCTCTTCAATCTTGAGACTATGAGAACTCTAAATCTCCTCTTTGTACAAATTGCCTTTAAATTAGAAGTTACTTGGCCTGTGGTGGGAATGTTGCCTGGAACCAAAGTCTCAATGAGAGTGATGATTGATGACAGTTTAGTAAAGTCAGAGTGTGGAGCCAGGGCGTCACGCCAGTGCCACCCCAAGCAGGAGTGTGGACATATTTATCCAATGCAAAAAAGTTTCTACAAATTGGAAGATTTTGCAGAGATGACATGTTTTTAAAAGCTTCCTGTACTATTAGTCAAAAGAAATGAACACCAAGCTTTGTTATGCCTATGTTGAGAGAAACGTATTAAATTTGAGTTTTGGCTTAGCTATACACACTTTTGCCCTGATGGTAAATGAAGTTCTGATGGTTTAAGATTCTAAGCAGTTCTATATGTAATCCATTCTTGGGAAAAAAATAAATATACCTTTAAATGAAAAGTTCTTAATTACTCAAAGATTCTATAAGGAAAAAAACATTAGGGGGAAATTTTGGTCATTATTTGTTCATTTATTTTTTTCTTATTGAGTTAATTTAATTATCAGTGAGACACAAACATTAGCTTCAGTGCGGGGCTTCTCACATCTGTTAGTAAAGATTTGATTAGGGCTACACAAATGTGCTAGATTAAACTATCTAGTTGGTGAAATTCAAGCCACCTGGATATTTTAGCAACATCAATAAGAATAATTCTCTTTTTCCAAATCAGTAAATCCAAGCTATATTAAAAAGAATTAATTAATGAGTGCCAGATAGGCAAAGCAAACATGTGACAATGAGCTAGATTATCAAAGGTTTTGAGGGAGATCCCTCTCAGCTTATGTTTAGATGTCAAATTATATTACCAAAAACTAAACAATCTGTTAAAATGATGTCTTAATGCAATAAGTCTCTCACGGTGTTTTTAAACTTCTTAAACATTCTTAGTAGAAAAAAAAAGATTCTATATTTACCAGTAATAATCAAATCATAAGACATTTGCCCCCACATTTTACCTTGGTTATTTCTAAGAGCTATTAATATCATTTAAATCCTAACAAGAAAGGGAAAGAAACTATTATGAAATTGTGTTAATGTATGCTCTGTTATCTCTTGAACTTTGCCTTGGAGAAAGGACATGATAAAGATAGAAAGACTGGATAGATTAATATGTACAGAAAAGAATTGTATAACCAAGGAACTGAATTGTCAAGTAAAGAAATATTTACTACCGTCCCATTCTTGTTCTATCCATGGGCAGATAGTACATATTTTAGATGATGTGTCTCAATGATCTCTGTCACAACGACTGAATGTATGACTTGTAGCCATAGTGGATATGATTGTGTTCTAATAAAACTTTATGTTCAAAAGTATAGTGGATTCTGCCCACTCACCGTATCCTAATGATCCCTTGTAAAATCTACATTCTGTATTTTAAGGATCAGAAACCTTAGGCCTCTTTTAGGAAAACCACATACTTGCCCCAGGTCAGATAGACATCAAATTCAAACGTAATCAGTTGAGCTGCAGCTGAATCTGGCCCTTCCAGCATCCAGGCGAGCATTCATCCTGGGATGAATTAATTATAACGACATGTGGATGGTTGGCTCCCTCCAAATGTAAGCTCTGTCTTGTAAAGCACATCCGAAATGCTTCGTGCATTTGATGTGGAAGGAACTGGGATGTGTAGATGATTCCTGGAATCTCCAGAGAATAAGATGCTTTTCAGGGACCCAAGCAGAATCACAAATAATAATTTTGGGGAAAGAAACACGAACATCCTGACAGCTAACCAAGCATGAAAATGCTTGACTGCAAAGCCACACATGGCTTGCTTTATTAAAGACCATTTCAGTCCTGGAAAAGTGCGCTTCTATTGAATATTTATAACAAATATGATTGAATAAGAAGAATTTAAAGTGGAGAAAAAAAGCCCTGTGTGTTGGGACTCTAAATTAAATCTTATTTTCATGGTTGACAGTGTTTTGTATTCCTCAGGTTTGCTTTATATAAAGAACCATCCTTACCCATTCCATCCCTGCCCCATTACAGAGTTGGGTAACAAGACTTCTGCATTAACACTTAAGTTACCAGCATCCATTTTTCTGGTGGGATTTCTCCTTGCACAGAACTCCTTCTGTTCGTGTGAAAGTGTTGAAGGCAGGAGTTCTAAGAATACTGAGTGGATCTGGGCTCAGTCTTCGTGTAAGGAAGCTTGGTAATCACAGCTCTAAGGCCTGACAGTCCAGAAAGACATGATTGATGAGAGGCGATGCGGTGTTGGAGTCAAAACGCACCATCGTTAACTACCCAAACCAACCGAATGAAACGGGGTTTCCCAGGGGCAGCGGAGCACATTCTTCTCAGAAATACAGGCCTAACATTTAGGATGTGTTTGACCAAAGGCGGCTGGGGAAGTGGAGGGAGCCATTACTTAATGGTTCCCAGCTTGCAAAGGTGAAATGACCCCCACACATACACACACACACACACACACACACACACACACACACACACTCTTCCCCGTTTCAGTTCAGGTTTGACGTTCTTTTGTATATTTCTTACCACACCATACAATTGTAGGTTATTTCTTCTCATATATCATGTATTTTCTGGTCCTGAAATTTATTAGCAAGATTTCCTTACAATAAAAATAGAGTTTTACTGCCCTTCGATTTCTAAAATAGACAACTTAAGTGAGTCAGAAGTGAATTCAGCAGTACTGTTTGTGACTTTAGCTTGTGTAAACAAAGAATATACATCTCATGGGGGATAAAAATGTTTTATGCAAAATCACACAGGTCTTTCCACAGTCACTATAAACAATTTTTCATATTCATATTTGTTAGAATTTAGCTTATATGTAACACAAAGGACACAGAATATTGTTTAAAACACAAAATAACTCAAACACTATATATTTTCAAAGTATTGTAACATATAAACAAAAAAGAAAACTTTTGATAAAAGCTTGGCTTTCTCTGTCTCCCAAAACCCACCAGATTGCTGGAGGTCAAGGAAAACAAAACCATGAATGATTCAGACAAACACCTTTTGAACTTTCCCCAGGAAGACTTGGGTGTGTGAGAACTCAGGGCTTTCAAGGGGATGTGTGCAGGTGGCTGTTTCTCCAGACATCTTGAAACAGTTTCCATGACTAGCAAGGAGGCCCTGGCATCAGAACATGGCTTGCCTGAGAATGAGGGAAGGCCAGTACGTGAATGACACACATGTATTACATCAGGAGTGCTGCCGACCACCTCAAAGGTTAGCAGGGCAGAAACTCATTATCCTTCTCTCAGAAGCTGACCCCAAAAGTAGAGAATTCCACCCAAAATTCATTATTTTCTTTCAGTTTCATTCACTAGAGCAATATCTGTCCTGGTTTATGAATCACAAACCATTAAGAAATAGACGACAGAATGTGATATTTTATTATGCAAGAAAACAAAGACAAATGATAAACTATTGACTGTGGATGGATTTTTATGACAAATGTTTCCTGCAGTATTTAACAATTATCTGCGAATTGCTAGAAAGTGAAAATTTTGGTTGAGCCATCAAAATGACTCTTGCTTATGGAAAAGAGTCTGAAGTGAGTTTGTAAAACTTTGTAGTATATAATTTTACATCCGCCTCATTCCTTGTTTCATGTTATATTCTTAGTCGCTGCCCTACAATGTTTGTTCTCTGAAGTATCTTAGGCACCCTTACATTCCTTTTTAGAACTAGAAAGAGTTGCACATATAGTGCGAATTTTATACAGTTATGGAAATTTGGAGATGTTATCATTCACTGATAGGCACAAATTATAAGAAAAGCTGAAGTCATTAGCCAAATAAAGGATTAGAGTTAACAATGGAAGTGAACCTAGAGTATAATTAATGAATTCTCTAATTGCTCTTCCTGTGTTAGTTCATTAAGCCTGACTCTCGGCTGGATATTCGGGCATCTGTCTCCAGCATCTGTCGCCTCACTGATGCTGCAGGTTGACTCTATTGGAGCCCAGGGAAGAAGGCTGGGGCTTCCTTTTCTTCCCTCTGCGTTTCACCCAGCAATTTGAATGTACCATCCAAACAAAAACCGTTCTTTCATACGTTTATACAAGGGACAGAGCCACCTTGAGAGAGATTTAACTAGCCCAAGACTTACATAGGAAGACCAGAGACTGATCAACCTTGACTAATGTCAGATCCATAGCTTGTCGGTGCCTAGCCATGTGTCATCTATAGGAGCAGAGCTTACTGACAAGAAAGTGAATGGCTACATATCTGCTCAGACAGATGTCTGTTCCCAGCACAATTTTATTTTGGTAAACAAGAACTTCAAGGTCACTGTGTTGTCTGTACCACATGACCCTCCCCAAAAAGAAAGGTCTAAATTGTGCAAAGATTAACAGCATGGAGTAGACATAAGTTTATCTTGGCCATCTCTCTCTTTTTCTTCTTCCTTCCTTCTTTCCTTTCTTCCTTCTTTCTTTTTCCTTCCTTCCTTCTTTTTCTTCCTTCCCGCCCTTCCTCCCTTCTTCCCTTCCTCCCTTCCTCTCTCTCTCTCTCTTTCCTTCCTTCCTTCCTTCCTTCCTTTCTTTCTTTCTTTCTTTCTTTCTTTCTTTCTTTCTTTCTTTCTTTCTTTCTTT
>NW_021604568.1:19366331-19421778 GCF_004785775.1 Grammomys surdaster | reverse complement strand
TTTCTTTCTTTCTTTCTTTCTTTCTTTCTTTCTTTCTTTCTTTCTTTTCCAGTAGCCTTTAGTGCTCTGGTGCTCTGGATAACACATGGATACCTGGAAGAATAGGAAGACCTAGGAGGGCAGAGTCATAGAAAGAAGAGACAGGTAGGCGACTTCTTAGGTAACCAGATTGCTAAGCACTTTACATCTAAAAGAGAATAGTTGTTTAGGATTTCATTAAGAAATGATAACATTTTGGTTAGAATTGTTGGCTGGTAGAAACAATCCCAGGATGACTGAGTTCAACACTTGGAATTATATTGGTAGAGACACCATACTGGGTTAACTTTTTTCCCCTCATATATTGTATATATATGTATATACTCCAGTCATTTGAATCAGACGCTTCATGAGAAAACATAATTCAGACCATTCTGTGCAACAGGTCTTACATTAGAACAGCAAACACCCTTCATCCCGTGAATAATTAACTGGCAGAGATGATCACTTTGGGATCAAGAACACTTACAAAATGATCACAGCCTATGAATGAAAACCATCCGACAAAACACTACGTTCCTACTGAAAACTCTCAGGAAATTAAGAAGATAGTACTTTCCATGAACTAATAAATACATGCTTTCTGAAAATCCAGAGGTCAGCATACACTGTGGCAAAGGCTGAGCACTTTTGGAGCAAGACAAATCACTTACTCTTCACCTCTGTTGGAAAACAGAGGAGCTCATGCAGGACGCTTTTCATTCACACCACCACAGCCGGTGAAAGTTTTTCCTGAAAAATGAAACAAAAGTTGAGGGAGCATTTTGGAGTAAATATGATAATATGGTCTCTAATATTGTATATTATGACCACATGGTAATCATGTGATATTCACTTAAATTGATATAAATACATTAAAAGTTTAATAGATAGATAGCTCCAGTCACACAGAAAGAGATTTTTTTTTAAAATACAGATAATATTTTAGATCAGAGACTGGGTGGAACTGGGAGGAATTGGAGGGGTGAATGGGCTCAAAACACATTGTATGACATTCTCAACGAACTAATTTTTTTTTTTAAAAAAAAGAGAAAAAATATTCTATTTCACCAAAATATGAAGAAATGAAAATAAAGTTATTGTATTTTTATGTGACATGTGTCTGGGTTCCACTGTGTTGCTTTGGCTGCCCAGGCTGATCTTGAACTCCTAGACACAAGGAATCATCTTTTCTCTGTCTTTTGAGTAGCTAGAGCCACCTCATGAGTCAGGAGTATCAAATTCTGTCTTACAATTTAGAAAGTATTTTTAAGGGACAAAGGAAACAGTGCTTATCAAGGTATGTGACGGTGGTACATGACCTCTTGTACACTTTGCTTACAATTCCTTGTGAATTTATATTATTCTTTGGGTGGCGTTTGGCTATATGGGTTATAGATATACAACCCTAGCCAGAAAAACTGGTTGAGAACTACTTTCTGTTGTTCTAGTTACTGTTTGCGTTGTTTCTTCCTTTGGGAATGGAATCGAGGAGGCTGCTCACATGTCAGACAAGTGCTCTGTTACTGAGCTCTACCCTTTGTCTCCTGATCCTGCAAATCTGCTGCATCTTGAGGAATACATCCTGAGGAATTATAGAAATGCAAACCTTCACTTCACATACAGATAGCCACTGTGATATCATTTATAATGGGGATCTGTAAAGGACAATCTAAAACTGAATCAGTAAGAATTCTATTATATGAATTTCTAGAAAATTGTATATAATCATGTAAATTCAATTTTCAAATCCTGTGTAACTGAGAGAAGAGGATGATATGATGTCAAAATAAAAAATAAAAAATAAAAATAATAAAAAAAGAGTTTCCTGCTTTCCAAGCATGCACCAGGCCCTGAGGTTCCCATCCATCTTTCAAGGGAAAAATACATTTAGAGGGAAAAATATAAGCCAGATTAATATAAGGTCTAGCATTTCTTAGAGTCCTGGTGATTTGTCTGTTTCCCCAGACATAGGGATGATACATGGGCCTAGGTTAGGGTGAAGACCCCAAGAACGCGGGCATGACTGATTGGAGGGGAAAAGGATTCCCTGGAGGTGTCAGGAGCTTACACTGGTATAACCCTGGTGTTGGCTCTGAAGGCTGGAGAGTTTTGAGTTGCTATGGAAGACAGACCCAGATAGATGCACAGATCTGCTTTCATGGGGTTTGGGTGGGGGGCACCACTGCTAGGAAAATTCTGCCCTCAAGATACATACTTCTGATGTCTGTACTACCAAGCTTCTCCATCATGACCTCTTAATACTGGTGACTCTAGAGAAAGTGGATTGGTCCAGACACACAGGAAAAGTATGTTAAGTGCCTTTAGCTTGGAACCAACACTATACATTCTGTGGAAGCTTGGAAAGGTCCATCTAATTGGAGGCTCTTTGCATCAAATGGGATCATGTGCCAACACTCTTTGTACAATGAAAAAAAATATTCAACACATGAAGGCAAGTACCAACTTGTGATGACAATTTCTGAAGAGATGTTTGATATCTCAGTAGTATATTTCTGATAGTTATCTGTTCTCATGATCCAATATCTACTAGGGTTGAGGGAAACGATCATATGCCTGTGTGTATTTCCACCAAGGAGGAAAATGCCAACTTATTCACATTTTCATCTGAAGAAATGGATTGAAATGGTGTTGGTAGATTGGCAAGTGAGTTATGTCACAGGGTGTCATAGTTGGCAGTATTTATTAAAAAGTGCATTTGCAGTTGAGCCTGTGTTTGTAGCCATCTTGGCTGCTGCTTCGATGAGGGTTTTGATGGTCAATTTTAAAGGGGAGTGGCTCAGTTGGAAGGTCCCCCAGGCTCTGGAGAAGGGTTTCATAATGTGACACACTGAGCTTATCACCTCTTCAGGAAAAGCTGGTCTATTTTCTAAGATCAGGAGTGGCCGGGTTATAGTGGAGATGATTTGGCTCTTTGCAGTTTTGCTCTCGAGTTGTTGGTGGGGTTTGGATATTGTATAAACAAACAGTGGTAAACAAACAGAGAGCCCTCTCCTGGGACAATGGCCTAGGCTTCACTGTGCATAGGTTCTGGGGACTTTACCTCTAACTGACATATCTCCCAGGGCTCTGAAAATGGGAATAGGTACAGCTGAAGGTCACAGAGGACATGTGGACCCATCTGTACTTAGGATGGAGTCATTGCACGGGGGATTTTCCACTTTAACCAAGATTAACAATTCCATTTAGAGGGCAGTTCCGTATAAGATAGGTGTAGAAAGACTGTCCCCCATATTGTCCCTTCTCAGGAGGCCTGATATTGGAGATATCTTGGAAAGTCCTGCTCTCCCTGAACCACAGACCACTAGCTTCTTCCAAGCTTTGTTCCTAGGAATTTGAACTTTGAGAAGAGGGACAAACAGCTGGAGCTGGCGGTAATCCTGTCCTCACAAAAACAGCCTGAATCTGACCATAGTACTGGAGTGAGCCTGTCATCCAGACTCCAAGTGATGGGTTCCTTCCAATAGCCTCTCAGTAAGTCTCCTTTAGTGCCTGTTACACCTCACATGCTGTGGTCCTGGTTAACTGCCCAAAAAATGTCCTCTGAGACTTTTATTCTACGTTTGTATGTGTCTCTGTGTGTGTTCATCCTTGCTTGTATGTGGGGTCACGTGTGTGTGAGTGTGTGTGTGTGTGTTTGTGTGTGTGTGTTTGTGTGTGTGTACATGTTTGCGGAGGCCAGAGTTCAATCTCAGAATTCCTCAGGAGCCACAGAGTTTCTTACTGACCGAGACTTGCTGATTAGGCTAGGCTGGTTGTCAATCAGCCCAAGAAGTCCACTTGTCTTTGCTGGCATTGTAAATATGTGTCACACTCCTGGCTATTTTGATGTGGGTTCTCCGACCAAATTCAGGTTCTTATGTTTACATAGCAAGCGATTTAAGACTGGGAGTCTCCCCAGCCATGCCTTCCTCCTTCTCATATTGCCAGATTCTACTCACATTCAAGACCCTGCACAAACCTTCTTTCTTCCACAAGATCTCCAGAATTCTCATGCTCCCATTCCGGTCCCAAAGCAACACTTGTTCTTGCCTCTTCTTTGCTGTGGCCTGTGATCAATCTTCCTTTACACTGTGAACTGGCAGGTGCTTGAGCTTCATTCTCAGCCTGTGCTAGCTCTGAGGTCTTGAGAGTAGCAGCAAGATTGTTGGAAATCTTTATATTAGTAAAAGGGAATAGTGGACCACACTGAATTCATGATCCATATTTTGCCAGTCCTAGGCCTGAGAGCATTCTGTCTTTTGCTTCATAATTTCTATAGTCATGTGTTACTCTCAGTCCATCTGGAGAATTGTTTGCTACTTAGGCTTCTTTTCCAAGATGATAGAAAACACACCTGCTTTGCAGCATCCATAAGGGACAATAAACATCCAAATGCAACCGTGACTCAGGTCATGCCATTTCCCCAATCAGACCAAGCCTTCATTCAGTCTTTAGTTTGAGCAATGGGGAAGAGGCCTTTCCAGTAGAAGACAAGAATGAACCTGGAGCTGCTACAGGTATCTTGGCACCATGAAGAACTCCAAAGCAAAGCCAACACTGAGGAGTCAAGGGAAAACAACTGTGTTATAGATACATTATCCATACCCAAACATTGCTCATTCTTATTATTCTGGTTATTTTGATTATTCTGATTATTATTATTTCATATATTATACCCTGGCCACAGTTTACCATCCCTCCCCTCCCCCAAGCCTCTCTCCCATCCTGTCTCTGCTTTACCGCCAAATCCCCCATTCACACTCTCAGAAAAAAGCAGGCCTCTCAGGGACATCAACCAAACATAGCTTAACAAGCTGCAATAAGACCAGGCACATAGCATCACATCAAGGCTCAACAAAGGCAGTCCAGTAGCGGGAAAAGGGTCCCACAAGTCAGCAAAAGAGTTAGGGACAGTCCCTATTCCCACTGTTCATAAGAATACCAAGCTACTCAGCCATAACATATATGTAGAGGACCAAGATCAGACCTCTGCAGGTTCACTATTGTCTCCAGTTCCCATGAGTCCCAGTCTATTGGTTCTGTGGGCAATGTTCTTGTGGTATGTCCCTAATCCCCCTGGTTCCTCCAATCTTTTCTTCCCCTTCTCAGTAGGACTCCCCAAGCTCTGCCTAATGTTTGGCTGTGGTACTCTGCATCTGGATGAGATCTCTCTGTTCTCTTTGATGAAATGTTGTTTATTGTATGTATGTAGCTTGCGTGTGTGTGTGTGTGATATGATGATGATGGTGATGATGATGGTGATGAAGTTGGTGGTGGTGCTGGTGGTGGTGATGATAGATATGCCTAAGCATGTGGAGGCCAGAAGAGGATGTTGGGTGTTTCGTTCTATCATGCTCATATTATTCCCTTTAGACAGAGTCTGTCAGTGAGCTTGAAGCAAGGCTGACACAGAGCAAGCCCCAGGGAACCTCTGTGTTTTCCCCTCCCAGTACTATGGTTATAGGCTCATGCATAGCTCTGCCCAGCCTTTTACATGGGCACAGAAGATTTAAACTCAGGTCCTTACTCTTACACAGAAAGTGTTTTTGGTCATCACTGTATTATCTCCCCAACCTCTCTGTGTAGCATTACATATAATGCCTCATAAGCTAGGAGGTTCCTATTTATTGAAACTATATTAAAATTTTCTGTTGGGCACAATGGGAAAATGTGTGTATATAAGGCCTAATGTTTTCTTATTCATGCAATGGGGATAAAACTTGACAGGTTACTGTAAAAATATGCATAGTATGCTCAGTGGAGTGTTATGCATAGAAGCCACTCAAGTCTGCTGAATCAATGAGTAATGGTTCTTACTCTAAGAAATACATATGATTTTTGTTTATAATAAGATACATTTATTTTAAAATTTAAATATTTCTTCCAGTTCAATTGTTAATTATGGAAAAAAGACACTATTGCTCATTAATGATAAATCAAAATAGAGAATTTATCTGCTTTATTTTTTCCAATGTTGGGACTAGAGCTCAGGGTCTTGTACATTCTGGCTAAGCATGCCACCCCTGAGCTATCCATTTAGTTCTAGAGAGCTCTAATACAAGACACCATGAAGAGGGGACGCCCATGATAAGACCTTATTTTACCTGCTACATCAAGAATAGATATCTTGTGTGAAAAGAGATTTCTCATGCCTCTCTAAAAATATGCAGACAGAAAACAAGTGTCTAGAGAGATGTTCAGTGTCATAGGTCACTGGGCAATTGTAGATTGTAAATACATGGAGATACCACTGTGAAGCTGTGTCACCAAGATGCTGACATCAGACACTGGTGAGAGTTTAGAGTCACAAGAACTGTCAGCTGTGGCTGATGGGGATAGTCCTGTTGGGGATGGGACCATATGGCTATGCATATGCACATGTGTGTGCACATATATGTATATGTCTATACATCTATCTATCCGTCTGATTGTTTGTCTGTCTATCTGTCTGTCGGTCTATCTACCAATCAGTGTAGCATCACACAGAATAAATAGCCCACTGCCCTAAAATTCCTCCTGTGCTTTAACTATTCCTGGCTCCATTACTCCAACCATTAGTCATCAGTTATGTATTTTACTGTCTCCATAGCTTCAGCTTGTCTGCGACGTGATATAGTTGGAATTACATACTATGCAGTATCTGAAGAATAGCTGATTTTGTTTTGTTTTATTTTGTTTGTTCAAGACATAGATTTTCTGTGTACTCTTTGCTGTTCTGTAACTTACTTGTAGATCAGGTTGGCTTAGAACTCAGAGAACTGCCTACCTCTGCCTTTGCCTTCCAAGTGCTGGGATTAAAGGAGTGGGCCACCATGCCCAGCTTGAGAGTGTTTCCTTTTCGATAGTAATATGCACTTAAGGTTGTACATCTTGTTGTCTGGGTGTGCCATGGTTTATTTATTCACCTGAGATCATCAGCTTCAGCTGTTATCTTGACATAGCCTAGATTCATCTGATGGAGTCTCATTTCAAGGACTGAACATATCAGATTATCCTGTGGCCATGTCTGTAGGGGATTGCATTGATTAATGGTTGATGTGGGAGGGGCTAACCCAATGTGGTTATCCCCATCCCTAGTCAGGTGGTCATGGACTATATACAAGAGCTAGCTAGACATAAGCCTTCAAGGAAGTCAGCATCCTTGACTTCCTGACCTGACTTTCCTCTGTTAGAGTTTGTGTTTTGGAAATGCCAGCTAAATAAGCCCTTTCCTCCCCCTAAGATGCTTTTAGCCAGAGTGTTTTATTACAGCAACAGAATAGAACTAGAACACCAGAGTAGGATTGTTGTTCCCATATTTTGTCAACCATGAATGTGGGTAAACATCAAGGAGCAGTGTTGACAGATTACCGGGTGACAGCATGCTTAGTTTCATGAAAAACTGCCAAACTCCTTTCCCTACCAGAACCATCACTATCAGCCATGACTGACAGTTCTTGTGGCTCTACACTCTTGCCAGTGCTGGATGTTGTGAACATTTTGCTGATGCAGCCTTGCCGTGGTATCTTCATGTATTTCTATTTATAATATATGTATGTATATGTATAATATAAAACACACATATAATGTATATATTTATGTACACATTTTATAATGTACATATTATTCAAATATGAACATATATAAATACACAATATATATATATATATAATCTCATTATGTATTTTTCCAAATGTATAGAAGGTCAACACCAAGAATGAAACTGTAAACATGGGACCTTGGATGGCAATGACGGGACCGTGTAGGTTTATGGACTAAAACTGATTTGCCTCTGTAGTGGGGCTGACCATAGAGGAGGCCATGCATGTTGGTGGTAGTATAAGAGGACTCTCTATGCACTCTGTTCAATCTTGTTCTGAACTTAAAACTGCTGCAGATTTAATAATTTCAGTATAAGATAAAAACCACAGCTCATCTTCTTATGATGAGCCCATTTCTCCCACTCTGCCCATGTCCCTGTTCTGAGCTTGTTTTTTCCATGTGCACCTATTCTCCCCACACTGCACCTGTTTTCTCTGTGCTGAGCCCACCTTCTTCCCCATGCTGAGCCCACTTTCTCCGTGCCAAGCCCACTTTCTCCGTGCCGAGCCCACTTTCTCTGTGCTACCCTCATTTCCTCAATGTGAGCGCACTTCTCTCATTTGGAGCCATTCCTGATTTTTCTTTTTTATTCCACTTAAATCCAAACCCTCAAGTCCTCGGCACATCCCTGTGCATACTTACTCTTCACTTGCTCCCCAACCTCATTCTTTGCAACAGTCGGCCCATCACTCTGGCTTCTTTGTCGGTGCCTCAGGACCTTTGCTGTTCTCTCTGCCTGGGAAGTGCTTCTCTTCCTGTTGCTTCAGCATGATAGAGTTTCCTGTCTCCAGGATGGCCATCTTGAACCCTAGTCTTCAAATACCAACTCTACTTTGTATCTCTCCCTCTCCTTCTCTGCCTGACATTTCTCTGTAGTTTGAATCAGTGCCTGCTTCTATTACGTTTTGTTTCCTGTGACTGTCCCATTCCTGCCTTCTGCTTTTTCTCGAGCTGCTATCTGTCACTGTGCTCTGGCATCCTCACCTTTGCATGTACAGCTCTCCCTCGCACACAGAAGTAACTCAAATATTTATTGATTGAATCCATTGCAACCAATTTCTATATGTCAACTTGGCAATCACATTAAATTCACTGCCTGATTTCCTAACACTGAAAAGCAATCTCAGTAGGTGTGTCCCCACCCTCTGACAGCCCACTCCAAAGGCTGAGTCACAGGTGATCGAGACTGCAATGTGTCTCAATTATTCCATATCAAGCTCAAACAGTCACAATGTACAGAATATTACACGCTTCCACATGAAGACATACTTTTCAAGAGGATTAGCTTGTAAGAGTGAGATAATCCTCCTGGGTTGGATAAATAGATCTTATAGAAATTCCTGGGGCACGTTCTACATAAGGCCTTTTACTCAAATTAAATTAGCAACAAAATGAGCTTTTCTTAGAGTAAATTAAAGTTGATTTTCCTTAACAAGCTGTTTAAAATCTATCACAATCTGATAGGCAGTCTTCCCCCAGGCACATAGACATCTCTAACCCTTCACACAGAACAGCAAGGCCTTACTCCAAGGAGAAGAGAGGAAGGGAGAGGAAAAAAGAGGGAGAGAAGAGGGAAAGTATGGGGAGGAAAAGGAGAGGAAGGAAGATGAGAGAGAGGATCAGAGAGCAGGCTTGTCACTTTAGAAAGGACACTGGCTATCATTGGAAAGGAAAGTAGATTTGTCAACAATTCTCATTTAACCAGAAGATTTCAATGACTCTGGGAGACTTCAGGTTGGAGTTGGTAACTATGTCAACCTGAAACACATATAAGGAACTTGAATGTATTGAAGAACCAGCTCATTAGCTGCCTTTCCACCCTGAGCAAACCAAAGCTGAGAGTTTGATTATGTCACAGACTCACAGGACTTGTCAGTGGCTGCCACCAGGGCAGTGACCTCACCGCAGACACACTCACAGAGTACACACAGTACTAAAGCTTGGTTCTCACCTACAAAAATGTTGGTCCGAATGATGTGCTGCTAAGCACCCCCTCGCTCCCCCACACCTCTCCCTTAGGTGCAGAACCACGTCTGCTCTGGACTGAATCACACTGCTGTGCAAATATTTTCCTTTCATATATCATCTGTAGCAAGTGTAATACTGAGATTTAAAGGTAAATAACTAGAGAAATTGCAGTTGTGTTATCAGACTGACAATCCTATCACTGCAAATCAAATTTTGCCATGTACAGTCAAAAGCAAATAGTGGTTTTAGTCATAACTCATTTTGTGGGCTCTTCAGACAGTATATAGACAAGGCTGTGATTTTAGTCAACAAATAATCAAATGAAAACATACTTCATGGGAGTTATTCTCAGCTAAAGGCTTGGGCTCTTTGTCTTAGAATCCTATATTTTATTCATCCCAGAAGGCTTCAGAATTACGCTAGAGGAAATTAACATTCTTGATATGATTGAGCAAAGGGAGGGGTGACCCAAATCGGCCTATTAAGGTACAATTAGCCTGCAAAGGGAGCTAGCTTCATGGGCCATGTCTTTGTAGACACTTCCAACGATGTGTTCAGAACTAAGGCAGCCTCATCAGTGAAACTGAGCAGGAAGTGGGGCTAAGAGGGAACAAATCAGGATTAAAAAGTTGCTTTTTCAATCACTCAACCATAAATCACTTGAAGACAACCTTGTGCCAAAGCTCTGTGCTAGGATTTTAGCATAGTGAACCCATCATTCACTTAGATATCAGCACATGGGAACCAGTAGTATGAAGTGAGCACTGCTGTATAGTACACAACAAGAGAACTTCTCCCTCACCCAGGAGAAATACTCAGGTCCACGCAGAACCCCCAGCTTAATCCAGAGCCATGCTAGAAATCCCCTCAGGGATCTGGGTGATGCTATACACTATAACCGCATCTAGGGACACATGGAGGGTAGAATGGGAGAATCAGGAGGGGACTTAGGAACCTGTTGATGAAGTCAATGGTTTTCCTGTATGTGCCCAGCTCAGAGAAATGACCATGTTTGTGGGAATGTGATGTAAGCTAAGTACTTCCTGTGGAGCCAAGAATGGAGATGCTGGAGGCCCAAGAGTTGGGGGCAGGGGTGGGTTGAATATAAGGAGAAGGCAGGTTTGTTCACCAGAAGAGCGACAGGAAGCTGGAGAACAGGGAAAACAGACCTCCACTGGGATAAGACAGTGAGACAAGAACAACAGAGTTTGATCCATGGCCAGTGACTCTGCATCCAGTTTTCTCTAAGTAGCTGGTTCTAGGTTCAGCCTTTCAAGCTAGCCAGCTAGAAGAGGGCCTGAGGAGATGGCTCAGTGAATAAAGGTTCTTAGTGACTTGAGGTCAACCCCCAGAACCCACAAAAAGGTGGAAAGAGAAAATCAAGTTCCACAAAGTTCTCCTCTGACCTCCAGACATGCTGAAGCATGTGTGTCCATGCACATACCCAATAATCAATAAAAACAAAGCCATGAGAACCATGAATGTTGAGTTTCTTCTGCTCTAGCAAACAGTGTCAGAAGTTCATAAGGAGTGAGGTATTTGATGTTCCCTTTGCCTCTTTTTGTATCCAAGGTCAGATGAATCACACTTGGTTTTATCCACCTCAAGTATGGACTCAGAAAGTAGGTCTTCTGGCTGAAAGGGGTTTATACATCTCTTAGCACTTCTAAGAGGAGCAGAGGAAAGAGGGCAAAGGTATCCAGAGTTCTCCCTGTTCCGTCGAGTCCCATCTCCCCTATACCACTTCCTACCTTTCCACCCTGTCTTGCCTTCACCATCTTACCCCAGGCTATTCCATTTTCCCATCCCATCTCATCCTCTTCCATCCCATCCCATCCCACTTTTCCTTTCCTCTTCTCCCTTCCCTCATTCCCTCCACTCTCAGATCCCCCATCCTAGTCTTTCTCTGTCTTTTTTTCTCCACTCCTTCCCCTCCCATTCAGCTCATGAGTAACGGTGTCTGCTTGAACAACGATTGAGTAGAGTGTACAGTGATGAGGACATGGCTTCCATCATCTAGTAGAATGAGAGAATTCTCCTCTTGCTTTTGTCTTCTTGAAGGAAAGAATTCAGATGAGAGACACAATTTAGACAGAAGCTTGCTCAGGAGAAGTGGTATATTCCGGAGAGATATTGAAATGGACTGACCCAGTGTGTGTGTGTGTTTTCTACTTCTAGATGTTTTAGAAGTTTGTATGATCCTCTTACTTGTCATGTTGTGATGTTATTCATCCCCTTGGGTACCACCTTCATTTTACCTTACTCTATATGCATGCTCAGATCAAGATGTCCCTGGGGTTTTTTCTTCCTCTGCATATCAGGATGTTGTTTGAGGGCATGTAAGGCCATTGGAAAATGCCTTTGTGTCTTAACTTCTGATGCAAAAGGAGACACTACAGTTTCAAGGATATTAATCCATAAAGGGACATCTCATTCCTCAGAAGGCATAGCTACTAAGTTATAGCCATAGATAGCATCAAGCTTACATCTTATTTCATGCCCTCCTGGTCAGAATGCATGTGACCACAAAATAGATGAATCTTCATGACACCCTCCTCACACCTGCCCATGTCTACATAGATACTAACTGGGACACATTCACAACAGATAACAGCTTATGAGTTTTGGTAAGAGATGGTCTGTCTTCCATGAAAGATGTAGAAAAATGCTAGAAACTTGCTTTCCTATCCCCAACTGAAATGAGCTCAGGCCAGATTCATGTAGGCCCCAACAGTCAGATTCACTCATCCTAGACTTTTTCAACTTGTGAATTCTCTCTGAAAGAAGTAAATGGAGACCCAGTATAGGTTCCCACTGTGGTGGCCACAGTCATGCTGATGGCGGTTGCAAGTCTGTAACTCAGTTCTATGATACAAGGTCATTTTTCTTGCTAGCAATAATGTGCTTAATTGGTTTGGAGAACTTTCCTCAATCTTTTTTTTTTTGTTGTTGTTGTTTTATTTTGTTTTGTGTTTATTTGTGAGGAACTGATGGTTGGCCTCAGGGTCTGAATTAATGCTAGGAAACTTCTCTACCACAGAGCCACAGCCCAGCCAATGACTTTTCTTTTTTAATTAGCAACTTTGTAGAGATATAATTGACCTAAAACACATTCTGTACATCTAAAGTATCCAATGTGACAGCAGGGCATATGTAACCCATGTAATTGCCACAGTTAAGATAGGACAGACAAGGGAGCTGAGGGTTAGTGTGCAGATGTGGCCAAGTCCAAGAACCACACCACCCACCACCAGTCCCACAGATGGCACAGAAGTGGCATCAAGAAACCCCAGTCAGAAAGATATGATTTCTTAAGGAGGTTGATCCCAAGTTCCTGAGGAACATGCGCTTTGCCAAGAAGCACAAGGAAAGGCCTGAAAAAGATCCAGGCTAACAATCCAAGGGCAATGAGTGCATGTGCAGAGTCCATCAAGGCCCTGGTGAAGCCTAGATGCCAAAGGGCCCCAGCTGCAAACTCAGCCATCTGGCTTTTATCGCTCACTCCAAGCTCGGGAATTGGAATTGGAGCTACATGGCCAAGGGTCAGAGGCTTTGCCAACAAAAGCCCAAGGTTCAAACTAAGGCAGAAACTGCAGCTCCAGGTAAGGCTCAGGCTTTAGTGCCAGATCAGGCATCCAAAGGTACCCAGGCCCTTTTGAAAGCCCCGTAGAAAGGCTCCTGCCAATGTGAAGACAGATGGACTGCTGGAACACACCTACCTACATACTATTTGCAGATAACCAGTGTCCTATGATGTTTTTTCTACTTTTTTTTAAAAAATAATTTTTTATTGGATATTTTATTTACATTTCAGATATTATCCCCTTTCACCATTACCCTCCCCCTCAGGAACCCCCTATCCCATCCCCCTTCCTCCTGCTTCTATGAACATGTGCCCCTACACACCCACCCACTCCCACCTCCCCACTCTCCAGTTCCCCTACACTGGGGCATCCAGTCTTCACAGGACCAAGGACCTCCTCTCCCACCTATATTTGACAAGGCCATCCTCCCTTACATATATAGCTGGAGCCATGAGTCCCTCCCTATGTGCTCCCATGCTGGTGGTTTAGACCCTGGGAGCTCTGGTTGGTTGGCTTTGTTGCTCTCCCCATGGGGCTGTAAACCCCTTCAGCCCCTTCAGTCTTCTCTCTAACTCCTACATTGGGAATCCCATGATCAGTTAGCTGTGAACATCAGACTCTATATATGTCAGGGTCTGGCAGACCTCTAAGGAGACAGCTATATCAGGCTCCTGTCAGCATGCACTTCCTGGCATCCACATGAGTATCTACCTTTGGTGTCTGCACATGAGATGGATATCCAGGTGGAACAGTCTTCAGATGACCCCTCCTTTGGTTTCTGTCCCATTCTTTGTCTCCATATTTGCTTCTGTGAGTATTTTGTTACTTCTAAGAAGGACTGAAGCACCCACACTTTGGTCTTCCTTCTTCATGAGTTTCATGTAATCTGTGAATTGTATCTTGGGTTTTACAAGCTTTTGGGCTAATATCCAATTATCAGTGAGTGCATTCCATGTGTGTTCTTTTGTGATTGGATTACATCACTCAGGATGATATTTTCTAGTTCCATTCATTTGCCTAAGAATTTCACAAATTCATTGTTTTTAATAGCTGAGTAATACTCCATTGTATAAATGTACCACATTTTCTGTATCCATTCCTCTGTTGAAGGACATCTGGGTTCTTTACAGCTTCTGGCTATTATAAATAAGGCTGCTATGAACATAGTGGAGCATATGTCCTTGTTATATGTTGGAGTATCTTCTGGGTATATGCCCAGGAGTGGTATAGCTGGTAATTCTATGTCCAATTTTCTGAGAAACCACCAGACTGATTTCCAGAGTGGTTGTACCAGCTTGCAATCCCACCAACAAAGGAGGAGTGTTCCTCTTTCTCCACATCTGCTATCACCTGGGTTTTTGATCTTAGCCATTCTGACTGGTGTGAGGTGGAATCTCAGGGTTGTTTTGATTTGCATTTCCCTGGTGACTAAGGATGTTGAACATTTCGCTAGGTGCTTCTCGGCCATTCAGATTTTCTCAGTTGAGAATTCTTTGTTCAGCTCTGTACTCCATTTTTCAATAGGGTTATTTGGCTGTCTGGAGTCTAATTTCTTCAGTTCTTTGTATATGTTGGCTATTAGCCCTCTATTGGATGTAGGATTGGTAAAGATCTTATCCTGATCTGTTGGTCGACGTTTTGACAGTGTCCTTTGCCTTACAGAAGCTTTGCAATTTTATGAGGTCCCATTTGTCAATTCTTGATCTTAGAGCATAAGCCATTGGTGTTCTATTCAGGAACTTTTCCCCTGTGCCCAGGTATTCAAGGTTCTTCCCCACCTTCTCTTCTATTAGTTTCAGTGTATCTGGTTTTATGTGAAGGTCCTTTATCCACTTGGACTTGAGCTTTGTACAAGGAGATAAGAATGGATCGATTTGCATTCTCCTACATGCTGACCTCCAGTTGAACCAGCACCATTTGTTTAAAAAGCTGTCCTTTATCCACTGGACAGTTTTAGCTCCTTTGTCAAAGATCAAGTGATCATAGGTGTGTGGGTTCATTTCTGGGTCTTCAATTCTCTTCCATTGATCTTCCTGCCTGTCTCCTATGGTGTTTTTATAAATAAACTTGAGGCAAGGGACAAAGAAAGATAGGACAGACAAGTCTTTATATCCTCTTTAATACCTCAAGACCATGCCCAAATCTCCCATTCTTTGGTGTATTTTCTAATAGATTAGTTTCATTTTCTTAATGTATACATTAAATCCTACAGTCAATTGGATGGGATTTGGGTCCTCTTCAGACTTACAAGTTGAGACTCTGCCTTAGAGTACCAACATTAAAAGGTAAAGTCTTTAGTGACTTAGGTCCTGAGGGTAGAACTCCCTACTCCCTCTTTTTATTTTTATTTTTTTTTACTTTTATTGGTTATTTTATTTATTTACATTTCAAAGTTATCCTCCTTCTCAGTTTCCCCTCTGCAAACCCCAATCCTATCCCCCCTATCCCTTGCTTCTATGAGGGTGCTCCCCCACCTACCTGCTCACTCCCACCTCATTGCCTTAGCATTCCCCTACGCTGAGGCATGGAGCCTCCACAGGACCAAGGGCCTCTCCTCCCACTGATGCCAGATAAGCCCTCTGCTACATATGCAGCTAGAGCCATGGGTTCCTCCATGTGTACTCTTTGGTTGGTGGTTTAGTCCTTGGGAGTTTTAAGGGATCTGGTTGGTTGATATTGTTGATCTTCCTGTGGGATTGCAAACCCCTTCAGCTCCTTCAGTCCTTTCCTGAACTCCTCCATTGGGGTCCTTGTGTTCAGTATGATGGTTGGCTGTAAGCATCCCCATCTGTATTGGTCAGGCTCTGGCAGAGCCTCTTGGGAGATAGCTATATCAGGCTCCTGTCAGCAAGCACTTCTTGACATCAGCAATAGTGTCTGGATTTGCACACCCTGTCTTAGCACCCTCATAAACAGGGTCCCAGATAACTCTTGACTCTCCTTCCACCACATGAAGGCACATAAGGAAATGGTTATACATAAATCAGAAGGTACCTACTAGACACCAAATCTTCCTTCTGGTACCTTGATCTGAGACTTTCTACCCTCAGAACTATGAGAAACACAGTTTATTGTTCTCACCTCATTTGAGGTATTCTATTGCAACATCTCAAGTTGACTAAGACCTCCAATGTGTCTCAAAGCCAACCCCCAGTGACATACTTCTTCCAACAAGGTATATATAACATGCAAAGATAGTCTTCCAGTCTATGACTGATATTTTTATTTTTTAGTAATTCTTTTTTCTTACTTCCCTCCCCCTCCTTCCTTCCATCCTCCCTTCCTTCCTTTTTAAAGCAGGAAGATATTCCTGATTCTACAGTATGGAGAGTGTGGGCATGCACACCATACTGGTTTCTGATTCTACATCAAGTATGGAGTGTGTAGGCACACACACCATATCTATTCCTGACTCTTCACTAAGTATGGTGTATATAGGTATGCACACTATACCTGTTTTTATGCAACACTGAGGAACAAGCCCAGGGTTTTAAGCATGCCAGACAAGCACTTCACCAGGTAAGCTGAATCTCCAAACCAATGGTGCCTTTCCAACAGTGAAAAGAATTCTATTTCAGTGAAGTTCATTCCTCTCCCCTAGACATGCTTTATCACATCTAAGATCTCAGCCGAACCGGAGGCCACAAGCATTTTGTTATTTCCTCTAGAGATTTTCTAGTTGATTTCACATTTGCTCCTGTGATCAATTTTGAGTCAATGTTTGCAGATGATACAAGAAAAGAATCAAGGTGTGCATCAGATAGGGAGCACAGGTCATTTGTTCACTCTCCGACATTGCATTTGTAAACAAAAATAACAGCAGCATGTCCCAGCTAGAATCTGAGTCCTCTTGTCTTCACTCTCTATCTGGTCTTGATAGCTGGATCTCTCTCCTAGAGTCTGGCAATAACTACTTCTTTTAACTAGCTTGTCTGAAACATTTGAAATTGCAGGCTTGAGAAATTTTGTGCTGTGCTGGAGAGATAGATGGCTTAGTGGGTAAGGGTACTTGCTGCCAAGTCCAACAAGCTTAGTTCAGTCTTTGGGACCCACATGATAGAAGGAGAGAACCGACTCTCACAAGTTGTCCTCTGACATCCATGTGTACATAAGATAAATGTGCAATATTTAAAGTAGCATATGTTTCTACCACCAGGGGAAAGGGGCCACAGTCACACTCTCGTACGGAATTATGCAAGGATGTAACAGATAATAAAGCAAAATAACAATTAAAGAAACAAATAATAAAGAAAAAAAATTAAGTTACACAGTCTTAGCATATACTTACAACAAAACTAAAAAAGATAAAAAACAAACCAATTTTCTACGTGTGCGTGTGTGTGGGCCTGAGTCCATTCATGTGCACCATGTATGTAGGAGCCTACGAAGAGCAGAAGAATCCCTGGAACTGGAGTTATAGAAGGTTGTGGCTCACCTACTGTGAGTTCTGGAAGCTGAACTCTGATCTTCTGTAGGAGGTAAGTGCATTTAACTTTAAAGCCGTATCTCTAGCCCCAGAATATCGATTTAAAGTTACATTTCTAGGCCTGGAGAGAACACTCAGTGGTTAAAAGCATGCTTCTCTCACAGAGGATCCCATTCCCAGCACTCACATGGAGTGACTCACAATTGCCTGAAACTCCAGCTCAGGAGGACACACACACACATGCAATTTAAAATAAAAAGGATTATATCTAGAAAATGATGACTTCTGACAAACAGAAAGACATGTTATAAACGTTTTGAATACCCCACTGAGAAATGGATAGACAATGATCCTCAAAATTTAGATGTCAGAAAGGCAGAAAACAGCCTTATAAAACAAGCATCAAATATTCAGGCCGGTCACAAGGGCTGTCCCTTTGTCCATAACTCATGATCTTTCACATCAACAGTTCTGTTCAAAACAAATATCTCAGTGCTAAGCTTGTGGCTCTTCCAAAACCTGCCAGTGACTGATTCATCATTAGCAAGTCACTTCCTTGTCTTCTTGCTTTGATTTCTTAGCTTTGACTTGGAATGAGAGAGGAAAGAAAGAAGAGGTCTAATAGAGCAAATGTCATTCTCTCAACATGGCTTTAATATTTACAATATTAGAAACAAAATAAATCTAGGTCAAAGAAACCATTTTCCTCCTCCTACTCCTTCCTTTATATGGAACAGCAGATTTCTCTCCAGTATTTTGAAAACCAGAGCTGCCTAAATAAGATTTTAAAGTTATTTCTTGGTACTTGTTTAAGGAGTTTTGGATAGGGTCATATTTTGAACATATGTAGAAAGCAGCATTCCATAATTGATTTATTAACATATGAGGTCATGTTTATGATTTCTTTTCTGAAATATTTAAAAGCAAAGTATAACTGCATAATCCTGTAAAATCTATTCATCACAAACCTGCTTCAAAAGTTCATAAAAAGCACAGAAAGAGCCAGCATATTGTATTTAGTTACGGTTGAAGTTTGTGCTCCGAAGGACAAATGAATACGATTTGTATTTGCTATGGGTCTGCCTGTGTTCTCTTCACAGCACAAGGCATCTCCAGAGAGTTTGCTAAATAAGTCCAAATGGCAGAGATTCAGAAATCCTGAAAAAAATGCAAACATTACATTCTTCTCCCCATGGTGGACAAGACAGGAATGGTTAAGAAATCCTTTAGAAAATATTACATTTTCAAGTGTTTTCAAAAGGCCATGGAATTCCTGAAAGCTAAATCTTTCCCCATTTGTCCATCTCCAGCTCTCCTGTCAATGACTGTGATCTCTAAGAATGTGATGTGCAGGCTTTGTTCTGCTAAGCTTTTCTAATTTAGGCTTCATGGATCCTTCAGACTCACCCATTTCTTGTCATCCCCTGTCGATCTCAACAGTTGCCAGAGAAAGCTAAGACCCTGTGCTGGCTCAAAAATAGGTTAAATTGACTCCTTTGCGGGGCAGTGTCTGGGTTATTGGGAAGCTTTCTTCCTGGAAAAATTACTTCCAAAATGCATAGATGTGTATATGTACATATGTATGTAGGTGTGTATACACACACACACACATACACACACACACACACACACATGATCACCTGGAGGTAAGAGGAGAATATTGATTGCTGCTCTTCAGGAGACATTGTTTTGTGAAATGAGGTCTCTCTTACTTGGACCCAGACCTTACTGATCCAGTTAAGGTGGCTGGATAGTGAGCCCCGGGCATCTACCTGCCTCTGCCTCCCCAGCTCTGGGATTGCAAGTAGATACCTGGAAATAATGGATGCTTAGGGATCAAACCCTGCTTATACGATTGTGAAAATAATATTTTTTGTGGTGGAGCCATCTTTCCAGTCTCTAAAATCTTCTTTTAAAAAAGTTTTAGTATTCTTAACATTTTATGTGTATGAGTGTATGTGTATGTGTGTGGGTGGCTGCAAAGAAGAAAGAACATGTTGGATCTCCTGGAGCTGGAGTTACGGGCAGTTGGGACTGTTTGATGTTGGTGTCGTCAGCCACACTCCAGTCTTCTGGATGGGCAGCAAGCGCTATCAATGGCTGAACCGTGTCTCCAGCCCTCTCTGAATGAGGTGGCCTATGCCTCTTGCATGAAGTTTACTCCAAGTAGTGCATGAACTTTCTAGATTTCTTTCTGAGATAATTCTTTCCTGGTTAGAAACAGATATCTGGTACTTCTGGGAATTTGTAGAACAAAAAGAAAAAAGGAAGGAAGGAAGGAAGGAAGGAAGAAAGAAAGAGATTGTGAGGAGGAGGTTAAGTATCAAGAAATAAGACTTTGGATGTCAGTTTTCCTGAAGCTTAGGGAAAAATAAAGGGAAAGATGGCTTAGCACCAGGGAATGCGGGGTCAGCAATGTCACACACAGCCCTATTTATTAGATTTGTAACACAGAGGCTACTTTTGCTTTCCCATGGGTGTGGAGCTAAACCACAGATTTCTTATGTGTATAAAACCCATTACTTTTACACAAATACATACTTGTCAAAGATTTAATTTTTAATGACAGAGCCAGTAAAATGTGACATCTATTCAGACCATCCACTAGATAGAAACATGAGAGTACTTAGCTGAGTTAGTTAGAGCAGGATGTGAATAAAGTGATCAAGAATGCAGAAATGTCTGAAGAGGTGGCTCAGCAGTTAAGAGCACTGGCTGCTGTTCCAGTGGTCATGAGTTCAATTCCCAGCAACCACATGGTGGTTCACAACTGTCTATAATGTAATCTGATGCTCTTTTCCAGCATGTGGATGTATATATGCAGGTAGAGCACTCATGTACATAAATTAAATAAATCTCTAAAAATGCAGAAATAGCTGGACTGGAAAGATGGCTCAGCAATTAAGAGTATGTGCTAATCTTGTGGAAAGCCTGAGTTCGGTTTCTAGCACCCATGTCAAGTGGCTCAAAATAACCTGTAGCCCCAGTTCTAGAGGGTCTGTCTTCCTCCTTTGGCTTCTCTGGAGACCAGCACTCATGTGCACATATCCCCATACAGACACATATGAATACATACAATTAAAAATAAACAAAAACTTTAAACAAATGCAGAAATGTACTCCTTGATGCATACAAACTTGTCAATATCTGTACAGCTATTGTTGTGGGATACCCACCAGAAAGGACTACTCAGACACAGGTTTAAGCCGATAGAAACTCTCTACTAGTTGGCAGGTGACTACACTAGATGTCTGGGATCCCAGTGTTGTACTGAGCTTTTCTCAGAGTGAGCTTTTTAAGCACAAAAAACATGTTCTGTGCTGAAATACTTTAATAAGATCAGTTAGTCAGAAGTGGAACCATGGAAGCCAAAAACCAAGGTTGGCGCCTTTAGAGACTTTTCCAGAGCTATGGAGTTTGATGGATTTGTTCTCATTTTGGCAGATGGTGGTGTCTATGTACCGACTTTAATGGCCCAAATGGTGCTTCCAGCATGGAACCAGTTAAGCTAAGCACTTGGTGCCAGTTATAGCCATCATCAGTTCTGTGTGTACCAGGACAATGTTCCTTCCTGTCTGTACAGATGAGAGCCATCAGTATCTACATCACTTTTTTTTTTTGCAGTTTTCTACAAAGTTGAAAGTTATTCAAAAACAATGAGAGTAGAGACTCCAAAAAACCCAGATACTCCCTGTGATATTAATCTTGCCAACGTGTTTGAGCCTGGAGTCAAATAAGAGACACCTTTGGGAGGGTTTGGGAGGCCATTTCCTGGATGCATTGTACTAAGCAGGGGGTGGGGTGAGGCAGCTCTTGCCAGTAGACATTACCTTCTCGTGAATGCCCAGACATGGAAAGGCCCGAGTGACAAGGACTGCTCATTTTGTCCACTCAATTTTGTGTCTAGCTGCTGAATGCACGTGTATTGTTATTGCAGCTCCAGCCATCAGACTACAGCTAAGATTGGCCTTTAAACATGAAGTAAATATCAGGTGTCTCTGGATCCTGCAGGCCTCCAGCACCAGCTTGGGACAATTGAAGACCCAGATTCAGGGAATGAGCAGATGCTGGCCTTTCAGCCTCTTTGGCATGCATATGGACATTATTGGACCTCTTACTCCATCGCAAGTAAACCCGTATGAGGGATTTGGGCGAAGGCGTTTATCACTTTTCAAGACCTTTGTAATCGTACTTGTTTTCCTCTTAATAATGACACCAAACAGAGGACTCTGAAAGCATCACATCATGTAAGAAACTAAATATCACCAACTCTATTTTCATAGAGGGTAGATGAAGAGAAATGTGCTCTGGGGTTAGAAATTGTTTTGAAATCAATTACATCATCTCAAAGAGTCTTAGTAAAAATGTTGAACTTCCTTGAAATTTCTTTTTTGTCAGAGAAAACTGTAGAAGACTTGAAAATGAACAGGATTTTTACCGTTCTTTCAGCTGGGCATTATTTGAATCTGAATTCCTGTTGGTTGCTACTGTCAAAAAGATATCAGAGTAAGATTGAGGAAACCTGGTTTTTCACCACAGAAGCAACAGCAAAGCTCCCCTTAGGTGAGAGCATTGTAGCTCCACATAATCCAGTCATCTTTCTATGCTATGCTTTAGTTCTCAGTCTTTACATCTTTAGCAGAACAGAGTTTTAGAGGGGACAGGAAGGGCTAACATGGAATCATTACATCTTTATATTTTTCACTCTGATGCATAAATAACTTTTCTTTGGAGATGTGAAGTCAGATGTCTCATTCCAGGGGTGCTATGCGAAGATTCCAATGGTGACAATCTAGTAGCAATGATATAAGTTCTTGGTTTCTAAATACCAAGCCCCCTGTGAAACTAACAAAGGCTTTAGAGATGCCCCCCTGTGAGGGACAGAACAGAGAGCCCTGGAAGGGCTTGGAGATCAAGCAAACACGTCAACAACATTCTGGAACCAGTTAAAGACATTCCCGTGGCCGACTCTGAGACACAACTTGAGCAACCGGAAGAATAATGGTTACTGAGTCATAGCTCAGTGAATCCATGAGTCCATTAGTGTTACAAGCAAGAGAAGGACACTGAAAAACCTGGAGGTGTCAGCGGGAGAAAGACAAGGGAAAGATTATTCTTCATTAAAAATGGTGGCCAGCGAGTGCTGAAGGAAGGGGTGGACTGGGGATGGGGACCACAGCTTTCCTATGTGGTTGAGCAGTTCCATTAACCCCCAAAGTAAAGACAGAATAGGTATGAGTCTGTGTGTCTACATTTGGAGTGCTAGGATGATAGCTCAGTGCAAGGACACTTGAATAGTCTGGGTGAGACCCTTTCTAACCCTCTCCACCATGCTCCCTGAGGATGAGGGAAAGGGCTGTGTTGTTGATCTCCTGGTTGGGGATGGATACTCCATAGACCCTCCATTCTTTGCCCTTTGACCTGTTGTGGATCTCTTCAATAAACTCAGTGCTCTTCAGAAAGAAGCTTCTTCAACTAGGGCTGAGAACTGCACGAATGTTCTCAGTGTAAGGGTGTCAGGATAACCATTTAGAAGGCAGGAGGATAATGTATCAATTGATCAAAATGGTAGTTTAATTACGCGTCTACTGTTGCAATTTTAAAATATATTTCATGCTGAAATGAATTATTCATATCTCCCTGTGCATACTTTGTTTCTTTCCTCTGGATAAATATTGAGAAACAGAACGCCTAATTCAAAAGACAGTTTTAGTATCCATTTTCCAGTTTTCGTGCAGATTTCCCAGAAATGACTGATACCTCCCTCTGCAGTAAACACACATGATTTGTGATTTATTTATAGTAGTCATCATGTTAATTGCTATCTATTGGGCACCCAGGGTCCTCTGAGCAGCTTTTCAGTGCTGTCAATATTTTTCCATACAAACAAGGCACTGGAGTCTCCAAGGGGCCCAGTCATTCAGAATTACAATAGGGAACAAAGTGTGCTGGAATGTGAAGTCATTTCCTTCAGTCTCTGGAGCCCATTCTCTTTTTACTTGGCTGAGCAACCTCCCACACGGTGATGGAAGCAGGGTCTCATTTCCTGTGATTTGGTGTCTCTCCATGTTTAATTTTCACAAACGACAACTCACCCTTTACTCAGAGGAAGGGAGTGACCTGCTGTCTCATCCTGCCTAGATCCTATTTCCTGTAAAGTTGGCTGGGTCCAACTCTGCCTCCCTACCTCAACAGTGCATATGCGAACATACATGTGTACTCTCACTCCATGGGAGAACATACATGTGCACCCACACATCTTATACTTCTGCGTTTAATCCAAAATCGTATGTTTCTGTCTCTTCTCTACCATTATCTCAAGAAAGACCTTAGTTCTTCAAAACGACCTTATGCTCAGTTCTCTACTTAGCCCAGTAACATAATATCTTGATACCAATATATCAACATGACTACGAACAACCTTGCATTGTGTTGAATTCTTTGCTGCTTTTTTATGTTCTTAGTCTTTCTATAACTGAGGGTATATTCTCAAAATCAACAAATAGAAATCTTATTTCTTTTTTCTTTCTATTTTTAATCATTGGACTCTCAGTCACTTTTATTCAGTGTTGCCTTTTCATTTAGGGGGTTGGAGAAAAATTTATTTCTCCTTCTCCCTCTCCTGTGACACTTTATGCACACATTCATTATGTATAATCTTGCTTTCTCAGTTTGCACTCTTTTTCCTTACAGCATATACCCCAACTCTATCACCCATCAGCTTGTATAAAGCCTCTCCCTTTAATTTTTCCGACTCTGGACTGTTACCCTGAGTGGCTGTGTGAACATTTATTTCTTCAATAATTCCTTAAGAAAATCAAGGTTAATTTCAATGATTTGTAAAACCAAGGAATGCATTTCATCATATTTCTGTTTCATGAGGTATATTTTCATAGTAAATGGCTGGAAGTTGGGATTCTGAGCCAGCAGGAAAGCACATTCTGTAGTAGACATTGCTAAAGAGGGATGTATGAGGGGTTCATTTCCTTGAAGTCTCAAGGGCATGACCAAATTTTTTTTACAGCCTGCTTATCAGATTCATTATAAACCACATCTTTAGGTAACTTTAATTTGTGTCACTCTTATAATAATAGAAGTGAGACATCTTTTAAATGTATGTATGTATGTATGTATGTATGTATGTATGAAGGTATGAACTAATGTCTTACTTTATATTGCTGCCTGGCCTACTGTGTAGACCAGGCTGGCCTTGAACTTGCATAAACCCTACTGTCTCTGCTTCCTCAGTGCTGGTATTACAAATGTGAGCCTCATTTTTAATTTATAAAGGTTACTTGTATGAATTGCATGTATGTATATAGATCTCATTTGGGCGTGAATTCTCTGATTCTCTCTTCCTTTGGTTTTCCTGAGTTTCTTCCATAATTAAAAAACAAATAGAAAGAAAGAATATTAACTCATTGTGATCTGAGGTATAGCCTTTATATTTGAGGCTAAAATTTTCACAATTTATATCTTTTTCCACAATTATTTTTATTTTTGGGTGTGGAGTCACATGTATTATACTAGGTTGACTTCAAACTCCTGATTCTCCTGTCTCTGAATGCAAAATTCTGGGATTATAGGCCTGTGATATCCTGCCATTTCTACGACTTTCTAATTGAATGTTTCCCCTCATTACACCTTCATTTTGAGTCATAGTTGGACGTGTTTCTATACATCCAAGTTACATAAGAAACTCACCCATAGTTTCCTCCTCTCCAATTACGTGCTTGTTCTTACACATTACATTTAAATCTCTCTTACTTGGAGTTTATTTTGTGCATTGTATGAGAACAAAGAAGATTACAAATTAACTTTAAGATTATTAGTTGCTTGGCTTGTGGTTTCATTTAGGAATTTTCTAGAATATGTGACTTCTAAAATACAAGTATGACTAGCCACCCTGGTGGCAACATTGTGGGAGAACCGTAGTCTGGATGTCTTTCTACTAGACTGGTTCATACAGAAGAGAAGTGTTTAGAATCATCAGACTGCATTAGTATTGGAAGGAAGGTGTAAGTCTGAGCTACTTGAATCACACGTGTACAGGTGGACCTTCAAGAGATGCTACTGAGGCTGGACTAGGTCCAGTTGGCAGAGTTGCTTTGGATGCATAAGCTATGCTGATAGATTCTAAGCATATGGATTCCATAGCACAAAGGAGGCATGGTAACAAACACTTGTAACTCCAGGTCTTGGGAATTGGTAGCAAGAGAATTAGGGGTTCAAGGCCATCCTTGGCTATACAAGTTTGAAGTCAGTTGAGGCTCATGAGAATGTGCCTAAAAATAAAAATAGAGAAAGAAAAAAGGAAGGAAGGAAGGGAGGAAGAAAGGAAGGAAGGAAGGAAGAAAGGCAGACAGACAGACAAGTAATTTCTTTTGGAAAGAATGAGCAGAAGATCCAGCTAGCAGCATTGAATAGTAGAAATACTGTCTAGCAAGCAAATGAAGCAGGTAACAGAGAATTCAGAGATGAGGGAAGAATGGGTGACCAGGGGTACCTTCAGAAGGCATCTGTTATGTCAATCAAGGGCTAGAAGGGAAGAGCTTCATAGATACAAAAACAAGCTCTCATAAAGGACCAGAATGTTAAAGATCTGAGTTGGGCTGGAAGCATCAGAGGAGGTTAAGAAGCCACCTTAGAGAAGGTGGTGCCAGTGGTCATAGTTTGCTGCCTTCCAGGAGAACTAATGTTCACTCACATTCTACGGTTTGCACTAAGTGCTTTGGATTTAGCCCAGCATGGAAAGTGAGCTGTGTTCTTCAAATTCAGAGGTAGAAGAAGAAACTCAGCCATCTCAGGGAGTTTTATGGATAAGCCCCAAGAGCATTAAAAAATGTATTGCACAGAACCAAACACAACTTATAAGGATTTAGAGAGATTTCTAACATAGACCATAAAATCTGGCTCAAGGAAACATCCATGAATTAAGAGCATTGCTCTATGTAAGAAATAACTAATTCCACTAAGTGAGTTATCACTGCATTTGAGAGCAGAGGAAAGTTACTACTTGGTTTTAGTTAGTGCCATTACTACCATTCACACAACCCCTCTTCCCTGGTTGTGGCAGGTTCTTCTAACCCCAGGTTGCAGAGACAACTCAGAAAACTTGTTCTGGCTGCACTTTCAGAAGCCCAATCCCAAACTGGCCACCTGAAATAAAACCAATGCAATGTCTTTCACTTTAGAATCCTTCAGTCTGTCCATCAAAGCTAAAATGTTGTGGAAATAGGCAAAATCCCATTCTGACTATGCAGAATGATCCCTGGGATTCACGGGCTAACTAGTCTAGTTAATCAGTGAGCTTCTGAATCAGAGAGAGAGACATTGCCTCATAAAAAATAAGGTGGAGAGAAAACGAAGAAGACATGTAAATCAACCTTTGGCACATGCCCGTATCCACCCACATGTGCACACACACTTGAACACACATTCATAAACAACACACATATTTTAGCATAAGTGAATAAACGTCTTTCAAGTAGATGATAACTAAAGTATCGCTAAATTTATTAAACCTTGACATTGTAACTGTAGGAATACATAAAATAAGTTATGAAACAATAGCTTACAAACTTCTTTAGGAAGAAAAACATTCAAAAATCTAAATACCCACATAAACACATACATACACACAATGAGTGTATATATTTAATGTGTGTGCACATTCACACACATAATTAATTTTAAATACATATTTCTTTATATTGCTAAGTAGAAAAATTATTTTAAAGTTATGGAGATGAGTTGGTACTCTTGTACTGATAGCCATGTAAGATGTGGAGACAGATCAATGCAGTGTCTCCTCCCCACAGATATTCATTACAAATATAGCTAACATTGACGTCTGCTGGGGTAAAATTTCATGTTGGTCTTCTTAATAAACACAAGAAAAATCAATCTTTCCATGGGATTCCAAACTGACAGCCATGAGACGTGCATCTCTTTCTCATCAGCATGCAAACTCTTTCAATCCGTTTTCAGCAGACAGCTCAATTCTGAATGGCTGCTCTTTGGTCTGTCAAAGGCATGCCTGGGACTCACATGACTGATGGAGGTGCCCAGGGGATGTTCCAGTAGGTCCTTTATGCTCTATCCTGATGACAAGGTGGAGTATCAGTCAGAAATGCAGATGTGCCTCTGAGAAGTGGTCTTCCTTATCATCAATGTGTCTGCTTTCCTAAACACGGTCTGCAGTTAGAAACCTCACTATAAACACCATGTCTAGATCTTGCATTGAATGTCTCATTGGCGAAATTTATCACCCTATCAACGTTAAGATTTTAGTACTGAGAAGTTTGTTCTTCCTGAAGAAATGCACACTGCTACTAGCCAGACACTGAGAAGTACAAGTCTTGCTGATTTTTTACTTTTTACTCCTTAGCTACCAGAAAGCTCAGAATTGGGTTTACTATTCAAAGAAGGCATCTCAGTAATGTTTCTGGCATCACTGTTTTATGTCTTATATAATTTATGACCTTGCCTAATTTAATTTAAGCTTATTGTGACTGAAGATTGTTATAGTTTTAAAACACTGAAGTGCAGCTCTTATCTACCATGTGAAAAGCTGTGGGTTCAGTCCTCAGAACCATAAAAAAAAATGAAGCAAACATTGAGATGAAAAAGATGTCATAGACATTCTCAAATGAGTCCTTGAGCTTGGTAGTCCAAGAAACTAGATGGCTTCTAGAACATTCAACCTGACAAGTTTATGACCTTCCCCTTGCCTCCTCTGTCCTCTCTCTGCTTGTATTGAATCTAGGTCCTTAGGCTTACTAACAGTCCAATTTTGGTTTTTGGTTGCTGGATAAACACCATGACTAAAATCAACTTGGGGAGGAAAGGGTTTATTTCAGTTTACAGGTTACAGCCCATCATCGAGAAAGTCAAGGCAAGAACTCACAGCAGAAACTTGGAGCTGAAACCCTGAAATATTTTTATTCACTGGCTGTTCTCTCTTTCTCAGTTGCCCTTCTCCTGTGGCCCAGGCCTACCTGCCTAGGAATAGCATTGCATACAGTGATCTGTGCCCTTATATGCTAATTGACAATTAAGAAAATGTTTCACAGACATGGTCACACTCCAATGTGATCTGGGTCATTCTTCAGTCCAAAGTTCCTTCTTCATGGGTGACTCTAGGCTTGTGTCAAGTTGACAACTAAAACTAAAGATGACACTAAGCAAGTGCTGTAGTTTGAGGCAGGGTCTCACTAAGTTGCCCAGGTTATCCTTGAACTCCCTCTATACTGGAATCTGGTCTTGAAATCTTAGTCCTCCAGCCTTAGACTACTGAGTAGCTGGGATTAGAGGCCTTTCTTAAGTGTCTTAAAACGGATCTCAAATACACTGAACTTGTAAATGACAATAAAGATAAGGATTCTGATGCTCAGACCATTGCAGCTACCATGTTGTAAAAGGCATTGTGTAAGATTTACTTCAAGTAGCCAAAAAGGTCAACTGTAGAGTGAGAAGCTCTTCATCAGTCTTGTAGAGGCTGCCCCAAGTTCACCAACACACAAGAGACCAATACTGAGCACTAGAAGACACAGTTACCATCCCTTACTTTGTGAATGTCTACAAGCAGTCAAAATCATTTTTGTGATATTTTATTCCCTGGGGAAATTTGAAAAAATCTCTTCATTTTAGTGTGGACCAGCAACAGAACAAAGTAAAGACTGCACTCAATTGTAGCTTAGTGACTGATACGTTTATTTTACTTAGAGGAGCAATGGAGAGAGGTTACTTGGTGAACCATGGATGACTCAAAGGCAGTGGCCTCCCGGAGTATCCCAACCTCAGAGTGGGTGAGGACACTTGAGCCTGTCTCTTTAGAGGTGGCTCTTTGTACAGCTTGCCAATCAACCTAGTCTTTCCAGAAACTGCTACTTCTTTTATATCCTTGGGAGAGGAGCCTTGGTAATCCTGTAACTTCTAAAAACTTCCTGGGCCTTGTGAGTTGTTTGTGGTCTTTGTAAGGAGAGAATGTTTCAGTGTGGAAGAAATAGATACACAAAGACCAATAGTGTAGCAAGAAGGTTGAAAGCAACAGTGAGAGCCTGGGTTAAGGATATTTTGCTACTGATCTGACATGGTATTTTTCTCACTGACTTCATTTGTTGTGCTTGCTTCCTTTCTTTTCCCTGAGTAGACTTCACCCCATGGTTCCTCTAAGGTTTTGGGAAGAGGTGTGTACAGGTCTTAGCACAGGGCTGAGAACAGAATGGCTGAGTGATCAGCAGGCCTGAAGGTAGTAATAGGGTTTCTCAGGAGCCTCTATGGAGAGTCACATCCAAAAATTATAACTAGAAAGGTAACTTCTGAGCAAAAGTGGATTTCAAGCAACAGGAGATGACATCTCAGTGTATCTCAATGTGAGCAATCTCCCCATTCCCTGAACTCTAGTCCACAGACAAGGCCTGAGGAGACATCTGCAGCAGAAAGAATCTACTTGCTTTTCTTACCTTAGCCACAGGTGAAGGTGTCATAGCTTTAGTGGGACCCAATGTACTTTCATAGCACAGACTTCCTGTTGGCTGGAGTAGAGATTCAGTGTAAAGCTCATATACTACCCCTCCAGTCATGTTTGTAGTAAGACTGTGGTGTCTTCTCCAGCACGGGGTAATTGTTTTGAAAGGGAGAGCATAAAAAAATTTTCACTTTTGTGTATTTTTTATCAGTAGGTAACCATCCCCCTAGTTTTTACACCACTGCATCTCTCCATACTGTCCTATGTGTGTCTCTATGTCTTACTGTAGGTTGCCTCATATTATTTTTATAAATATGGAAATGCTACAGTGACTGCTTACTTTTGGCAATGAACTGGTGATGAATTACCTAAAATATCAAAGCAAACTCTTAATACGGTCTGTGTCAAGGTCCTGAACTGGCTCACAATTGGAGGAAAATTTACAAATGCAATCATTGGTGTTTGAAAAAAAAATCTTTCAAAAGCTTTTAAATAAGTTGTACATTGAGAAAGAGAAAGTCAATGGTTTTGTTAATTTAAAAAGCTATACAACTTATGGCTGAAGAGTGCTTGCCATGTACACATAAGCACTGGCTTTGATACCCAATGCTCACATAAAACCAAAGCATTGTAGTACATACCTGTCATTTCAGCATAGGGGTAGGGGAGACAGAGGGTCCCCAGGACTCAAGGTTCAGAGATTTTAACTCAAAAGACAAGGTGGAGAAGTGACTGAGGAATATACTCAATACATGCTGTACAGTGACATACATGAATGTATGCAGGCACACACACATGCGCACATATACAGGCAAGAATAAAAAAGGCACACATCTGCTTGATAGTGAGAGATAGAAGAAGAAAAAAAGCTGGTTCAAAAATAATGACAGCAGTGATTGCATCAACAGCAATAGCTTGTGACTTCTTTGCAAATTCAAGAGCGAGAACCAGACTTCGGGAAAGCAGTGCTGTTTGCTTTGGTACAGAAATAAGTCATAGATTATTTTCTTCTTCCAGTGAAATACTAGGCAAATGGAGTATTTATATGCTTCCTTTGACTAAAATGCTATTGAAAATGAATATGAACCTAGTGGGAATTTAAGCATTGCATATTGTCTAGCTGACAGAGTCATTTGTAAAAGCTGGGATATTTTATACCCCATTGGGGCTTCATTAGGAATTGTAAAGAGCACTGGCAGCTGCAATAGAAATACAGCCTTCTTCCTCCCCACAACGACTTTCCCTTGCCTTTTTATGAGGGCCTTTAAAACTCATTTAAGTTGCACCAAAGTTAATCATAAAGATAGATACCAACTACCCTGGAAGGACTGGATCCCTTGCACCTTTCTGCTCCTCACTCAATTTTTTTTTTTTGGATAACCATATACAGTTAGTTATAGATTTCTCCTCTCGAAAGGCCATGGAAAGAAACTCTCTTCAATTGGGGGAGGGCACTAAGGGGACTGAAAATCCTCAAGACATCTGCGCTCAGAGAATTTCAGCTGACTTAGACCAAAATATAAAAAAAGAACTAAAATGCTGACAAATGGTATCTCTGCACGGGAGATATTAACACTCCGACCAAGGGGGTGCAAACTTGAACAGATGGTACCTTGGGATGGAAGGCTCACACTGCTTCATGTTGCTTGTTTTTTTTTTTTTTTTGTAAATGTTTATTTTAAATTTGGTGGTACAAACAGGAGGAAAAAAGAAGAAAAGAAAAAGAAAATAGAATGTGACAATGGCATCATCCAGGGACACACTTGCTTTAGCTTCTTTTTAAGAACACTATGAAGACACTTATAATCCAGACTGGCCTCTCAACCTTTGCTGTTTTAAAGTTCTCCAGGGAACCAAGGATGGAGATACTATGAAGCAACCAGTGTGTTAAGTCAGATGATAATTAAGGCCTGTGTCAAAGTGAGACCTTTGACCATCAGAATGGAAACCTCAGGTTGCTCTCTCTGGGCCTTAAGTCCTGTGGGTATCATCACCCAGCACTTTATAGAATAGCACTTAAGACTCAGGGAGAGACAGAAATCTTAGTGTGTCACTGTGACTGTTTATTTATGAAGGACAATAGGTTGGCAATGGCTTGCCTTAATTGCCAGTAAGCGCTGTCAATAGTTTAGCTGTTAATTTGTGAGCTTGGTCACTGTCAGAGAATACTAGAGGCCACTTAGGGTGTATACATTGGACTAATCTGGTGATGTCACATGATTAGTTGTTTTGGTTGTATTATTTCTAAAACAAGTATTTTGGAAGCTGGATTTTTTTTTCTTGATGTATGCACACATCTGAGCTTCTCAAGAAAATCTTACAGGTTCTTTGTGTGTGGACTGTCTTATGTTTCCTACACCTCCTGATTTTACTAAATGACAAATTAAGTGCATGTCAACTGGACTCTCCAACCAAGAAAAAAAAAAAGCAAGGGTGGAAAGATCAAATGCTAATTTCGTAATAGAAAAATTGAGAAGGGGGCTTGGAATATGACTATTGGTAAAGTGCTTGTAAGGACTTGAGTTTGGATCCTCATCATAGACACAAAAAGCTGGATGTGGCAGCATATCCATGCAATCCTAACACCAAGGAGACAGAGATGGGAGGATCCCAGGGCTTTGCTGGTCAGCTAATTTGTGACCTCCTGGTTCAGTGAGAGACCCTGTCTCAAAAAATAAGATGAAGAATGATTGAGGAAGACATCTAACACAGACCTCTGGTCTCTCTACATATGCACACACATACACATACATCTGCACATACATGTTAACACAAATGAACACTTATATGCCCACACACACCATGAAGAACAAATGTTCAGGAAATAAAATGCTTAACAAATCATATATATTGACCTCATCTTGTGGTCAACAAGTTCTGAGTGTATTCTGACACACGCTGAGTACTAGTTATTACCAGGATCCTTATGTCTATAGACTATGGTGTTGAGCTGCATTGATAACCTTCACTTTTCTGCTCTGTGATGAACACGGGAAATCATTGCACAGCCCAATCCACCCTCAAACACAAGGCACAGGGACGGATGGACACTGGGTCTTCTATACCGAAACTGCAACTGAAACAGGCAACTCAACATCTTAGGGAGGCCTAGACAATGCTCTTAGAGGTCAAGAAGTCACAAACAAGACTCAGGTGACAACACAGAGCTTAGCTGCTAGATAGCACTATGGCTATCACAAAGGCAGATGCCGCCAGTGTAACTGAACATCAGATGTACCTTGGGAACTCTGCCATGGCCACCCTGGGGATTAGATGTGACTGCAACTGATGCTAAGCCCCTGTAGCATATTTTGATGGAGAACGAGGGTTCCTGCTACCTCATCATGGAGATTGAGCCATATGTCCTGCCTGAAGTACAGGAGAAGCTGCAATCAGGGATTTGGCATTTGGAGTTTTGTAGGAGAACACTTGGGATGTGTCTGTCTAAATAGATGATGTCTTCCAAGGACAAGAATTGAAATGTTGCCCAGCTAGAGGTAATGATGAATGTCCAACTGCTCACACTTCATTAAATCCTGGACTTTCTTGGGACCAGCTGTTTTCTAGCTTTGTTGTGGTTCATCCTTTAAGCCACCACCTATATTTGGAAGAACCAACCTACCTGTTGGCATTGTTATTGTCCCATGGGTGCTTTGAAGACAGTGTTCATGTCTTCCTGCTGCCATACTTTTGGCGCCTAAACAATTGTCTCTCATATTCAATAGATGGATTGACATGAGTTGTTCTCCTTAAAAGATGGTGTCTGAATAGGATAGAAAGGGTAGATGGAGCATTGAGGAAAGTCCAGATGCTTAAACTTTGAGACCGCAGGCTCAGGGCATCTCCAAGCCCTAGAAACTATAACAAAGAAGTCTGTTCATGGACATCTGGGAATAACTTCAGGGACAGTACCCCAAATGTACACCCACCATTAATCTTCTTAGAGGACTCAAAAGCCCTGGAAAAATTCTCTCAGGGAGATGGCATGCTTAAAGGGGTTATGCCTGCCAGTACTTTGAAGAATGCCTCAAAATCCCACAGGAGGCTCTTTCTGTGGAAGAGACAGATTCCAGTATTCACTTATGTTTTCATACGTGTCTTCGGAAGATAAAAAATGTTACTATACTTGTGCTTTTAGCAAATGTAACACATCGAGCTAGCAGAAGAAACATAAGCCTTGAAACAAATTCTGTAGTCAACTCTGACTATGAGTTGTGCATTTTGGATGATTAGCTAATTTCTCTGAACCTGGCCTTCTCATGGATAGAGTGCACCTTCTACTTCGGATAGAGAACAATTCCATAGATAGAGCATACATATCTCCTATTTCTGAGACAGAGAACAATACACCAACTGGTGGTATAAGTGGCTTTGTAAGATAAGGAAGAGAGACCTGAGCTAAAACCGCCATCTTTGTCTTGCTGAGACGCTAGATTCTAGTACAGGAAGAAGGCCTTCATCAGGTGCCTAGCAGATACCACCATGGTTTGGGGGCTTCCCAGTCTCCAGTATTTTGAGCCAAATAAACATCTATTCTCTGAATGCTCTGGTCACAGCAAAATAATAAAAGAGATAGTTCTGGGGTCCACCAGGCCATTCTGTGAAGGAAGACACCCTATGGCTTTAATGGCACCTATCAGAAGATCCAGTAGTATCTATTCCTTCCTTTTTAATGGACCATGGTGTCCAAGAAAAGAACACTCAGTATAGCCAAGTCTTCCTCTAGGGTTGGGTCAGATCTTCCAAGTGCAGAAAGAATCTGCATTCATCACTAGGACATGCCCTTCATCTGGATCCTGTCTACAGAACCAACATCTCCCAGCTTTGACTGTAATCTAGAAGGAAAGCATTGTTTTGTACATAAACAATTGCAGCAACCTTTGACAATAACTCTTCACATTTGTTTTTTGAGAAATGAAGACAGAGCATGTTACATTAACTGAAGAGATTAGGTTTTGAATTATTTAATTTGCTCATAAAGAAATTCTTAGCATCGATCTCAAACATTCTGTAATGCACTTTCAATATAAGTGGGATATGTCAAAAACTTTTAGAGATGGTGTTTCATTTTCAAAGCCAAGTCTACATTTCAAAACATCTTTAAAGAGTTATATTGTGGTTTGGATAATTGGAGAATCTTTAGGGTTGGAAGGGCCCCTTGTGCCCTGGCAATTTTCAAGTGCATGGTGATTCTCAGCCCCTAACTTTGTGTATCTCCTGGGATGCCCTAGTATCTCCTCCACACCCAGTTGTTGCTAGAGTGGACCAGTAAACCAGCTGTATCATCACCATCTGGAATTTTTAGAAACAGGAAATCTCAGGACCCAATTCAGGCCTAGTGGTGGAGAATCTGTGCACCCTCAAGTAATACACGCATGTGCTGGGCTGCAAGAACCATATGCCGGCAGCCTCCATCAGACACTCTCACTGTTGGAGGAGCTTTAGTCTAAGCTCACCTTCAGCCATTTTAGGTTAGTCCTGATGCCCTGTGCCAAAGCAAAGGGAGTTTTAAATATTCTTAGGGGACTGTTCCTCTGCAGCAGCATGTGAAAGTCCCCTTCTTCCTCAGATTCAGTGTGTGGTCACCAAGGTTCTTCTTGACTACACTCAGGGTGGCCAGTCTGCCTTTTCCACTGTAGTTACAAATGTGGTTTGGAGACACTGTCTCTGGGTAATGTTAAGTTTCTTGTGTTAGCTTCTGTTCTTGGGGATATCACAGGAAGTTAGTAGCAGCTCTATGCTGGGATGAGCAGCTTACCCTGGTTTGTCTGGGAACATCCCAATGATGGCACTTCAAGTCTCACACTCTCTAGAAACATTTTGGGACCCTGTCACCTCTCCATCTTTTCTTTCTCTGGTTAATATACACGTTTCCTTCAATTCACTGGCCATTACTTATACTTTTAGGGAAACATCTACGTCTGGTGTCATACAATATAGGATCTCTCAGATGGAGCAAGAAGGGCACAGACACAAAGTTACAGTACAAAATTACATGACAGTTACAGAGAGCCCTCTGTTGTTATTTTTAAAATGTTAATTAAGAGATTTGGAAGGGACAATCAACATCTTTCTGTCATTTCATAAATTTGGGTGCTAGACCCTGTGCTTATCTGGTACTTTTTTGGTCTTTTTTTTTTTTTTTTTGAGACAAGGTTTCTCTATGTAGCCATGGATGTTCTGGAGCTCAGACCAGGCTGGCCTCAAATTCACAGGGATCTGCCTACCTCTGCCTCCGGAGTGCTGAGATTAAAGTCATGCACCACCATGCCTGGTCTCCAAATTAGTTTTAAAGTACTAAATGTTGTAGAGTTAGTTAAGAAACTAGAAATCATCACCTTCAGGATTTTCAGAGGCAATTATTCTGGTCTAAAATAGTATTGACAAGATAATCCTAATAAAGAAGAAAACTGTACATGAATAAATGGCCTTATTATGGTGATATTTATCACTAGGAAGAAAACTTGGAATAACATCAATTATGAATATAAACTATGGATGAGAGAAACTTGAGAGAAACTTGAGAACATGAGACCCCAATGCTCATGGTGACAGCGTAAATCGAAAGTGTGTAAGTGCAGCGGTAGAATTTCTTATATAATATTGAAGAAAACAAAACCCCAAATTAAATCCAATCTGGAACTACAGCACGTACTAAGTTTATGGTTTCATTTGGAAAAAGAATGGAAGTAACTGCCTTTTAAATTACTTGCAGAGGTGGTACAAGTGCTCTGACCTTATCCTAGCTGGGACTCTGTTGCTGTTACTGAGGTAAAAGTTATCAGATGTAGATGTTCATGTCTAAGTGGTTATTTTAGTTTTGAGCTGTTTAAAACAACATGTCTTTTAAAAATAGTGTGTGTGTGTGTGTGTGTGTGTGTGTGTGTGTGTGTAGTTAGGGGCTGTGTATATGCTACTCATGGAGGCCAAGGGAAGGCTAAGGGTGTACTGCTCTGTTATCTACTTTATTCCCTTGAGACAAGGTCTCTCATCAAGCCTTAAGCTCATCATTTGGGATAGGGTGGCTAGCCAGTGAGCTTCCTACATCCATTAACCATTTTTTTTTCACGTGAGAGAAGGCATGCACCTACAGCTGACTCTCAGCATCAACTCTACACAGAACTTCCTCTTCTGGAAATGAGATGAGAACTGCTTTGCAGTATATCACTGTGTGTCTTGAAATAGATGTGCATGGTTTACATGCTGTGTGATGGCATTCATACACAGCATGCATTTATACACTTTTTATGTAATATGTATATCTGATCTCTCCCTCATGTCTGTGGGTATGTGGGTCTCTGTGGATATGCTCACACCTCCATGTAAAGTTGTCTTGTACCTGGGGATGGGATTTTAGGATCATCTGCTGAGCCCTTTCATCTTACCAAGGAGGACTCTGGTCCAAGCTGGGTGTGATTGTAGCATCCGCTCTCATTTGGCCATTTTGGAGGATCTCCCTTATCCAGTATCAATTAACCCCTGATACCACAAGCTAAGTGGTGTGTTACGATTCTATCTTACAAATGAGGACCATCAGTCTGAGAAAAACTAGGTAGCTTGTGCAATAAACAATTAATGTTAGGAGAAAAGAAAAAAATGCTAATGAAATCCACCAACAAAAAGATGTATGTCAAATACCAGTGAGATGATACTTTCATTTGTTTTATTTGGTTGTCCTGAGACAGGGTCTCACGTAGCCCCAGAGTGGGCTCTGACTCGCTATGCAGCAGACAATGACCTTGAACTTCTGACCCTCCTGCCTCAGTCTCTTGATTACTGGATCATAGGTGTGTACTACTGTGCTCACTTTATGTGGTGCTGGCGCTCAGACTCAGGGTCTCTTGTGAGCTTGGTTAAGTGCCTACCAACTGAGCTACAGTCCTGGCTCCAATACTATTAAAAATGCTTTTCCAAAAAGGCCATGAATTTAAGAGCGTAAGGAGGGGTTTATGGGAGGATATAGAGAAAGGAAAGGGAAGGGGAAATAATGTAATTATAAATTCAAAAATAAAGGTAAAAATTTGTCAAACTTCTGTAGCTGGACTGAAATGAGAATTCTTCTGTGCTGCCAGCAAGATATATCAATCGAGTATGACTTCTCAGAGAGAAATCTGGCAAATGTGCTCCGTGGACTTGAAGTACCTTGGTTAGCTCTTTGGTGCAGATCTGGAATATATAAAATTCCATTCTGAGGAAGGACTCTGAGGCTGGGCTCTCGCATGCTTAGAGCCCATGCTTAATCATGTACGAGTATGTACAATATAAATGTAAGTATAACTTAATATAAAAAGATGTTCCTCGTAGTGCTGTTTATAAGAATCAAAGAATGAAATCGTAATGTAAACGAGCATTAACAAACCAAGGTCAGTGTCTGAATATAGTACTCACAATGTATTATTATACAACTATTAAATATATTATTTGCCAAAGCGTGAGTTCTGTTACAGTGGTATAGAATAGAAATCAAGCCACAAAGCAATGCGTACAATGTAGCTGCCATCATATTAAAACCAGGAGCAAAAGGAGGCCACTCTACTTGTAGCCTACCATACTCAGTGGAGGTTACTTTTATGGTTTCCTTTTATGACTTCATTTTATGCCTATATTCCTCTCCCTTTACTGGTTCTAATATTAACATGCATAAATTTTTATTTTTGAAAAGGTGATATTGATCTTCTTTCAAAAAACACACAACACGGGGGAAATAACCAAATTTAAATCAGGCCCAGCAGACACTGAAGCTACGTTTATTCTGCTCTGTGAGACGACACACAGTTTGAAGCTCTAGGCCAGTGGTTCTCAACCAATAGATCGTGACCCCTCCTGGAGGTCACATATCAGATATTTACAATGCAATTCGTTAGCAGTAGCAAAACTACAGTTATGAGGTAGCAACTGAACAGTTTTATGGCTTGGGGTCACCGCAACAGGAGAAACTGTATTAAAGGGCACCAGTATTAGGAGGGTTGAGAACCATTTTTCTAGTTGCTGTCAGGTCAAGGACTTGTGTATCCCGGAGCTCAGTTCCTCCAGGTAATAGATGGTGATCCTCTTCCAGTACATCTCTTCCCTGGGAGGAGACAGACCCTGAAATGCTGGATCTTGTAGCATTCCAAGAGAAACCAGAACTCTGGTTTATCAGTGGCAACAACCCTCAAAACTTTAAAGCACCAATCGCCAGGAAGCAACCTGGGCTATTTGATCTGCACCTGCAGTCAGGATTCCTACCTGAGTGAACCAGTATTTATCTTTAATCAGTTCTTGTAGACCTTGGCCTCACTAAGTGACCCCAGCCCAACCTGCATCTTTAGAAATAGTGAGCTGTAATCAAATTGATTATGTCTGATACCTAATAAAAATGAAATGGACTTAAAGTAGCTTTTCTCACTTGTACTTCCTGAGAGACAGTTTCATACAGTTTAATCAGAAGTTTACTTTATTTCAGAAGTGATAATTTGTCTAAGATTGCACAAGCAGATGCATTTTCTGGGAAGAACCTTAGCATGCCAATATCTTTCCCCCCCCCAAAAGATTTTACAGGTTATATCATATAGCCTGAACAATGATAAAACATGGTGAGACCCTGTGTATCTAAAAAGACATGAAATTGTAAGCTTGCTTCCATAAATGTGCATAAAGCTACAATTCACACACCTACATGAACACAAAACATATTAGCCTTTCAGTGCTGAGGAGATGGCTCAGTGGATAAGAGCACCTGCTGCATAGGTATGAGGACCTACAAAAAACCTGGGTCTGGCCACTTGTTCTGGCGGATGCCCTACCATGACGGGGAAGAGGAGACAGGAGGTTCTCTGGGACTTGTTGGCCTCTAGCTTACCTCCAGATTCAATGTAAGACCCTGTCTCAAGAGAAGAAGTGGAGGGAGATAGTGTGTGACTCCTGATATCTTTCTCTGGCCTTTGTGCCCACACTCAGACACGTGCACCTGTATATACATGGTTTTGAATAGCATGTGCTTGTGCATGTGTGTGTGTGTGTGGGGTGCGTGCATGCGTACACCCCCCCACCAAATATACTCACATACAACTGTTAGCTTTTTGAGAACATCTCTATTTGCACACCTGGTTTCTCTATTTTTGTTTTGAGTTTTAGCTAGAAAGGTAGGATTGGTCCCTTTGTCCTAATACATGACATCTAGAACTTAAGGGATGGACAGCATTTTCTATAAAATAGGAGAGAGTCTTTAATTGATATTTTATTGCATTATTTGTTTATTGTATGAAGTGTGTGTGGCTGTGTGTACTTGTACAAGCTCATGTGGAGGCCAGAGGAGAACTTTGGGTGTCTTCTTCTATCACTCTTTCCTTGTTCCCTGGAGATGGTGTCTCTTGTTCACTGTTGTGACTGGGCTAGTTGGCCCGTGAGCTCCCAGATTTTATCTGTGTCTCTCTGCTCCTCAATTCTGTGGTTACAGATGTGTACAGCCATGCTTGATTCTCTACATGGGTTCTGGAGATTCAGCCTCAGGTTCTAATGCTATGCAGCACGTGCTTTTATGCACTGTGCCATCTCCCAGCATCTGCGTCTGCCTTTATATTGTGACTCACCTCATAGAGCACTCTACGGGTGTTTTGTATACTATGCTGTTTAGGTATTTTCTCAAGTTAATTGTTTGCTAATATCCCAAATTACTCCATGTAGGTATAAGCAGTTGTTTTTCTTTCTTTGGCGTAGTGCTTTTATTTTGACAAGAATGTGACAAAGGATTAATTGGGCCCATTTATTCTTCAAATGTTGGACTCTTGGGCAATTCACCAATTCCACTTCTAATCAAGAGCTAAACTGCCAAGTGGGTAGTTAGGGAAGCTGGTCCTACATCTGCAAATATCAAATGTCTGTGAATGAGACGGAGAGTGCTCTCTCTCTTTCTCTCTCTCCTTTCTGGTCAGATGGTTTCATTTAAACTCTGAAGGGTCAAGGGTGACAGCATGACCTCATCAAATTAGACCCAACTGAGAGAGGTGTTTAGCACAACAGAAAGGAAATAATCTGAAGGGCATTAAATGCAAATGAAATTGCCATCTGCCAACTTCAAAAAACACCTGACCTGAAAAGAAACTCCTGCTTCAAGCTGCAACCCCACCACCTTCTTTCCTTGGGTTGGACAGGGAAGACTGCTTGAGAGCTGCCTGCCAACTAAGGCCTGCCAGACTCCATTTGCATTTCAATATCCCCCTCTCAGACTTCCTCCACTTGAAAAATTTGACAGTGAACCCCAGGAGCAAGAAGAGTGAAGTTCAAACACGACTATTATTCCCTCGCCTCGTGGGTGTGGACGGCCAAATTGGTCATGGGAACCTTTGATATCTAAGAGCAGAAGTCAGTTACTCAGGGTAAGTTTGCGTAGCCACTAGAGGTAGATGCGGAACGTTCTGTAGGATGGAGCCATGAGACAGAGGTCCTGAGGGTGACAGGATTATAGTTTTTATTTGTTTCAGGTATAAATGTTTACACACCAGAAAATGGACCTGGATTTTTAAAAAAAGCAAACATTAAATAAGTAATCTCTTACATAATCACACTTATTAAAGTGTGATAAAAGTTAGAGTGTGTGGTTCACAGCAGTGCTCACCCAGAGTATGCAAGCACCATGCACAGGGCTCGACTTTATCCAGAGTCAATCTAGCCAGACCAGGGAACAAGGCATATGGCAGGCAGTTATAGCTTTGTGTCAGACATGAATCGTGCAGGATGCTTCACCTGTGTGTTCCTCCTTGCTTCACCTGGATTGAAACAACGGTTGATTGACTGAAGCTGAACATAATGGACTTCGGATGAAATCCTGGAGCAGGCATGCTTCTCTCCTCTGTTGGACTCTGGTCGGGGAGTGTTTGGAAAACCATTAGCTCTGTGCATTGGTTGCATACAGCAGAGTGTCTAAGCTGACTTTAGCCCTAACAGCATGCTAGATAGCATGGTTTTATGCGTGTTACAAAACTGTGATTTTGCTTATTTGAATAAAAAGTTGCTATGAAAATTTCATTCATGTTATGTCAGAAAGAAACACTCCCTTACCCAAACACATCAGTTAGATGTTGCTTCTTAGAGTCATTCATGACCATGGCACTGATTAACTGAGAGCAATCATCCCCTTTTGACATCTCAAATTTTTAAAAAATTAAATAATTAGCTTATTTGTTACTTATTCACTTTACATCCCTCTCACTGCCCCCTTCCGTTTACTCCTCCCACAATCTTTTCCCCATCCTCCCTTCTCCTCTTAGCAGATGGGCCCCCCCCCGGATATCCCCCCACTATGGCACCTCAAGTTTCTGTGGGGCTAAGCACTTCCTCTCCCATTGAGGCTAGACACTGTAAGCCCAGCTAGATACAGGCACAGCTTGTGAGATAGCCCTTGCTCCAGTTATCCGGGACCCACATGAAGACCAAGCTGCACATCTGCTACATAAGTGCGGGGAGGCCTAGGTCCTGCCCGTGTATGTTCTTTGGTTGGTGGTTAAGAGAGCCCAAGAGCCCAGGTTAGTTAATTCTGTTGGTCTTCCTGTGGAGTTCCTATCCCCTTAGAGGCCACAATCCTTCCTCCTATTATTCCATAAGAGTCCCCAAGCTCCATCCAGTGTTTTGCTATGGGTGTTTGCATCTGTCTGAGTCAGCTGGTGGGTGGAGCCTCTCAGAGGACAGCTGTGCTAGACTTCTGTCTGTAATCATAAAAGGGAATCACTAATAGTGTCAGGGATTGGTGCTTGTTATGGAATGGGTTTCGAGTTGGAATTTGGGAATGGGCCAGATATTAATTGGCCATTCCCTCAGTCTCTGCTCCATCCCCAATCCCAGGTTAAGTTTTGGGTCAAAAGTATTGTGGGTGAGTTGGTGTCCATATTGCTCCATGGGGGTTCCTGCCTGGCCACTGGACACAGCCTTCCCAGGCTCCATATCCCCAATGCTGTGAGTCATAGCTAAGGACACGCCCATTGATTCTTGGGCTCCTCCCCTATCCCAGATCTCCCTCTCTTCCTGGAGATGTCCCCCACCTCCTCATCCCCATCAGTTGCAGATTTTCATTCATTCTCATGGCCATCCAGACATCTTCCTGTTCCTCCCCAGACTCAACCCTTCCCCCTCCCTCCCAATCCTTGAAAGAGCACATCTAGTGATTTTTTTTTTTTTTCAAATACCTTTTGGTGCCTCCTAGAAAGTCTAGGTGGTTCTTAAAAACTTTTAACCCTTTCCAATGCCGGTGCGATTCCATATGGTGCACTGCATCTTTGCAGCATTGTTGGTGGCCTGTAAGTGGCTGTGTCACAAGCAGCAGTGGTGACCAGGCACTGTTGTAGGACCGTTCTTGTGGTTTCATATTACACACAGTTTTCTTACTTTTTGAATGACTCAGGTTTATGAGCTATAAATAAGTGGAAATTAAAAAAAAAAAACTTGAGTACTAGGTTCCCCTGGGATTATGGTGAAGAAATTCTGACAATAGAAAAAGGGATTTCTTCACATCAAGGCCTGTTGGATTTTCTGAGACAAGATAACCCTTACAATGTAGCCCTTGGTTAGCCTAGAACTTACTATGTAGACAACGATGGCCTGGATATTACTGAGACCCATCTGCCTCTGTTGGAGTTACATGTGTGTACCACCATGCTAAACTAGTGTAGACTTACAGAAAACTTTTGTTTCCAAAGTGATGTGAGCTATGGATGATGGATGGAACCTATCTCAGAGATAATGATACATTTACAGGTTTGTCTCCATTTTCCAGACAAAGGTCATGAGAGCACAGCTCATAAGAAAAAGTTAAATAAAACACAGATGAATGTCATAATAGTTTCTTATACATCCACTAAACAGAGTCCTCAATATTATATGCAATAACTCAGTGTTTAGAACTTGTTCTTTTACTTGGCAAAAGCACCTAGGGAAGACAAAGAGTGAAGCCTCATCACCAGAAGGTGGAAGACATAGAGAAAGGGGGGTTTCTTTTCATGATCCAGCATTGTTAAGTCGTGGGTACAAGAATCCTGGGTTCAGACTGAAATCTATGGAGACAGAAGTACCTTGCTGCATGGAACAGAGGAGTGAAAGCGTCATCTTGGAGAGGTGTGTGGAGGGTAGAGAAATAACTGTGAACTAGAGCAGAGGGGGCTCAGTATCTAGTTCTATGTTTGTAAATGGATGTCAGGAGGTCTTTGTGGCTCAGCTCTCTCGCCAAAGCAAGAATGGCACTGAACAAATGTCTTCTGAAGTCTTTCTGATGATGCACTAAGATCTCCTGGGACTTGGCCATGGATGACCTAGGGTTGGAGAACCACTCTCTCATTTGTGGTTCCGTGATCGTCCACACATCTCCACTGAAGTCTGTCCTGCTCTCCTAATCTGCAAAATGTGCCAGTCACAGTAGTTTAAGAGGATTGTAGAGAAGGTTACATTCCAGAGTCAAGGGGAAGAAGTAACTTGTTTTTGACCCTAGGCAGGAAAAGTAAAGAATGAACATGCAGAAAGTAAGTGCTGCATAAGGTAAAGCTTTCTCTATAGCAAAGATGCATCTGAAATATTAGTGGTTAATCCTGATAGCCCTGGAGCTAATGAACAGCATGCCAGCATTACCACGGAACTACTTAAATACACTGATAAAGGGATACTAAACAAAAATATTGATCTCTGCCAAAAGAAAAAAGACCTGGATAACCCACAGTGGTGTTTGACCTGTGGGTGGGGAGTGGGTTTGCATCTTTCTCATTCTGTTGTGTATGTAGTAATGATACAGGATGACTTCATCAGCCCAGTGCTTCCTAGAAAAGAGAAAGAGGACTTGGGCAGGAGGCCTGTCAACTTTGTTGGCTTGGTCATGGTGACACTTCATCGATCTTGTGCCATTTAAAAGATGGTCAGTCACCTCCCTGCCTTGGAATTGGGTCAGAGAGCAGCGATCCAGAGAGGCATTTGTTAGCAGCAAGGAGGCCGTCAGAGCAGGTAGCAGGGGATTTATGAATTGAGCCCAGGAACGTGGGTGTGGGGGCGCACATCTGGCCACAAGATGCACTCAGCTGCCTTTTGGATGAAGAGGCTTGGTCAAAGGTCATGGCAGGTTCAGGGGGATTGCTGGGGTGGGAGACACAGTGAAAGTAAAGAAGCCACCCTCCTAGATCTCTGTGTCCCCAACAGGGACAGAGTCCTGCTGCTGCACAGGATCAACAAACTCGTTCTAAGCTCCTGGAATCTCAAAGCTGACACTTTTTCTAAAGTTTTATGGGAAGACAATTGAAAGCAATTCAAACTACAGGGACACTGCTCTATAGCCATTGTCAAGGGAGCTGAAGAAAACACATTCCTCCTAGCTTCCAGAGTTATAAACTCAGCAACAGAGAAGCCGCAAAGTTGTCTTTCACAGCTTTGGTTGTTTTGAAAAATTATATTAGTAAAAGATCTGAGAAATGTTAATAATGTTTAAGAAATTACTCTGTGTGTATATATATGTATGTGTGCGTGTATATGTGTGTTTATGTGTGTATGTATGTATCTGTGTATGTATGTATGTATGTATGTATGTATGTATGTATGTGTCTATGTGTCTATGTGTGTATATGTGTATGTGTGATTCTCTTGCTGGAGGATACGTGTAAGTCAGAGGAGAGCTTTGTGGAGTCTGTTTTCTCTTCCACTCACCCTTACATGAGTTTCACGGATTGAACTCAGGTCCTCAGGTACCAAGTATCAAATCTTGGTACTTGCTCTCAGTTTCAAGTTCAGCGGGTTGTGGTCTTGGTTGTTGCTTTGTTTGCATTTGTCTCTCATTTCATCTGGAAGACAGAAGGTGAGAAATGGAACCCTACATCATGACCAAGAGATTCAGCACCCAAGAAAGAGTTGACTAAATCTGTCTACCTCCTCAGCTGGGATTCTCCAGAAGTAAATTTTTATGGCTTCCCACCACACTGCTTTTTTTTCTACTGTGTGAGAACCAGTGCTACTGACAGAGGTGAGTTATTCTGTGACATACGAGGAACATTTCTTAAAGTCTAATAAAGTAATCCTCAGCTGGTAGCTCTTCTAAGGGGAGTATTGAGTGTGAGTTTTCTGTGCTCGTTGAGGACTCCAGAAGTACACAAGGTTCCCAAAAGAGCATCTGTGGAGCTGCATTTCCAACTAGGCATGTGTGCATTGCTATATACCTAATTTCAATCTAGCATGTTCCTCACCATGGATTTCTAGCTAGAGGTAAGTATTTTTTTCTTTTTGCGCATTCTTGGCTACCTCACTTTGGAGGCTGAAGCATTTAGTGTTAGAATCTGAAGCACATGTCAATAAAAGCAGAAACATAATTCATCTGAAGTCCAGACCCTACAGTGAGACCTAGGGACACAAGGCAAGTTCCCTCATCTACTCTAGCAGTGAAGAAGGAGGCAGAGAGGTCTTCCTACCTTCGTCATGTCGTCTTCACTTAGATGAAACCTAGCAGAAAATGTCTTGGCAAACAAAGAGTTGATCCAAGCAAATAGTCTTCAGATACCTTATCTATTTATTAGTTACTTTGCTATTTGGGTTTAAGGTTCCAGCAGGAGAGGCAGGAGAGGCATGGGAGCAGGCAACTGGAGCAGGAAGCTGAGAGACTGAGTCTTCAACCATATACAGAAAACAGACAAAGCAAACATACCTCAAAGTCCATCCCCTGAATGATAACTTCTTCCAGCAAGGCTCCATGTCCTAAAAATTCCCTTACCTTCCCAAACACTGCTACCAACTGGGACCAAGTGTTCGGATACGAGGAATAATGCCTGTGAGGAATATTTCTCATCCAAACCTCCACATGTTCTTAAGAATCTTTTCATCTGAAAAAGAAAGAAAGATACACATGAGGGGAATGACCCTCAATGACCTCCTTACTGGGCCTATAAGAATTATGGTAAGGACATAGCCTGGTTGCTTTAAATGTTTCAAATAAGTCTGCAATAATGTGTTTAGGATCAGTGAGTATACAGGCTGCTTCAAAACTTCTGGGACTTCTGAATTACAATACTACCCATACCAATATACCCAAGCTGAACTAGCCATTGGTAAAATTTAAGTCTGGTAGTCTGCTATGGAATGAGTGTGAAATATCTCCCATAGGCTCACATACTTGAAAACTTGGTCCTCAATTGGTAGCACTGCCTTTGGATGGTGTAGAAATTTTAGAAAATGTGGCCTATCTTGAGGAGGGAGTTGCATCCCTTAGGGTGAACCATAAGGGCTATAGACCAGGCTGGCTTCTAACCACATCTTTCTGTCTTCTGATCCGCTGCAACAAGCAGTCTTGTGCTTCTATGGCCATAGCTGGAGCTGATCTATCTCCCCTACTTTACCCAGCTACAAGAGACTGCACCTTTATACCGTGAGCCAGAATAAATACTTCCTCCCCTATGCTGTATGTTCTCAGGTATTTGGTTAGAGCAATGGAGAAAGTAACTATTCCATAGTCCTTCTCAGTTTGAGTTATAGGATTTGTCTTATACCTATAAAAAGACTTTGTTCCTTCAAAGAAAAGCAGTCACAAAAATAGACTTAATATTATCCACTAAGCATAAGTGAGAAATTTATATTTCCTCATCAGAACAATACACATACTATTTTGAGCAACATAAATATGTCCATGAAACTAATATCCCAAAGAGTTACTTAATCCTTGGCAAGAACAATACATGAGTTTGTGAAGCAATTAATATTTGGAGTGAAACAACACTTTCTCCTTGTATATGTTTAAATGATGCAAATTATTTTAATGAATGTATGCTACTTTTTTTGTAATAGTTTTGTTATTGGAACTATAGAAGGTTGTCATTTCTTTTCTGTGCACTTTTCTATGACTCCTAAATTTCCCAAAGTATTAAACAAGTATTAGCAAACACACAAGTGGAGATAATGTAATTACATGATAATTATTGTGGTATATAAATTTAACTGTTCTTTTAAAGAGACATTTAATTAAATGTCATCAATTAACTAAACACACAAATATGTAAGCTTTCAAAAATCTATCCTATTAAGTCCTGAATGATAGATTTTCATCACAGATGTATGAAATTTTTAAGCTCACGTAATTTATGTGTTTTAATTTAAGACATCTGCTTTTAATTTGACTAGTTAAAATACCTTCTGTACAATGTTTAGATTTAAAAAAAAAACCCTCAACATCTTTTTAGTTTGACCATCCTTTGCGGTTGAGAAATTTAAAAAAAATCACAATACATTGAATAAATAAATCATTTTCTAAAATCTAAATTGACAACTGTGTCCTGTCACACCAAATCGTTGCCCAGGCTTTGGGGCTGTATGCTCTGGGGAGGTCATTCTTTGCGTCTATAAAAACTTCTCTCTTCTTTGATGACAGAAAGAGAAAAGGAGACTTGTTCAAAGCTTCAGAGAGTTCCGTCTCCTCCCTTTGTGCCTTCTTGAGTGTTTCTTTTACCCCTCCAGATTCCAGTCCTTCTATGGAAGGCAGCCCCCTTTAACCAACACATGTAAGTATCCAGTTAGGTCGTGATGCTATTCTAGGGTCTGTAGGAGTGAAAGCGAGCCATAGGTAAGCCATCAAAGAGCCTATAATTTACTAAGAGTGACAGAGATGTAGCTAATACATCTAATAAAGGCAATATACAGCAAGCGACTGATAAGACCACAAAGAAAAATGAATGTGGATCAAGATAGTGACTCTAAGCATGAAGGAGGGAGGAGTCTAGGGGAGAAGTCACCAGGGCTGAGGTTTGAAGGGTGGCTGGCAGGGGAGGCACTTTCCAAACTGAAGGCTGTAATGAGCAGAAAGGGCCAGCATGAGGAAGCACATGAGTGTGATAAGGAGCAGGCTTTGAGGCTGGGACAGAGGGGAGTCTGGGAGAGTTGGAGTGAAAGATGAAGTCTGAAAGATGGTGAAGAGATATGGATAATAGGATGGAGCTTGAAGTTTATCTTAGTAGGGGAAGATGGACAGTTAATGGTTTCTGGAGGAGGAGAATCATATCCTTTGACTCAACCAATGGTAAATTGCCTTAGGTTGGTTCATAACCCTCACTCATGTCCTTGAAAGCAATTCTAATAAAATGCCCTAGGAGACACACATATACACACACGCACACACACACGTATGTGCACAAAACTTAAAGGCAAGAAAGGGACGTGCTGAGAAAGGACTTGATAAGAGTAGGAGAGATAAGAGAGGATAAAGGGACAGCAAACATGATCAAAGTATGTTACATACATGAAATTGTGAGCGAATAAGCCTTTAATCAAAGTTTCTGATTTGTCACTCTGGCCAACAGCTCAGTCACTGATTTGGAAGAAGATTATGATGTAGACCAACTAGGAGGTCACTGTAATGAGTAAGGCTTAAAGCATAGTGTGAGTGAAGATAACAGTGGAAGGCATGGAAGGAGAAGGGGAGAGGGTGCAGGGCATGCAGACAGTAGACAAGTATAGTCAAAGTTCTGTTAGATGCTGGAGAGCGGAACTCAAAGATAAACCCCAGCTTCCAGGAATCAAAAGGACAGCTTTTTCTCTAAACGATGATATTGAAGGCTAAGCTGAGCTATGATGTGAGACTCGGCTTGAAACAAAAACAAATGACTCCTTAACATCTCAGAGACTTGTGGAGTCCTGGAGATAACACTCAGCTGTCCAGGAAACGTAACTTTACTTGACTTTCTATTGTTACTATCAGTTAGAGTCTAGAGTAGGTAAAGTCCTGAGGGCCCTTTGGTTGTCATAAATTGGAAGTCATGTTTCAGATTTCAGAAGTGAGAATCCTAAAGGTCACAGTCCCATGGCACCATAGGATCATCATATGTAACTTTGATTTTGCAATATTACATCAATATACTTTTTCCATATTCTCTTTGCTCCTACCTTCTCATTCTCTTGGTTTTCTGTTAACGTTTTAAATAGTCAATGCACAATAAATACATACTATATATTTTAATGAGAAACATACTTTTAACACCTTGGTTAAAGCACATTGATAGGGTTTAATAATTTTAATATATGAATACCATGTATTGTCATGCATTATTAAGCAAATAAGTGAGTTTAAATTGTTCTCAATAAGAGTTTTAATGACTGAGAGATATAAGTATGGTTCAATTGGGAAAAAATGTATATTAAATACTTCAGTAACCTAAAAACTTTAAGAGTATTTTTTATTTGTACAATTTACCATCCTTCAGGGATGTTGCCCCAGTTTTTAATTATTTATTTCAATAATTAGAGATAAATTTACAAGATGGAATTACCTGTTCTGAAAGTATGCATATTCTTCTAAGGCTTTTAATATGTATAGTCAAATTATACTATAATTTACATTCCTATCAAAAGATATATGTAAATATTCTGTCCATGAATAATTGGCTACAACGCAAATTTTCTTTCTTTAATCCATACCAATTTAATAACACGAAATGGTTTTAAGATATCCCAGTTGACATAGAGAAAACCTCACTCTCTTCAAGGACATTTATTTAAATCTGATAAAATAAAACACCACAAAATTAGTAAGTGCATAACTGAGATAAAATCTAATGAAAGAAAACACTTAGCTTCCAAGTTCTTAAAATTACAGCAGCAAGGGGCCAGGAAGATGTCTTAATGTGTAAGAGCACTTGTGCAGGCATGAGAACTTGGGTTCGAATCCTAGCACCCATGTAAGTAAGCCAGATATGGCCACACATATGCTTGCAACCCTGGTGCTCTGAGGGGCAAAGACAGAAAAATTCCAGGAGCTTGTTGGCCACCAGCCTAGAACTAGGTTTGGTGGTGGCTTGTCTCAAGGAAATAAGTAAGAGAGTGACAGTCCTCTAGCTTCTGAGGCACACAGGAGAACTCACAAATATGTACATACATAGTATACACACACATATACTCACACACATGCATATATCACACGCATACACACAAACACACATTAGGAGAGAGAAAGAGACAGACAGAGGGACAGAGAGGGAGAGGAAGAGGAAGAGGTAGAGGAAGAGATAGAATGAGAGAGAGAGAGAGAAAGAGAGAGAGACAGAGAGAGAGAGAGAGAGAGAGAGAGAGAGAACACAGCAGTAGGTGAAAGCAGAAGCTGAGGCACAAGTATAGACCACCTAGTGTCTCCGCAGGGCAAGGGCAAGACATAGGCACTCACATACCCAGGTAGAGAATGATGCTAAGTGTGTACAGTACCAGGAGGAAAGAGAATCTACTGTATTGAAAGAGAGACATGAAGTTAACCTCAGCTTCATGGGCACAGTAAGAAAGGCTGTTGTCTGCGTGGGGACACTAGTGGGAAAATGCCATCTTTAGTGAGTACGCCAGGATAATTTCATGTAATAATGACAAACTGCACATAACCATGCAGGAGTGGTCCTGGAGAAGCAGAAACCCTTCCATTAGACCTGTAGAATTTTCCAGAAACCAAAGGAAAACACTATGGAAGTTTGAGGGTAGCAACCAGGAATCGAAAGTGCAAGCAAAAACAACTGCTTAAGATGAGCTCACACAGCAAAATACAAACTACACAAGAACTCTAATCGCCATGCAGGAGAGGCAGAGTGCAGTAGAAACTATGCACTTCAGACACTGGTGTAAGAATAATCTGAAATATCTTTAGAATACTTAAGATATTAAGGAACTTTTTTAAAAGCATAAAACAGGAATTTAACATGAGCAAGAGAGTGAGATTGAAAACTAACCAAAGGAGAAATTTTAAAATGAAAACCATCCACTTGGAGGATTAATAGTGTATTAGATACAGATTCCTCAAGACTCAAAGCCAAAAATATCAACAGCATAAAAACAGTTATCTGATCACAAAGCAACTGTCATAAATGAGGTGTGAAAAGATGGTCTTAGAAATTAGAAACGAAATGAAAATCTCAGACTTAAATCACCCAAGATTAAGGAAGAGACCACAGTGGAAATGAAGAAATCTTTATATTGAAATAATAGCAAAACTTATTATAACAAAATACGTGGCCTGCAACTTAAAGTACTGAAAACACACTTATTTAAAAAACCAAGAAACTGTGTGTGAAAGGGGAACTGTTTCTTTTAAAGCAAGAACAGAATTAATGAAATTCATATAAAAGAAAGAATTAAGGTTGTTAATGAAATAAATGATTAAAATACGAATGATGGCCGGGCGGTGGTGGCGCACGCCTTTAATCCCAGCACTTGGGAGGCAGAGGCAGGCAGATTTCTGAGTTCGAGAGTTCGAGGCCAGCCTGGTCTACAGAGTGAGTTCCAGGACAGCCAGGGCTACACAGAGAAACCTTGTCTTGAAAAACCAAAAAAAAAAAAAAAAAAAAGAAAAAGAAAAGTGAATGAAATGAAATAGGTCAATCACTATCAAAATTGTTCAAGGCAATCAAGAAAGCATACATGAGAAGAAAAATATTTTAGGAACAACAGCCACTTATGAGAGATATTTAAAATGACATAAAAATAATGCGAAGCAATTTTATGCCAAGGAATTAAAAGTCAGTTGAAATAATATATTTTTAAAAATAATTTCTTATAAGAATGCAAACTGTTTGAAAACAACATCAGAGTACAGGGAAGTATCTGAGAGATTCTCTAGACTCGTGAAACAAGCAAAGGAGCTTATCAAGATGGCTGGCTGGTTTCTTTTGTTCTGGATTTTATTTGACCCTTGTGTTCATGTACAACCCTGAATTCTGAATTTCATCTTATCTAGGAAGTGAATGATTATACTAACAGTATCCCTCTAAAGCATTCATCATCCACAAATTTTAGACTCATTGAACAACCTCTGGAAAGAGACTGGATTATTTATATCTGAAATATTCTATACCTGAAAAAAAAATCAAACAACAGCTAAGTCAAAGATCCAACTCTCCACTTGCCCATTTGTAAGCAGATGTCCCTGCTCCTGCTCCAAGCTATTGGTGACTCGGGTGAATAAAGCTCCAGGTCAGAATCCTGAGCTGTGTGTGCTCCTTTTCTTCTGCGTGAACTTGAAATTAATTTCTACACAAAGATTAACAACTCACACTTAATTAAATCTTATATTTTAAGTCCGAATCATATTGTTTAAGAAATACTTCATTATTTTATTTTGTTGTTTTGGATTAGCTGTTTAAAGACAAAAGACTTCAGGCTCCAATTAGCCTCCATAAAAAAAATTAATTTAAGTAGCCTAATTGACAACTTGCTGGAAGCTACATACAGTCTTGGGTGCCTAAATGGTTTAATTCCTTGCAGAAGTGGGGGTAAGCTTTATTTTCTCTTATAAAACAACCCTAGTTTAACCTACTACCTAACGCTCACCAAATGTCTGACTCCTGAACTCCATGCTGGCACCTGCAGCTCACAGTCACCTCTCACACCTGCCTATAACTCCAGCTCCATCAGATCCAGGACTCTCTTTCCTACATTTTGGGCATTTGCACTCATGTGCACATATGCACACATACACACACACACATATGCAAACGCACATACAAACACACACACACATGCCTATCTACATTAATCTGTGGGAGGTATACATGAAGCCCAGGGACAAACTTTCCTGCCAGGAATTCATATTTGAGAAAAGCAAGGTTCAGAGGAGTTATATTGGTTCTAGGTACACGATTTCAGAAGAAGGAAATGTAAGGACTCCAGAACAGCCTGAAGCAGGCAATGTGTCAGAGAAGGTGGATGAGAACTCACTTTCTCTAGGAAAGGCTATTTAGATCAAAATAGAGTCAGGCAAGCTAAGGAGGAAGAACTCATGAAAGAGAGATCTGTCTGGGAGTTGGTAGATAGGAAGGGTGTTAGAAGATGAAGATGTTTGAGAGAAAGATGAAAATATGTTCTGAGCCCCAGGCATAAGGCAGAGGTCATGGTGTTCCTATTGCTGAAAGAACCCTGGCCCTGGGACAGCCCGGAGAACAAAGTACACTGGTTTGAGGACTATGCAGACCAATGGGGCCAATACTCGTCTCATTATGAGCCATGTGGAAGAGTGTGGATTAGGTTCTCAGGAAACAGGAAGGCCTGAAGGGCTGTGGATGGGACAATGTGATCAAAGTTATTTTGTAATTTTTCCAACTACAGAAAATGGAGTGGGCTGGAGAACAATGTGGGTGAACAGAGAGGCATGGGGAGCAGGAGAGAGGATGTTGTAATCATTCATGGGGGAGATCCAGGGGGCAAAGGGATCATATCAGGATCACCAACTGATGACACATAAGGGCGTCTCTGACATCACTCTTGCTCTGGCCAGGACATATGAGATCTTGATGGTCTGCCCATCTTTCCCATTACCTCCCTATCTTTCTACTACTCCTGGACACAGGTCACACAGCAGACACATGAAGCAGGAACTCAGATCATTTGCTCAAGAATTCATTCCTGTCTTAATTACTCACTACCTTGCTAGTACCTGTGATGGTTAATCTTCACTGTCAACATGAAAGGATTTGGAATCACTTAGAAGGTGTTTGTGTATCCATGAAAGCATTTTCAAAATGGCTTAACCAATGAGGAGTTCTATCCTGAATTTGGGCAGGACGTTTCATAATAGAAGGTATACTTGAAGCTGAGTTGAGTATTGACATAAATCTCTCCGCCTTCCAATTGCAGTTACAATGTAACCAGCTATGCCTTGTCCTATCTCCACAGCTTCCCTATCATGACACACTGTATCCTCAAACTGTGAGCCAAAAACCTCTTCTTTCAACAAGTTGCTTCTAGTCAAGTACTTGGTCACAACAATAAGAAAAGCAATTAATACAGACCCTAAATAATTTTTATTCAGGGATTTATTGTCCAAGAAATGAGACTGTTCTGTACTTTCCTCTCAAGGGACTTCTCCATTAGTCAAATTCCTGGTGCCTTTCCACCTGCAGAGATCAAAGTTACCAAAAGTCATTGGCTTGGGTTATAACGACAACCATTTAAAGACTGGTAAAAATTAGTGAAGCACACAGTATGGTTCCATGCAAGGAAACAAAGGAAATGAGCTGCCTCGGGCAAGTGCTCTTTACCTCTGTGAGGTAAGTTCAAAAGTCACCTTTCCAATGCCAGTCTGAGGCCCTGCCCTCACTTCCTATACTATTTTGATATTGATCTACTCTTACTCCAGCTTACGATAAAGCACTGTGAATGTCTACTTTTATCATTATAACAGCCTGGCATATTAAAAACATTGAGATACTGAATGTATGAATGAGTGAACAGATAAATGAATGATTGATGTTAATTTAGTTGGCTGTGATGTGAGGAAATTTCAGTGGTAGTTAAGGGTTTGGATTATGAGGCTCCTAAGATCCCCTCGACAGAAGTGGGCTTCCTTCATCCATTCTCTCCATTCTCTCTCTCCATTCCCTCTCTCCATTCTCTCCATTCTCTCCTCTCTCTCTCTCTCTCTCTCTCTCTCTCTCTCTCTCTCTCTCTCTC
>NW_021604568.1:19312523-19366321 GCF_004785775.1 Grammomys surdaster | reverse complement strand
CTCTCTCTCTCTCTCTCTCTCTCTCTCTCTCTCTCTCTCTCTCTCTCTCTCATCTTTCATTCTTTCTTCTCTGTGTGAGAATGATGTGCATGTGTACATGTGTACGTGTGTACGTGTGTAGATGTATATGCCCATCTGTGTTCCTGTATGAAGAATGAGAGGAATCCTGCTCTATCATGCTACCTTATTCTTTTGAGACACAGTTCTCACTGGACCTGGAGCTAGGCTGGTAACCCAAGCCCCAGTGATCTAGTCTATGCTTCTCACACTAGTGTGGTTGTAGGTGCCTGTGGCCATTTGGTTTTGTAGGTGCTGGGGATTTGAGCTCGTATTCTCATACTTAAAACAGCAAGTACTCTTGCTGCTGAGTCACCTCATTGGCCCATTAACTTTATTCTTATGCTGAAACTCTGTGTCCAGATGCTTTAAGAATAAGGCCCTGGGAGTTTTGCTAACCCTCCAGAGCCCAAGCCTGCACCCTTCCTATGCTTTGTCATGCTTTTATGCTAAGATTAGTTTTCACTTGGCATCAGGAAAATCCTTGTTTTTCTTATAAAGAGAGAACCTGTCTTTACTTTTCTTTGTCCCACACTGTGTTTGTTTGTCTCCTCCCTCCCCTGCTTCTTTCCTTCCCTTCCTCCCTCTCTTTTTCCTTCCTTCCCTCCCTCCCTCCTTCTCTCTTTCCCTATACACCCTCCCTACCCAAACCCCACACCTCTCTCCTGTAAGCCTCATCTTAATATTTGGAACCCATGTAGGATCCCAAGATCTCTAAATCTAAGAATATATTTCATGTCATAGTCTCTGAGAACTACATCTAGTCAGCTGTTGAATTGGGAATGCTTCATTGATATGCCTTTAAGCCAAGTCGGTGTGGCCCCTATCACTGTCCTGTGCAAGTGTTATCAGATGAAATAACATTTTGTGATATTCGCAGGTACTGGTGTCCTGTGACTGCCATGAGGAAATGACTGATCAGTGGACTCAAACACCAATTGGTGCTGGCTGGACTGTGCTTTTGTTGAAGACCATAGAGGAAAATCTGTTCCTTACTGCTAATCTTCAGTGTCTTTGGCTTGTGGACACATCACTCTGGTTGCTATTGCTTCTCTTCTGTCTGAGATGCCCCTCTACCTTCCTTACATTTGATCGCATTTAGGATAAAAACAGATAATGTAGAATATAGTATTCCTCTCAAAATCTTTAATTTAAATATACTTTTTTTGCTGCACATATTGATATTCACCCTTTTGATACATATGGTAATGTTTATGGGTTCCAAAGCTTTGGGAACCCACATTCAACACACCACACAAGGTAAAACTTACTTTGCCCTGCCATAATCCCAGGCGAAGTAGTACCCTAGTGTAAAGTTAGCCTAAAAATGTAATGTGTGCTTTATGTTTATGTTAGCAACAGGGTGACCCGATGGAAGGGAAGCTACTCAGGACAAAGCAAGCCTGAAGCCATTTCAATGATGATCCAATCCTTTCTACATAATCAGTGAGGAATAAAATGGAGATGGCCAAGTATCCCACTCTGTGGTACTTTGGAGGATGCAAACCTGCTTCTTTCAATAATTTCCCCCAAAGAAGTGTTGGTTATTATTTCTATAGTAAGGATCACGGGTGGGGGCTCTAGAAACAGCCTGCAGAGGCTCGAACCTTCTGTTTCCATGCTAAAACGCTAGGGATTTGTGTCACCCACCAGTGGAAGGCCTCTTTATTGCAGCAGGTGGAAGACTGAATTATAAACACAGTAGAGTACCTTGTTCAATGACTGTGAGAGTCATTGTGATTAGCATCAGTATTGTCTTCAGATCACTGTGAGGGAAGTAGGTGCCCTTCTCAAACAACTGACTGAGTGTGTCTTTGAAAAAGACAAAGAACTTGAGACCAGATCTGGGAAAACTCTTGGAAACCTGTCCCATCATTCTGCCTTTCACCAAATCATAAAAAAATAAAAATAAAAAAAACAGAAAAAAGCTGGGTGGCTATTTCAGGAACTGAATTGTTCTCAAACTTCACAGGTCTTAAAGACTCTTGCCCCACATTTATTCTTCAGAAGTTATAATGTGCTTGTTTGTTTCAGCAAAGTGTCATTTAAAAACACTTTAGCATGTGCAAAAAAAAGTATCTACTGGTACTTACAAGTGCCAGTTTTAAAGTTGTATCGAGGAGAAAGAACTATTTAACCAAATAAGCGTGGGCTCTGAATGTGTCCAGATATTCCATTTAAGGATCCAGTGGTGCTGTGGGATAAGGTAGGAGTCACCAGAGTTGCACAAAAATTGCCACAGTATCATGTCAGAATTTTGGATTAAAGATTACAATGTAACTTAACACAGTAAAGAATCTGATATGTGTCTCGGTTTCTTTTCTTGTTGCAATGGTAAGATACCCTGACAAAAGCAACTTAAGGGAGAATGTTTATTCTGCCTCACAGTTCAAGGAAGTGGTTCACTGTGGCAGGGAAGTCAAGCAGGCAAGGCCTTAAAAGAAGCTGGTCACCTCACATTCAGAATGGAAATGTAGAGTGATAAATAGATGCTTTCTATACAGTCCATGATCTCAGCTGTAATGAGAATTTCTAGTTTCTTTGGAGACTCAGTTGTGCCATGTGATATGTTTCTGGAAGCTGGCTTATGAAAGGGTGTTTTTTTGAAGCAGACATGTGAGAGGATGTTTTGCTGAGAATAGACTTGTGGTGATTCTCTAGAAGCTGTCTGGTGAATGGGCATGTGATGTTTTGCTGGAGCAGACACTTGAGAGAATGTTTGGAAAGAGTATAAGTATAACCCAATAGACAGTGGACAATGCTCTGGCATTGGTTCACTTTGCTGGTGTTCATTGGGCTTCACTGATACTGGTCTTTGCTGATGATACAATTGCATTAGTTCTCCTTGATGTCTTTGCAGATCTTCATTGGTAATGACTTCATAGAGCACACCAAAGAACTTCTGGTGGCATACCAGCTGCTTCTTGCTGCTTCAGAGCACTTGCACTCTGCTGAAAGGTAGAGCCTCACAGATTTTTCTAGATCAAGCCTCTGCTGCTGATTTGAGTAAACTGGGCAGCTGACAACAAAGAGTGGAATCACCTCAAAGAGCTACTTCTAAACAGGCCCACATCCCCTTTTCCTATTAGCCATTTTCTTTCCCTACCTTTGGAAAGGTGGGTTGAAGCATTTAAGAACCCTTATTAAAGTAGGTTTTAAAAAATATAAGCCTACATCATCCCAGCAAGTGGGGTCACCCATAGTGAGGTCTTTCCTCTTCATTACTAAAGTCAAAATCATCTGTCACAGGCCTGTCCAGAGGCTAACTAACATAGATAATCCCCCAAGGAGGTATTTGGGGGCTTGTCTTTTAAGCCCTTATGATTCTGTCAAATGGACAATTAACACCAAAAATTACAGAATGAGATTAAAGGTTAAGTTAGGAAATACAAATAGGACAGAAATGGAAGCCAAAATGGAACTCACTTCATGGGAGAGTAAGCAAAGTTCACAGGGCTCTGGTTTGTGGCACCAGAAGTCTGACTGGAGGCTCTGTTCATGCTGGACAAGAGGTACAGTCTAAGCCTCAAAGCATAGCTTTGAAATCAGACATAGATGGTGTCTACCTCCTGTCCTGAGGCTTGCTCTCAAGAATGGAATCAGTGCTGATTAGCTTGTAGGAAGTTGGCATTAGAACGATGACATCACAAGGTTGCTGTGGTTGTTAAAGCCAAGGACATGCCCTACTATGCATCCAGGGTAAGTGCTCAGAGAGTGCTGCTCATGTATGAAAAGAAGATTGGCAGCAAAGCTGATTCACTCAGAAAAGTGTGGCACGGAAGTTTGTATCTAACACAGAAAAGCAACTAGCTTTATGGTAATGCTGGGATTCATTTTATTTCCTGTTTCACTTGTATTAGTCCATGGGCATGTTTGATAGGTAGAAGGGCTCTGTCACTGCTCAGCTGTTTCTTTCATTTATTCATTTCGTACATACGCAGAATGATGGAAGGACAGACAAATGAACAGGAGGCACAGATTAGGTTGATGACTGACAGACAACAGGTAGAAAATAAATAAATCAATGATAGATGATAAATAATAGATGATACGTAGTAAGTGTATGTGTAATAGGGAGATGATAGATAGACATCCTATCATTATACTCGTCAAAATGGAACTTATTAGTACCTCTTTGTCCTGGAAGCAACTCATCTTAATGGTAGGTTTTTAAATCACAGATGCTTCTGCTCTGACATCCTTCAGTTTTACACCCAAAAGGAATATATCTGGGTTGTTCACTGTTAATTCTGGCAAGGACATCAGCATTAGCTCAGAAAAGAACACTTTGCAGAGTCTGAGTTTTATGAAGGATTTCCCAGATCCCAGATGTCCAATACAATAGCCTTGGCTGTTTTGTTTTCCTGGCAGGACTATGTTTCCCAGTATGAGCTGATCTTTCTTTCCCACAGTCTCTTCTGGGAATAGAATGACTGAGTCAACACATAACATTCTGATCTATCCCTAAAACACGGTTTCCATGAAAGCTTGTATTAAAGTTATTTAAAAAAAATGCCCAGGTGACCTAGCACAAAGTGCTTCCTTTGTATCACTGGCACCAATAAGCGTTAGCTGGGTTTTGTTTGTTTGTTTGTTTGTTTAGTCTAGAGAGAGGAAGAAAGAAGCAATCAGTAATAGTGTAATGGGAATTTAATTTTTAAGTTTCCCCTGGGCTTGGATGAAACATAAATTGCAGGCTACCTCTCTCTCTCCTACCTATAGAGAGAGGTTAATGGATTGGCCGAGAACTCTATCTAAGAATATGAATGGACCAAAAGAATCAGGTGATGAAAAGTCGGGGATACTATTCTCACTTTAGAAGAATATTGATATAATAGGCCCAGATGACATCATTAAGAACGAAGAGATGCCTCTCAGAAATTAGAAGGGAAAGACATTTTGAGGAGGTGATTTCTTTAATCTAGGGAAAGAAAGAGCAGATAGTGTCTGCCTAGATGGATGGAACAGATAGAGAATGTTAAGCTGGCTTTATGCTGAGCAGATCCTGAGGGGAAGACACCTAGCAGTTCCTTGTGCACGATGACTTCTGTTTAGAGTTAGGCACACTTGAACATGGGACTGTCGATCCTTCAGCTATTATCAACTTTCTGTTCTGGCCCATGTTGTCAACAACTTTGAGCTAGTGGTGCTCAGGGAAAAGACAGTGTTCTGAGTGAGATGAAGACAGAGTGAGGACAGCAACCCAAGACTCATGATGATGAGAGTCCAGAAGGAGCAGACACCCTCCAGAAAAAGGGAGTGCACCACAGCTCTAGGGGGTCTCAGCAAGTGTTTAGATGAATGGTTTAATGAACGAGTGGATCCTGGAATTACTGGAAGGGGACCACTTAACTTCCAAGAGCATGTAGTATGGTTTGAAGGGTGTTGAGTCATTAATACAGTTCTCTCAGAAGCTTGAAAGACTTGGGGATATCTAGTCTATAGGGTGTTAAGACCTAGACACTTCAGAAGCACTAATATGAAGCTAAGAATGAGGTTGGGGGTGAGAGGCTGAGGGTGGCTCTCCAAGAAAACCATGTTTTACCCTTCTAAATAGCAACCATCTGTTTCTGGGTAGGAGACACATAATCTGCATTACCTGGTTCTTTACATTCTCCATCGCATTTGAAATAGCGAGATATGGTTCTATAAGTGAGCAAAAGTATCCAATGGCCTTTTCCTCTTAGATGCAAAAAACTATCAGGTGACACCCAAGATGGTGTAGACAGGAGTCATTATATCTCATGACCTTGGTGTATTAATAACTGGTTGGGTCATTTATTTAAACTCACAAAGGCTTTAGTTATTTTCCTCATTACTGTGATGAAATATTGGAATGCAGTTTAAGGAAGGAAGGGTATTTTTTGGCTCAGTGTTTGAGGGTGCATTCCACCATGGTGGGGAAAACCTAGTGGCAGGAACATGGTGGGTTCATGCTATATTGGTCATACTTTTTTTGGTCAGGAAGCTGTGAGGGGACAGGAAATAGCGCCAGGTTATAAACATTGAGATCCTCTACCAGTGACCTACTTCTTGTGAGGATTCACCTTCTAAAGGTTCCATAACCTTCTTTAAAAAGAGTCATTTGTTTTTGTTTTGAATTATGTATATGCATATATGTCCATGTAGGGTATGCACACTCAGCCCCTTGGAGCTGGAATTACAGGTGGGAACTTGCATGCTGGGAACTAAACTGGGATCCAGTGTAAAAGCCCTGATTTCTCAACCTTCTACAACGGTAATACCAGCTGGGGACCATGTGCTTAAATGCTCAAACCTGTGTTTAAACCACAATACAAGGGCATCAACTCAACCAATGAAGGTGTTATGGATTGAATGTCAGATGTTCCCCCCAGGCTCATGTGTTAACTGCTTAGTCCTCGGTTGGTGGCTCCAGGTTGGGATGCTATGAAAATTTTAGAAGGTGGGGCTGAGTTAGAGGAAGGAAGTCACTGGAGACATACAGTTAAAGTTACATGTGCATCTAAGTTTCTCCCCTCCGTCTCTTTCTTTTTTGTCACTTGTGAAGAAAAATGAATGCTTCCCCTTCCATTTTCTGTGGCTGCTGTGATGTCCTCCATCATGGGCCCAGAGTCACAGCAAGTACTAAGTTCTCTGAAACTGTGAGTGGAGAGCAATCTTGACCTCTCAAAGCAACTTATTGTTTTCCTCGGGCGTTTTGACATAACTGTCACAAAGGTAACAAACACACCAGCCCAACTTTTAGATAATAACAAAATAAAGCCACTGTTAGTGTTCTGCCCCAGAACTGTGACCAAACATGGGCCCTCAGCTGAAGGGAATAAAGATACTGGGATTCTTGATGCAATGATCATGGTCTTCCTCCTGTAGCACTTCGGATTAGTGGCTAAAGTTACCCCAACATAAAGCATATGAGGAAATAAAAGACATTAGTGGTTGACAGTATTAAATTATTAACTTCCTTTATTCAAGCAATATATTGGTGTTTTTTTTTTTTTTACTTAGAACAGTGCATTTTGAGTTAGGTCATCTGCAAATAGATCTCTGGAATAAGAAAACTAGACTTCCCTCAGCCCTGTGGTTCCCAACCAGGTGCAGTTTAGTCTATAAAGACTTGTGGTTGTCATATTTGAGCAGTGCTGTTGGTGCCTAGGTGGAGAGGCAAGGATGCTGCTATACATCTATCAGTGATGATGTTGGCCCTGTACCAGGAATCAACTATCCAGTACTGTAATTTGTTCTGTAGTTTGGCAATGCTATCCTGTATTGAAGAGCTGAGGTACTTTCATCTATGCATTCCTCTATTCAACCACCTACTCATCTGTCTGTCTATCCATCCATCATCCATCTGTCTGGTCATCTATCCAAATACCAGCCACCCAGCTACCCATCTACCGTCCCTCCTCCAACCACTCATCCAACATGTATATGCTAGACACCCACAAGGGGTCATGTAGGCAGGTGCTGTCTTGTTCCCATTACCACCTAGAAAACTGAATTTGGCTTTTTGAATGTCAAGGACTGATCATCCCTCTCATCTATATTCTTCAAAAAAACATACTACTTTATGTATCCACATGTCACCGTGCCTCTGCAGTCCACAATTCCCAATCTTTCCCTTTTTTTTTCTTCTGTTTTATAGCTTATTGAGGTCATTTCTCCTCCTGGCTATTGGCATAGTGCAACTGAGCCTGCAATCTACTGAGAGAAGAAATAAGAAATGACTTCACAGGCAAAACATTTACCTGGCATACTCTGCGGGTCCAGTCAGCCCTGTGATAGCCTTCAAGTCTGGCTAGTGAGGTATGCCCCTCTGGAGAGGGGTGAGAAGGCTGGGTTCTCTAAAGGCTCTGCCATGCCAAACTTCCTGGAGAAATATCCGCTATCCATAAAACACATTTTAAGTAACACCAAAGTGCACAGTGACCCATAGCTTTCTTCTTTTGAACAAATTGTTTAAAGACCAAGATGTGTTGGGGAGATACTGGGCACTGGAGAATTAGCAGCAGGTGCTATTTATAGAGCCACTGCGCTTTGCAGAGTTCCCTCTGCCCAGGGAAGGCTATTAATCTTCTCCAGCAAGAGAGAAAAGAAGTAATAAACTCAATAATGATTTAGAGCAAGGGGAGAGAGAAAAAGCACTGAGGCTAATACTAAGGTGGATCTAAGCCAAGAGATTAGCTTCTCTCTGTGGAAAATAACACACACATACACACACACACACACACACACACACACACACACACACACCACAGAACGTGGACAGGGATGCATACTCTTTGTCCTCTCTGAACTCCCTTCTATTTACCTTCTTTTTGTAAATTATTTTGTTTATTTACATCCCACAAGTTGCCTCTCTTCCTGGTTTCCCCTCCCATCATCCCATCCTCCTTACCCGCTACCTCTGAAAGGGTACTCTCCCACCAGCCCATCCACCCCACCCCACTTCTGCCAGAATCCCTCTTCCTTGAAGGCATCCAGTTTCCACAGGATTAAGCACTTCCTCTCTCACTGAGGCCAGTCAAGGCAGTCCTCTTCTATCCATGAGCCCAGGGGCACAACCTGGCTGTGTATGCTCCTTGGCTGGTGGCTTAGTCTCTGGTGGCTTTGAGGTGTCAAGGTTAGTTGACAACTGTTGTTGTTCCTATGGAGTTGTAATCCCGCTCAGCTCCTTCAGTCCTTCCCCAAACTCTTCCATAAGGAGTTCTGGACCTCAATTTAATGGTTGGCTGTTAAGTATCTGCATTTGTCACAGTCAGTTGCTGGTAGAGCCTCTCAGGACAGCCATGCTGGGCTCCCCTCTGCAAGCACAATATCAAATCAGTAATAGTGTTGGAGTTTGGTGTACGCACATGGGATGGATCCCAAGTAGGGTAAGTCACTGGATGGCCTTTCCTTCAGTCTTTGTTCCATTTTTGTCCCTGCATTTCCTTTAGACTGGGGCAATTCTGGGTTAAACATCTTGAAGATGGGTGGATGGACCCCTGTTTCAACTGGGGGCTATGCCTATAGCATAGGCATAAGTAAGGTAAATCACTGGATGGCCTTTCCTTCAGTCTTTGCTCCATTTTTGTCCCTGCATTTCCTTTAGACTGGGGCAATTCTGGGTTAAACATTTTGAAGATGGGTGGATGGACCCCTGTTTCAACTGGGGGCTATGCCTATCTACTGGAGGTGATCTCTTCAGGTTACATCTCCTGGGCATTTTAGCTAATGTCATTACTGGTGAGTCTTGGTAGATTCTCCCATCCCAGATCTCTGAGATTTTCTAGAGAGTCCTCCCATTCTCCTAACCCACTCTGCTGCATGTTTTGATTCATTCTTCTGGCCCTCTGAGCTTCTTTTGCAATCCCCATCTATTTATCTTAAGGCTGCTAAATGGCTCTTTTTTTCGTGACTGAGAGACACAGTTTTCAAATGTTGTCTAGATATGTCACACTTAAAAAGCTAAGGCATGTGGGGTTGACCAAGCCTTACAATACTGTTGCTCACCAATACCTAATAATGTAAACCAATTAACTCCTATTGGATTCTTTTATCAATAGTAAATCCCAGAGCATATTTTAGAACATTCATGCTTCAGCATAGTTTATTTATATGCTGGTGGGAAAAGCTTAGAAAAGCTGGAGGAGATTTGTTTCCATATATAAAGAGTCAGCCAAGGACAGCAGCATGAAAGCAATTGTTTATTCAAAGCTTTGCATGAAGAAACTCACCCTTTCCCCCCAACCCCCGAAGTTCTCATGAATCACACGCATAAATTAGGAGTGTCACAGCATCAATTCTCTTGAAGGTAACTCATTTTTTGGAAAAGTTAAATATAAATGAACACCTTTCAAAAAAACAAAAAACAAAAAGAAGTGATTGTCCTCTGTTGTGCTCTGGCGTCCTGGTGAGACGGTAGAATCCTCATTGAAGGCAATTCTGTAATTCTGCCTTTTAGCATGTGAAGTATTGTTTATTTCTTGATGCCAACCAGAGACTATGGAAAGAAAGAGAGACCTGGGCATCCAGACAGAAAACAGGTCTTGCCACACAGCCAACACGAAGTTTGAATGCTCACGCAATCCGTTGTTAAGGCAGGATTGTGGAGAAGTAATAGAAGTAATGTGTAATAAACTACAAGTGGCTGCCTTTCAGATCTTAAGAGTAGAAACTGACTGGATGCCCAGTCTGTTTGAACATTCAGATGACCACAGCACAGAGATAGCAATGAAGATGCTCAAAGCCCACCTCTGTAGACTATAGCTTTGTGTTTGCTGATGGACAAGTGCCAACTGTGCTGGTCAATAAACCCTAAAAATACTTTTTTTTTTACATTAACAAAGAAAATCAATATGGATGTGATGTTACGGGAGAAAAGGATAATATTTTGAAGCAGAATAGTCATGATACATTTGACAACTCCAGACACATGGTGTCCTTGAACATTGACACACATGCACATGCACTTTTACCAGCACCCTGTCCATACCACCTCAGAGTGATGATATACTGTCGAGCTTTATAAGATGAACCTTTTCTTAGGGGACATAAAGTTGCCAATTGCATGGCCTGAACTGTTATAGAAGAAACATCTCAGCTTGTAGTATAATACCATTGTCTCAATAGCTACTCATCATGGAGACCTTGGAAAGTAGATATGACCAGCATTAGCACCGCTCTGTATGTAGGATAACCGCAGTAGAGTGTGATGCATGGCTCCCATGATGCAATGGGAACTAATCTATGCTTTCCAGTTTGAGTGTGATGATTATGCCATAGAAAATGTAACGTGGAGCACAAACTACATTTGGAGAAATGTAGTTCTGGCATCACTAGGCCGTTGGTTAGAACACAGTGCACACTCTGCAGGGACAGTGTGGCTGTGAGCTGGGCTCTATAAAGGAAATAAACAGTCTTGCTTCAGGGCGTGTCTGCAGATCATATCCCGACTCTTTTGAAGCACTTGACAAATACACTGCTCACATTAAAAGACCTGGGGAGATGTCATGGTGACTAAAGCTTATTGTGCAGATGTGAAGACCTGAGTTCAGATTCCCAGCATCCACATAAAGCTAGAAGTGATAGTGAATGTCTATAATGCAGTCATTCGTACTGGGAGAGAGGATGTGGAGACAAGGATCTCCAGAAGCTCATGAGTCAGCCTGGCAGACACAGTGGTGAAAACAAGAGAGCTTGTCTCAAACAAAGTGGAAGGTTATCGTATGACCTCCACATATGCTTCATGGCACAGGCAAGCCCATACTCATATGCAAAATGGCATCAGCCACACACAAAATGATTTTTTTTTAAAAGCGAGGCCAGAAGAAACACCATATTACAAATAAAGGAAAGAAAAAAATCAAAATAATTGTGTCTCAATGACAGACTGGTAGTGGGTTTTCATAATGAAATGCTTCATTTATCATAAAGGAGCCAGAATATAATGGACATGAATGAGAGATAACCAAGCCAAGTCTGTCACCACCATTTGCTTCCAATCGAGACTTCTACCCTGTAGACACTGACCTCACACTGAACCTAATTCTTTGCTGTGTCAACACTTGAGACAAAATTCGCACAAGAAATTACCTTTGCTCCTACACAAGAAGGCATAGCATTTCTCCATAGAAGAGCTTCAATAGCTCCATGGACCTATGGCCCAATTCTATCAACATGAATATCATGGTCAGTCTCTATCTATGTCTAGCCTACATGACGTCCATTTGTCTCTGATGGCTCTTCGGTATAATGACCATTTACTCTGGTTTGCATTTGCTTCTTTTTGAAAATACTTTTAAGAACAAACAAGCTTGTTTCCAACATTTTAGTCAGAAGCGTTCTCGGGCTTACTTGCTATAACAATGGTTCTCTACCTATAGGTCTTGAACAGGGGTCATATATATCAGATACCCTGCACATATTTACAATTTGATAAGAGTAGCAAAATCACCGCTATGAAGTAGCAACAAAATATCGTTATGGTTGTGGGGTCGCCACAACAGGAGGAACTGTATTAAAGAGTTGCAGCATTAGGAGGCTTTAGAACCACTGTCTTACGAGGTGAGATATTTCTGAACACATATTCAAAGGCTATTAGTAACAAGCCATCCTGTGGTCTTTGTTGTATTTGCTGCCTTGGCCTGACCTTGGGTTAGAACAAGACGCATTTGTCTCTGCTCAGTTCTCTAAGGGCATTATCATAGGATAAAAGTAGAGCTGAAACATTACACTCTGGTTTTAAAGATTCCATAAAACTTAGAGCATCCCTGCCTCAGAGAAAAACATCAACATTGAATCAGATATCTTACCAAGTTCACTGTCTAAATAAAAAGAAATTCACATTTGTTTTTCAGAGGTTTCCCCATTAGCTATAAAAATGAAGTTGTTCTGATGATTTTCCTCTGGTAGCAATCAGGCCTGCGGATAGAGGAGGGTCAGCAGACTAACAGGAGTATGCTACTGTTCAAAACACAATAAGGGCCATGCTGAAAGAAAAACAGCCCAAGGAAGAAAGATAGGCTAAGAATCCGGGTTTCCCATTTAAAAAATAGCTGAAACCAATGATAGGTGATTCTCTGTTTAATCTCATATGTGTCTGCCATTTTCACAAATATAGATCAATGTTTGTCTTAGAGGAAGATACACAAACTTACTCATGGCTGTTCTACATTATACTTAAGAGCTGTGCCACAGGCAGGGTTGTTTTAATAAGACCAGTGAATAGTGTTTTCAAAGTCCCTATGTGGAATCAAGATATCCCACTCTTCCTAAAACTCAGTAAAGTTCCCGCTAAGGATGGCTTTTGAATGTTTACCTTTGGCTTGGCAGTGATAGCTCAAAGTGTAGCCATTTTCAGTGCATAGATTTCATTAGTTGGTGACCAGTTATATGAAGGTTGAAACAGCTTCAAGGAAGGAGGGTCCTCCCAGTGATTCAACATGGCTGCTGAGAAGTCCATATAGCCCAGGTATGGCCTGGTTGTTCCTCCTGCTTTCCTGGCCTGTAAGCCCAACTGGAAGACCCAACCATGTAGCCTAGCAGCACCAGAACACTTTCTCCTTTTTAGGCTAGTCTATTTGAAATGTTGTTTAATTAGTAATTTGAGTATATGAAAATCATGAAATTAAGAGTTCAGTCACATCCTTTAACCAAAAGGAATGTCTTGACTTCTAAGTGCCCAATATAGGCTTTACATTGAGCGTTGAACATAGGATATACATTTGTCTTCCACAAACCTGGAAGTGACTTAGAAAGCCATTTCATACCAAAAGCCTGAAGGCTCTCTGACCTCATCCTCCAGAGAAAGGGTATTTTACCAAGTTTTCCCATGTGCTATCGAGAAAGGTTCTGTGGTAGAATGCTGTTAGGATTCAGCTAGGCATATCAATATCCACACTATGGCCTAACAGGGATCATTTAGGCCTTTAATTTAGTGATAGGGTGGGCTCTTGCATGACACCCAGTAACGCTGATTCTTGTGACAGACCCAAATCTCAGGAAAATGAAGAGCAGTGTATTCTTAGAGTCTCTCCTGGGCCCAACCTAAATTTTACCCCCAGAAAAATTAAAATAATCACCAAGAACCAGCACCATCTAGTTCTGGAGGAGAATAGTTCTCCATCTTGACTCAGGGCCCTAGGCTGCAGCTTCATTGGTACCCACATGATAGCCACTGCCTTGGGAAAGTACTCCTGGCTTCTCTTTCTCAGGAAGCTGCATCTGAGGCCAGGGCAAGATGAAGGAATATAGGCATCTGCTCTATTCCTGGGAAACTCCTAAAGAATTCTAAGCCTTCCACTGTACATAGTCATCTCCAGCTAGTAGATTCTTCTATGACTCAACTGCTGGCAGAGGTACCATCGCCACAACTGAAATTGACATCACAAAATGCATACGTTGTGATTTTATTTGTGACTTACTTAAATTACTTACTGATAGAGTCTTGCTAGATAGACCATGCTGGCCTTGAACTTTGAGAATCCTCTTGCCTCAGAACCACAGTGCCATAATTATAGTCAGATGTGCACTGCTGTACCATGCCTACTTCAGCTTCTTCACAATGCTATGCATAAGACCATGTCTTTCTTTCATAGGCTTCACTTAAAGGTCTTTGTTCAGCTTTTCCAGTGACGTAACGTGAAATATTTTCATCAACACATATGCAAAGTAACTCACACAAACATGCATATAACGTAGAGCTCTCGTTTTCCCTCTTGCTCTCTTAAGCTTCTCCCACTTCTGTTGATAGCCTTCTTCTCAGCTATCTTCATATCTTTTTTTTTCTCTCTCTCTCTCTGATACTTAGCATTGTTGGCACGAACATGATCCTCAGCTTTTAAAAGTATGAAGATATTTCAGTACAAGGAGCCCCGCAGATCTCATCTGTCAGAAAAGAGGGCAGCTAAGAGTTTCTTGGTCAGAGGAGTTTTGCCCAAAATGGAAAATCCTTTCACCATACATTGATTGGAAAAATTTAGATGCTCTCATAATTACTTTACACAGTACAAAAAGCAGAAGTCCTTAGTGCCTCAGTGTATTAGTCTGGACTTATTAGTGTGGATACAAAGAGTAAAAGACTTGCTTAATCGTCTCCTATTGAGAGATCAGTACCACGCTCTGGGTGATCGATTTCTTTGTGAGTGTTACCTAGGTTTTGTGGTGTATGTCTTTCAAACAGTATACAAGCCACGGAAAATATAAACAGGTTACCCTCATAGTTAAAGAGGCTAAATTCTAGAGGAGTCTGTTCAAATGGCCTCCTTTCAAATACCTGATTATAGAACGGCTTTTCAATTTGAAGCCCTGTAAGTTTTTGTGACTGAATAATTATCTTTCTTCCCAATAGGCTTCACTTACAATGAGTTTTGACCTGGCATCTGTCAGTTCCAAAGACTTTCAAAGAGTGCCTGGCCACTGGAGTCACCTGTGGGCTGAAAATGGGTAAACACTTCTCTTAAGAATATCCAATAATAAAGGTCGTTGCTTCTTCAGTGACACATTCGTACCATGGGAAGTTACTGTTTAATCATGACCCTTCTGGAAGAATGGACGCAGGTAGAGATCTTCCATTTCACTCTCTGTTTCCAATTGTATGTTAAGGGGACATGCGTTTTAATGAAGGAGAAACTGTGCTATCCAATTTCCCTGCCCCTTGTCTGGGGCTTGTACCCAGAACTCGGTTTAAGATGGAGAGCTGCTTGGGACGGGCGCCCTATAGAACTTTGCTGGAGAAACACCCTGAAGTGTGACCGTCACATCTGCATCGAGTTATGAAAAAGGAAGGCTTGTTAACCCGCTGTTTGGAAACCAGAACACTTTTATCAGTTCATATAATTGCTAACCCCTTATTCACTGCTCAGCACTGGAGAGTTCTTTACCTCCTAAGACCTCACTAATTGCTGACAGATTTGATTTCTCCCTGACAGCAGGAGTCCTGTTTCTGGCCTTTACATCAAGTAATTGCTTTATTTTTCTCCCTCTGCTCTAAAAAACGGAATTCCCTTCTCCCCTGCTTGAACCCCCTTAATGGCTTCTTTCTCTGTTATTAAATCCTTGCCATTTAAATCACATTTAGCGATGTTTTGAATAACTGATTCCAATTACTAAGGCTCTTACCAAGAAGCAGCTGAAAACGCAAGTCATTACTTGCCCGTAGACAAGCAGTTACACCTTGCAGCCGAGTCTCTGGCGAACTGTATTGTGTTTCTCCTCAGTACGGGGCAATTTATACTCCAAAGGAGGCTGATGTTCAGCAAATATACAGCCACCGGAGCTCTCCCACAATATCATTTGAGCATAATAGATATTAGATTTTATATTTATTTTATAAATAGACTGATTCCTTAAAGAAGCCATTCCCTCCTTCCCAGAGTAGCTGGACGAGCCAGTTGGGACAACAGCAGAGATGAGCAGCTGACCGCCGCATGACCCACATTGGGTTTGCTTTACAGAGGTCTAATAAACCCACGCTGGCCCAAACAGGTGACAGAGCTACCCTGTCTGCCCAGGACAGTGCACAGCCCGTTACACTTCACATTGACACACTTCAGTTTGGATTTCTTTGGGGGAAAAATAGTTTTTTTAAAAAAAATACTGAGAATTCTCACCACTCTGTCTTTATCTTTTCCCTAAAATTCCATCAATGTTTTCTTCTTCATTTTTTGCTTACTTGGCAAAGGGATTTTTTCTGGTAGATTCTACAACATGACTGTCTCTGTGACCTTTGTTCTCATTGAAGGCTTTGTAGGAAGATCCTTTTTTTTTTTTCCAGCCATATTGGATGTAAGGGGCCAAAGTTGTAAAATCTGTTGGTTGAGGAAAATAATGAGACACATTGGTCTGTGATATTTTCTTACCACATCGGTGCTGAGGAAACATGATTGTGTTGGGTTCCTTTGATGCAGGAATCCCCCTATTACTCTTGCTATTTTAGCAGGTATGGCACCAATGATGCACCTTTGTCTTTCTTATCTTGAATATCAAATAACTAATGAATTGTATAAACATGCATGTCATCTTAGGTTTAAATGGCTCTTCAGGAAACTAACCCGGCCTGGCCATCTCAGCTATCAGCAGATCTGACTTACTGAACTGGCCAACCTCCTGCTTCCAATTTCATTAGTCAGCTGTACACCTTGGCTAGATCTGGGGCTAAAGAAGGTTATCGCTAATTTCAAACTTGAGAGTTCTTAGCAAAATTGAAAGGTCTCTCAATTTCATAATTACATCTACATGTGAAAATAGTTTTGTGAGCGAGGTTAAAGTCAAGAGGCTTAATAAATACCACCCCTGTGAAAATAAGTGAGTTCTGCAGTCATTCATTTGCTCTGCTGTGCTTGGCGCTAGACCACTCTCTACTTTTGTGGGGGCCTAGGAAAGATTAAAGACAAAAGTTCATTTCAATACAGCAATGGCTTTTCTTCTTAAGCTCTGAACATTTTGGTTTTCATCTTTTTGTTAAAGTAAGGAACTTAAGGAAAAAACCATTTTCTATTATTTGACCCTCTTCAGAACGCTGTCCTCAGAACACAAGAAGTTAAGAGAATTTAAAGAGGTGTTCCCAGGACAGAGAACTTCAAAACCTCCTGCTGCCCACCATATGCCCACTGAGATTCATAAAAGACTTAGACACACAGAGAGAGGCGACTGGCCAGGGAACCTGGGATTTTGTATTTCCTATTCTTAAACATTGCCTCTTATATTATTTATGTGTGATATTTGTGAAAATGCTACCTTGAATGGCCCAGGATCCCCAGTCCTCTGTTTGTATGTGGTGTGTGCTGGATTGGGACATTGCCTATCCCAGCATCTGTATTATTCATGTGTTTCTAACGTAAAGGCCATTACCTCATTCCTTCAGAACCAAGGTACTGCCTGTTCATCCACAGAGACAAAAAAGCTTGTTATAAGTCTTGGGATGAGTACTTATCAGATAGGAAAAGCCCAGGCTTCTAGAGCATCTATTATAAATAAGTACCCTCTGCTTCTGCTCAGTTTGTCACCCTGTCTCTCACCTTCTCAGTTCTTTGTTGAGAGATTTATTTGCAGAGAGGTTCTCAGTGCCCAGTCTTCTCCTGTGAACGTTCCCAGAGGAGCCCTCTGGGGCATAAAGATGCTGGAGGAGTCAATAGTTCAATGTAGCTTTGGGGCTTTTAATACCAAACACATCCCATCAGACAGATAGGGGATCAGCAAGAGGCTTAGAGCCACTTCAGTAGTGAGGAGAAAAAAGTAAATAAGCAAGGCCATGACAGTGACAAGAGTGTGACATATAAAAATGGCTGTTACAGTTGCTCAGGGCTCAAATTCCAGAGCCAGGATGCTTGGATTGAAAAATGTGCAGTTTATCAGCTGTGTAACCATGGGCAACTCATTTTGCCTGTCTGACATGGTGTTCTGTCTCAGCGAGCTCATTGTAATGATATCTACAGAAGAAGCGTCCCATGAATAAAACGTAGAACAGTTGAAACATACCAAGAAGACTCCAGAAGCCCAGATTTCAATCAAACCTCAGTGCTGAATTGCCTTGATCACCGCTCCCCAGGTGACTGTTCCTTCCCCTCTGCCAGAAGTCCTCAGGGTTTTACTCTGGTGTATGGCCCCTTCGTTTTTAATTCTTCAGCAAACTCATGTAACAAAACCCTTCGCAGCATACAGGAGAAAAATGATATCATCTAGGCTGCTTAAACCAGGGACCTAAAAGCAGTGAAAGAAGCATTGACTATAATCTTGTAGATGTTAAGAGGGTTATTTCAAGAGGGGGATAAAGCATGATTTCTCATGGCCTTGAAGATGGGCTGTTCTTGGCTACTCTTGTCTCAGTGTGGGTCAACCTGACTATATAGGAGATGCCACGTAGAAAAAGACAATCAGCTATGGCATGATTTCACTGAATCCCTGTGATTTTCAATTTTGTTTTTAGTCTTTAAGTTATTCTACAAATAATGGCTTCATCCTTTCATGCATGCACAGCACATATTTGCTTGTGTGTACTTCCCACAATCCTCTCTTATCCCTCTCCCCCATTTCCCTACTTCCCTTCCTTCTCCTAAATAGCTCTCATAGATATGAAGATATACATCTCTCATGTGCGTGGAAGCATGAGATAACTGTCTTTCTGGGTCTGGCTTACTTCACTTAACATGGTGATCTCCTTTCCACTGATTTTCCCAAAATCAGCATAATCTCATTCTCTTTTTATGAATAACTAAAAATCCATTATGTACATGCACTATATTTTTTCATCTATCCATTGATAATTGATAACTGGACTGATAACCTGGCTACCATGAATGTTGTTGCAGTAATATGCATATGCAAGTATGGATGTTATGCTTAGATTTCTTTGGGTATATATCCAGGGGTTGTAGCTGGGTCCTATGGTAGCTCTATTGCTAGCTTTTTGAGGAATAAGCATCTATATTAATTTTCATAGTGGATACCAGTAGTATATAGGATTCCTCTTTCCCCACATCTCCACCAGCATTGGTTGTCATTTGTTTTTTGTTTTTTTTTTTGTTTTGTTTGTTTGTTTGTTTTTTAATGATAGCCATTCTGTCGTGAATGAGAAATCCCAATGTAGTCTTGAGTTTCATTTCCTTGGTGGCTTCAGAATGTTGAATATTTTCATATATCTATTGGACATTTGCATTTCTCTTGAGAACTATCCATTCGATTCATTTGTTCGGTTATTGATTTCATGATTTGCTTTTTTTGTTTTTAGTTTTTGTCTTCTTTATAAGATTAATACTTTGGACAAATATTTTGTGTAGTTCTTTGGGCTCTCTCTTTATGTTTCATTTGCTGTGCACATATTTTTATTTTTTGTAATCCTATCTGCGAATTCCTATTTCGTGGGCTATTGGGGTCCTTTTCAGAATGTCCATGCCTGTGCTTATGTATTGAAGTGTTTCCATATGTTTTCCTTTAGCTGTCTCAAAGCTTTAGGCCTTACATTAAGGTCTTAGATCCACTTTAATTTTTCTGCATCACTGTGGGTTGTGACCCCTTTGGGGCCGCATACCAGATATCCTGCATATCAGATATTATGATTCACAACTGTAGCAAAATTACAGTTACAAAATAGTAACAAAGTAATTTTATGGTTGGAGGTCACCATAACATGAGGAATGGTATTGAAGGGTCTCAGCTTTAGGAAGGTTGAGAAGCACTGTGCTACAGGGTGAGAGATAGGGTTCTAGTTCCATTATTCTGCATATGGCTTTTCAGTTTTCCCAGCACCATTTGCTGAAGAGGCTGCCTACTTTAGTGCCTTTGGTGAAAATCAGGTAACTTGCTAGGTATCGTTTTGCTACTGTGGTCCTGTAGTATAATTTGAAATCATGAATTATGACACTTCTGGCATTTTTGTATTGTGTTTTTTGTTGTTGTTGTTTTATTTCTATGATGAATGTCACTGGGTTTCTCATCTATTGTACTTTGAATTTGCAACTAGAGACCTTCTAGAATAACTTGAAAAGCATGAGTAACTCCTTGGGCCTGAAGCTGGTTCCATCTTTCCACTGCTTGAAAATATTCAGTTTGGTGTTCAGACCCTCCTCAGTGGACCCTTTGGCAAGGTAAAGTGTAACTTAAAAAATGCTTTAGTTTTCACTTTATCCTGGGAAGTCTATAATGTTTTGCGATGGATGATGTTTCTTATATATGACAATGTCTTTTTGGTTCTTAAATATATTCAGAGTTGTATCAACAAGGAAGGAGAACTTGCACTTCTTAGATCACATGATAATGTTCATGTGAGTCATGTGCTAGTTACTTAGTTTCAGGAAGATAAGGACGGTGAAAGAATGGTTATGATAGAGCTGATATCACACTTCCTCTGGGCAATTGAGCCAGCCTGAAGCTCTTAGAGGAGTCGTGGACTAAAGATCTGGTCTCATGTGATGAGCAGAGTGACTGGTCACATCCTTTATCCTGCCCTGATTCTCCTTAGCCATAGATGGCTGAAGGAAATGATTTTCACAGTTCCTTTCATTTCAACAGTTAATGGGTTTTGTTGTTTGGCTAGACACAGGTTCTCACTATTAGTCCAGGCTATCGCCAAACTCATTATATATTCTAGAAAAAGCTAAAATCTGTGATACTTTGTAACTTTAATTTTTTCAAATCTTATTTTTAATGATGGTTCTTAAGTGCTTTAATCTTCCATGTAACCCACCACCTGCCAGAGGTAATGGAAAAGAAAGGACACAGGGGAAGTAGACTTGTTTAGAAAGGTTCTTTGGAGCAACTCCCATCTGTGTCGTCTGGAAATTGGCAGTTCAGTTCACAGGTTACCAGGCAGGGGCTTGATTCACTCTCAAACACCTCATGGATATACCATCAGTCCAGTTTGATAGAGTTGGGTTAGCAACAGTTATGACATGATCTAGCAGAGACAGTCAGACCTCAACCTTGGCTCAAATCAGCATGAGGGACCAACAGGAACACCAGGAGAAGTTCTCAGCTGTGCCTCTGTCAGGGAAGGGAAGATCAGCAAATATGAGAGACCCACAAGAATTGCACAGCTAGCTGTATCAGCAAGCCAAGCTCTGTCTCCAGCACTCTGTGGAGTCCTATTTATACCCTTCAAACATCACATGTCTTCCACGTACCTTGCATCAGCAAGGCTCTTGCCTCAGCATGAGTCCTTGGAAGCGGCAACAAACTACAGTATGCTACCAGAATATTTTTAGTGTTTCTCTCTATGGAGTACTGACAAATGCAGCTCAACTATGCAATGCAAGGAAGACCAATACATGCACATCATTAGCAAAGAATCTTTAATCATGTGTCCTTTCACGTGCTTACTTTGGCAGAACATTCTCTCTTCTATATCTGCTTCAGCAAAACATTCCTTCACAAGGACTGCCTTAGCCTTTCACACCTATATCTGCTTTAACAAAATGTTCTTTCATATGTTTGCCCCAGCAAAACACCATCCAACTGACTTTCCAACAAATCCTTAAATTTCTACTTCAGTCCTTCTGCCCATAGTGCTGTGATTGCATGCATTACACTATATATTCTTTGCTAACACTTAATGTTTTGAACTAAAACAGTCTTCATTTTTACAGCATATTTACTGATAACAGCTTATTCAAAAATAGCCCTACTAAGACCCTATTGCATCGCTACAGCCAGCCGTAGTTAGAGGTTTACAAATATCATGCAAGAAGGACTCAGAGACTAGAAAAGTGCTTTAGAGGAACAATTTTCTCCTAAGGATTTGTAGTAATTTATGAGGAAGAGGGAAGCCAATGGGCATCTCAGCATTTGGAGTTCCCCAAAGCATCTCTCACTCTTAAGAGGAGCCTTAGGACCCAGGGAAGGTGGATGTTTTTCCTCAAAGGTAAATATTCCTTTTCTTTGACTTGAAAGATCAACTTACACATAATATAACATTTATTATTACTTCACAATATTCTATGTTATATATAATGTAAATAACAAAATAGTGTAAGTATAGACCAAAGTGATTGGGCTCTTTGGTGTCTGACAATTCTTTGTATCTTGTTTAAAATATCAGGAGATTCATCTAGAGCATTCAATAAGCATTTATGTCTTTAATGAGCAGCAATTAAAACCCTCAGCACCACTGCAAGGGCTCTTGGATACACTTCCTAAAAGTGATGGTCTTCCGAGCATATAATCTGCCCTCTCCATGAGTGTCAGCTCTCAGGTGAAATTGAAACTCTGTTCTAATTTGTCTGTGTTTAGAAGTGTAGGTATTCTTCAAACTAACTGCTAACTTTAAGAATCCCAATGTTTAACCACGTTCCAAAGTAGGATGGTGTGGTAGAAAAGTATTTGTAGAAGATTCTGTGTCTGGGGACTTCTAATGATGGTGTGATTATCCTGGGTAAGAAAGTGTTCTCTGACTTTTGATTCCTCTTTTGCCGGAGAGGGAAGGTAGCATACTAAGAGCTTATGTGCCTCACTAAGTAGAGGATTTTTCACTATTCAATACCCTGGTATCAGTCAGTATGGCCAGTGACATTTCCTTGCTCCCTCAAATTCAGGATATTCTGTAACATCAGGTTTGAAGAATCCCTGAGTGCCCTTCCCTGTGGTAGTACACACCTGGAAGGTCAGCATTTGGGAGCTAGAAGCAGGAGGATCAGGAGCTCCAGGTTAGCTTTGGTTATGTAATTAATTCAAAGCCAACTGGGCTATCTGGGACCCTGCATCAGCAAGTCAAACTTAACTTCAGAGCTTCGGTTCTTCTTGTTAGAGGATGACACATCTCTTTGTCTCTGCAATTTGCCTGTCTTGTGGTTTCTGAGCAATGGCCACACTGTCTTCTGTTGCCAATGTTTCTTGAGTACAAGCTGTTGTCAACTAGCAGACTCTAGCCTACAGTTTACTATAAAGTTCTCAATTATCTGTCTTCCTCAGCAAGTGTTTCTCATGCAGTTCAGAAACAAGGAAATGATAATAGTTTATTTGGGAGATAAATAATTCGGAAAAAGAGACACAGGCGATTTAACCAAAAGAAGAAGGAGAAGGAGGAGGAGGAGGAAGAGGAGAAGGAGGAGGAGGAGGAGGAGGAGGAAGAGGAGGAGGAAGAGGAGAACTGTTAAGCAAATAACTGGTGAACCCGAACCTCAAAACCATGAGGAACTCTGCAAGCCAATAGGGTATTGCCAAGTGACAGGCCTGAGTGAAGAGGAGTGATAGTGTGTATCCACTCCCATTGGTATCTAGTGACTTAAGTTTTAGGTGCTTCCTTCCTACCTGTGCTTAGCAGAGTAGGTTTTGTGCACCAGAGACCTTCAGAGGAAGAAGTGCCAGGATTGTCCCCAGAGAAACAAAGACTATGTAGGGATATCACAGTACATGTCTCCTCCCACTGTGGAGACTCGAATTTGAAGAATTGAAATCACTTCCAAAAGAGCCCAGGGATGAAAGTCCATCTGCCCAGAGCCTCAGCACCAGTGAGCTTCTCTGAGTCCCACTCGACTTCCCTCTTGTATGCCTTTTAATCCCTTGACCTCCTTTCCTTCGTCTGATCTTTATCTTCTGCCTGTCTGTTCATTACTCCTGGCCTGAGGAGCAGCCTGTGCTCCACGACTGATTTATTTGCTCCAAGTATCTGCACATTTCTACTGTGTCTGTTTGGATTCTCTTGAGATGCCCTAGTGAAAGCCCAGTGGTTTCGTTTTCCAATCTTTCTCCCCCCCCCCTTTTTTTTCCTGGCTTTGGCCTTAATATGTCAGGAGAAATTTCAAAAGGCTCTGATCATGTGATGCCTCCCATCTGTAAGGCACTTTACGTTTATAGAGGAATTTCATGGCACCTTCTGGAAATGGCTCAGGGTTGGAGTGGAGAGCTTCTGGTTCTCTGCCCAGGGATACTGGGGGGAGCACTCTATCCAGTGATATTGAAGAGAGCACTCTGTCCAGTGATTTTGAAGAGAGCACTCTGTCCAGGGATAGTGGAGGGAGCACTCTCCACAGTGATACTTGTGGGATCTGCCTCTAACAAATAGATATGGGGGGGGGATCCATCTTCCTCATTTCATGAAGATTCTGCCGTTGCCTGAGAGAGCATCCACGGGTTCACTCTACCCTTGGGAATCTAGTTTGTCATTATGTCTTATGGTGTCCTCACAAGAAGGTAGCTAGTATTAAATAGCAAGACAGTGCTTGCCACATTTTGCCATTTTGTGGATTCTCCCCATCCGTGCTGCCACAGTATCTGCTTCTCACATGCATGCAAAGAATTACTGCAGCTCAAACTAAATCACATTGCAGATGCATTTGGAATGTATCACTTCCGAAGAGAAAAGCAAATACACAGCATTCTTTGAATGAGTACAGTCACACCATCTGACATCTTAGAGCCACAGAAAGCATGTGATACTTGGGCCAATTAGACAAGGCTTTGCCTTCTCCCTTGAAATTAGCCACACATTTTAGCAGGATCAGCCATTTGAGGTCTGAAGATGTTCTAATAAGACTTGGGTTGGGAAACCAAGAACTATGCACTTATCTGATGGTTCTTTGGGAAAAAAAAAAGTTCCCCAATGACTTTTAATTTCCTGGACAGGGGACAACCAGCCCTGTGAAGGAACTCAATTATTCCAGCGCCACTCTGAGTTCCTGATGTGAATGTCTTGAGGTTGATTTGGAGGAAGTGGGATCAGCCGCAGGAGACGTCTCTGCTACTGCCCGGAGTCAATTTGCATCCTTTAAAGATGAAGAGACGGAGGTTAAGCGTAAGCCGAAACTCATCATGACTTACATACCATGAGATGTTTTATATATCATTTCACACAAATCCGTTTTTAAAAGTTGAATATGTGATTTTTAAAAGTCAAATATCTGCAAAGGAAATTGGGCTGACCCAAATCTGCCTTCAGTGTTTAATGGTGAGGATGTTGTGAAATTTGAGGCAATTTTGTTTTCCGTGAACATATTTTTTTTTCCCCCTAGGAAGAAAAAACTCTTTCTTTGCTTCACATTCCTCTTTGTGCCCACAGAAATGCTCAGTCTGGTTTGGTGCGAGTCAAACAAACTATTCTCATCACGAGTGGAGCGAAGAGAGAGAAGGAAAAAGAGAGAAAGGAGCTTTTCACCCAACTTATGGGTCCTAGAAATTCTTCTGTAAGAGCATTCTATGTGACTGTAGCTGCTACCCACTCTTTTGTGAACACTGGAGAATAGTTATTTTTCTCCTGCACCCAACAGGAAAATAGTGGAGCATAAAAATAAATTCAGCTTATTAAAATATAGAAAGTACAGCAAAGTGCTTATAGCATTCCATCCTATGAATGTTCACGCATGTCTATGCAGGATTATTTCTCGTCTCTCCTTGTGTGCCTCTTTAGTGGGCCCCCTGCCAGCTTAGCCAGCATAAGAGGTAGACTGCAAGACAGGTGCTATCTAAGGCTGAACTTCCTGTGATGACATCTAACACATGCTAAATCACACCTGACAGTCTCTGGTTTGCTTAGTGCATCTCAGAGAAATACTTACAGTTCCCCAATCATAATATTTAGATGTGGACATAGAAGGCTGGAGAGAGGGTTCAGTGGTTTAAAGCATTTTCTGTTCCTACTGAGGACTCAGGTTTGGTTCTCAGTGCCCACATAAATAGTGCAAAAATACCTTAACTTCAGTTCTGGGGGATCTGACACTCTCTTCTGGCCACTAAGGACTCTTAGTATGTCCCATCTAAACACATACACACGTTAAACAAACAAACAACAAGATAACTAACAAGAAGGAAGTTTCAAAGACTCAAATTTGGAAACGATGTGGTTAGCCATTTTCTCTGACACAGAAAGTTTCCTAGAAAATGAAAATATAAGGCAGTATCAATGATGACAATGGGGAATGAAAACCTTATCAGTAAGCCCAGCCAAGCAGTGTGGTAACTCAAAGGTAACCTGATCAACTTCTCAGAGGCACAGATCTTCAATACCTGCTGTCTCAGGTACAGTTGGGGGAACTGAAACTGGAGCAGAACTTCAGGCTAGGTCGTCAGAGGTTGATTAGAACACTGCTGTGGAGCCATGTGGTGGTAGTGGTGTCAGAAGGAACTTTGTAAAGTTCCAGGATATGATTGGGGAAATTCTTAGCACCCTAATTCCACAAACACTGTGGAATTAGCCCACCTGCTTCTAAGCAAGGCCACAGCAGGACTTTGAATTGCACAGCAGTGCAAACCCCAGTATGTTTGCACAATCCACTTTGGTGGCATTATCCTATGAGACTCCTCAAAGAACCAGGGAAAGACAGGTCATCTACTGTCACCTGAGAAGCTCACACCAATCTTCAAGGGTTACTTGATGGCTCTGACAGACTCCTTTATTCCCCAAACATGGTTTAGAAGTGGTGGGCAACAGCTCTCCCCCATGCCTCCCTCCAACAGGCCCTGGAAACTCTGAAGTCCTGGAGGTTCTGTCATTCTGGTTTGAAATTCTGAGTGACTTAAGAACACTAGCCAACAAGTAAATGTCAAAGATGAAAAAAGACCTTCTACCACATTCTGTTTTTCATAAAAATATAGATTTAATAAGTTTCTAACGGAGAACAGAATGGCCACATTAGAACATTGCCAAACTTATAGGCTTTGACAGTCCCACATACTGAGATGAACGTGAAAACGCATTTCACAAGAAAAAAAAAATATATATTGTCTTCTGGATTTGTTGAAGAAGAAAAAACACATCTGTCCCAAATTTCCTTGAAGGAACTGAATAGCATTCTGTTTTCCTGGGTGAATAGATTTATTCTTCATACTGAATTATCATAGGAGATTTCGACAACATGACTTGAGGTTCAGAAATAAAACGAAAATCATCAAGACAAGGTAGAAAAACCTTCTGTTAACATCTTGGGGCTGGGAAATCCAACATTTCTCAGATGGAGAAAAGCACCAGCCTCAGCAGTTAAACATTTACAGTTCATCCATGACAGAGTCACAGAAAGAAAAGCTTTACAACATTTTGCCGCTTTAGATAATTGTTCTACAAATGGGGATAGCTGCTGTGAGGGTCATACAAGCATAAGGTCTGTTACTCAAGTTCATGTTTGGTTGTGATGTCCTATGGAAGAAGGTAGCAGCATGAGCCTGTACCCCATGGGTTCAGTTTCTAGTTTTGGTTTCCCCTTCAAGTTTCTGAAACTCTCTGTGCCTCTGTTTCTCTACTTGTAAAAGTCAGATAAAGATCTTTCTCACATGATTGCTGTAAAATGTGTTCATGTATATAAGGGCTTAGTATCTCACATAGAGAAAGCACGAGCATGCTATGTCCACTTCTGTGTTGTGATGTGGGGTCAGTAGTGGTAGTGATCATGGCAATGGTAATAATATAATCCCCTGTAACTATCCTTTCAGGGGATTGGTTACACTAGTCCAAGTAACCAAGCACAGTCCTCTGCTGAAATAGAGACTGGGCTAGCTAAGAGTCCAAAAGGCCAAGGCCAAGAATGTCCATGAAGCACAGAAGAGATTTCTCTGTTTCTGAGATTTCTGGCCAGGGGAGGGGGATCCTAAGGACCTCAGAGTACCATTAATGATGCAGGACATCCCATAAGTTTTTCATTTTTTGAAGAATTTTAAAGTCTGGTCTGGATAGTATCACAAAATATCCAATAGTGAAAATATTATTTAAAAATCCTTTAAAATGTCAAAGAAATCCAAATTTGGAATTCATAGTGCTCACACAAGGTGCACACACAGGTGGCCTTCACAAGTGAGATCAATCCTCTGTCAGAGGACCAGGGCTAGGTTCCTAGCTACCATGTCTGGCAGCTCACAACCCCCTGAAATTCCAGACACAGGAGATTCTGTAACCTCCTACCTGCATACCTGTGCACACATTCACACACATACATGTTAAAAGAAATAACTGGTACTAACCATGTAACATTAGCCAGTATTAGGAAGCTTGATGACTTCAGTTTAAAAGAGCAGGTTTCTATGAATTACGTGGGAAAAGGTATTAGTTACTTTTTTCTCCTTGCTGTGACCAAAAAACAAAAACAAAATACCCACACACAAACAAAAACAAAACAAACAACAACAACAAACCAAACCAACCAAACAAAACCCCTTGAAGAGACACAACCTGACAGAGGAAAGGCCATTATTCTGAGGAAGGTAGAGCAGTGTGCTCTGTCAGGGGGTAAGAGTGTGATGCAGAGCAACTGTCCATGGGGCTACTGACAGAGAAGGCTAAAAACAGAGCTAGATATAACATTCAAAGGCCCAAGGCCCATCACACACTCTATCACCCAGGCCTTTCCTCCTGAAGCCTAGGCAGGCTTCAAAATTATGCCACAAGCTGTGTCTAGTGGATCATCATGTGAGAAACAGGTATTATTCCAAAAAAGTTATTATTGTGTCTTACAAAACCATAACCAATTAAAATGTAGAAAATAAGATGTCCTGTCATATCTAGTTTTTTTTTATGATCACCTTTTTTTTCAGTCTCAAATTCTTTTTTTTTATTTTTATTTTTAATTTGTTTTTTATTCTTTTAAATCAAATCATAATTTTTACTTATTCACACAGGGGTTATAAACACATAAAGGCAGAACATGGGGAAGGGGATGACACCAGAGCGTGGGTGTTCAGGGGGAGTACAGATATCTTTCAGAACACGGTATCGGCTGGATGAAGGTTCAGGGGACAGGTCACTATGACTCTGTCTATGCTTCACTTGTCCTTATCTAAGTTTGTATTATCTGCCAAGACTACCCATTTACAAGGTCTATGACTACTCAGGCTGGTAAATTTCCACAAAAGTTGCCTGTTTATAATAGCTTATAGCCATCTGTTTCAATGTTTTTCCTCAGAAACCCAAGACTTGGTGTTAGTATACATGTGTGATAGGCCTATTGCTGATTTTAGGCCTATGGCTGATTTTAGGCCTTCAGTGTATAAGCAGGGCTGTCCCTGACATCTCCTCCCTTCTCTAAGTATAGAAGGGCTGTGGTGATTCTAATCTTTTGAAGGCAGGGATAAAGGCCTGACCTCCAGTAATTGAAGGGGATTTTGTAATGACTCTGGTCCCTCTGTTGTTGTCCAGTGAGGCATGAGGGCCATACCTATCCCGATGTCTTTTTCCTGGAGAGGGGATACTTTTAACATCAACCCGTATGCAGTCAGGCTTGTCATATCCAGTCCCAGCTGATACATTGAAATCACAATTCCTGCACCTAAATCTCAGTGGTCATTTCAGAAGAGGAGCAGAAAGATTGCCAGAGCCAGAGAAGCAGGAAGTTAGCTTTGAGATTGTATCTTCTAGAAATGTCAACCAGAGTACACCCATGAGGTCTTACCAACATAGCTGCTTAAAATAGACCTAAATCACTGTGGTGGGCAATGTTAACATAGAAGGAGGGAGCTACAGTACCTCAACACTAGACAGAGAACTACAGGCAACCAGGGAATGCTGGGAGCAGGAAGAAGTGTCTTCACCAGGGAAGATTCCCCCAAATTGGTTATTCAACACCCAGTAGTCAGCCTGAGATTATATATCTATATCTGCAGGTTTACTATATTGACTGAGCAAGTTTGGTATTTAGAAATATATATATATATATATATATATATATATATATATATAGTGTTATAATATAAATATGTTATATATTATATGTAAATATATTATGTATAGTATATATATATAGTGTGTGTGTGTATGTGCGTGTGCGTGTGCATGTGTGTGTGTGTCTGTGTCTGTGTGTCTGTGTGTACATTTCTGTGTCTAAATGAGAGTATGTGAACCACAGCATATAAATCAAGGTCAGAAGACAACCTTGGGTGCTAGCTCTCACCTTTCACCTTGTTGGAGACAAGGTATCTGTTGTTTTTCCACTGTGCCTGTCTAACTATCTTGTTTGTGAGCCTCTGTGAATTTCCCTGCCCCTGCTTCCCTTCTTCCTGTAGAAATGCTGGGATTACAGATGCTAACTTACACATCTGGCTAATATGTGGGTTCTGGGAATTTAAACTCAGGTCTTCATGCTTTCAATGACAAGTACTTTTACCCACTGAGCCAACTCCCAACCCTCAGCCAAATACTTAAAATCTCTGACATTCATTTCTCTAGTATGCACAATAAATGGATTAGATGAAACATCCCAAAGTCACTGCTGGCCTTAAGGCTCTAAAATTGATATGAACCTTTTTGCTTCCAGGTGTGTAATAGAGACACACAGACACATGTATGTAAATTCAGACCTTAAGGACATCCGTATATATGAAACATATAAGCACACATAAAAATATTTAACTATAACTGAGATTCTTTTTCCCTTCTTTACCAAACTCAATAACAAATAGACATTTTCTCCATGACTACAGACACAATCAATTAACCACGATTAAATGTGTAAGCAATAACATTTTAATGTGTCCACCTGAAGGATTATAAGGCTATGTGCATATTGTTTGTTGCCATGAAATGCCTCAGTCTGTGAGTTAAAGAAATGGAGCTAACAAAATTAGGTTTCTGGTACACTAATCCACACTAATCAATCAGATGGCCACAACCAGTGAGAATCTTTTTGATCTTACCTGGTGAGGTAATTCTTTCAGGAAGAAAAGGAACCCAGACACTTTTCTCTTCTGGATCCTTTGCAGCAACAATGGAAAAGTTGCTTTGATATGGTCAAAGTCACTCTAGGGGCTGGGGCGATGGCTAAGTGGGAAGAGTGATTGCTGCACAAGGGGACCTGTGCTTGGATCTCCAACACACATATGACTTGGATGCCTGAGAGAACATCTATAATCCTAGTGCTCCTATGCAAGATGGGAGTCAGAGACAGGAGACTTCCCAGAAGCTCTCAGGCCAGCTACCCTGCCATATGCAGTAATAGCAAACAATGAGAGAATCTATCTCAAACAAAATGAAAGGTGAGAACCAACACCCAGAAATGTCCTCTGACTCTCTGACCTGTACATATACACATGGCACACACATATGCACACATACATACATACATACATACATACGCAGAGAGAGAAAGAGAAAGAGAGAGAAAGAGAGGGAGCGAAGATAGAGATTGTAAAGCAAAGTAAAAACATAGAAGGGCAAATATGGAAAGAAATTAAATGGGCAATGGAGGAAACTTCCAGATTCAGAGTTAGGAGGAAGAGAAACACAGGTTGTTTAACTCAGTCCAATCAGCAGTCTATAATGAATGAATGAGTGAATGAATGACAGAATGAATGACATTCAGTACATCATTCCTATCAAGAAAACTCTTTAGTTCTGTGGAGACTTCAAGAAAGCAGAGAGAGGCCTGGTGTCCTAATAAGTAGGTAAAGTGGTTGCCTAGCATTCATAAAGCCCTGGGTTTGAACTAGCATCTTATAGAACTAAGCGTGGCTGTACACTTGTAATACCTGAAGTGGAATCTTAAGGGTTCTTTGGAAAATCAGATGGATGGTGTTTTGTTGTGGCAAACACGGGAAGGAACATTTCGCTGAAGCAGACACAGGAGAGAGGGTGTTCTGCTAAAGCAAACACTTGAAAGGACAAGTGATGAAAGATTCTTTGCTAACAACATACATGTGTGTATTGGTCTGCCTTACATTGCATAGTTGAGCTACATTTGTCAGACACCATAGAAAGAAACACATCAAAAAACTTCTGGTGGTGTACTGCAGTTTCTTGCCACTTCCAAGGACTTGGGCTGATTGGATGCACGTCCTGAGGCAAGGCACGTGGAGGACATGTGATGTTTAGAAGGTATAAATAATACTCAACAGAGACCAGAGACAGAGCTCGACTTGCTGGTACAGCTAGCTGTGTAATGCTGTGGATCTCTCATCTTTGATGATCTTTGCTTCGCTGAGAGAGGCACAGCCGAGAACTTCTCCTGGTATCCCTACCCAACTCTACCGAACTGGGCTGCTGGTATATCCCTGAAGTGTTTGTGAGTGGATTGGGCTGCTGCTGCTAACCTGTGAACTAAACACAGACAGGAGTTGCTCCAAAGAACCTTTCTAAACAGGTCCACTCCCCACGTATCCTTTCTTTTACACTACCTCTGGTGGGTGGTGAGCTACAAGGGAGGTTAAAGTGTTTAAGAACTGTCATTAACAAGGGAGGATGGTCCTGTCAGGTATAGGTGGGAGAGGAGATCCTTGGTCCCATGAAGGCTGGATGCCATGTGTAGGGGAATTTGAGAGTAGGGAGGTGGGAGTGGGAGGGTAGGTGGGGCATATCCTCATAGTAGCAGGAGGAGGGAGGATGGGATAGGGGGTTCTTGGGTGGGAGGGGGGAATGGGGTAAGGGGAGAACATCTGAAATGTAAATAAAATATCTAATAGAAGTTTAAAAAAAAAGACCCATCATTAAAAATAGGACTTGAAAAAGTTAAAGTAACTAGCAGTCAGGAGGGTCAAAAGTTCAAGGTCATTCTCTGTTGTGAGTTTGAAGCCAGCATGGGCTACATGAGACTTTAAATAATAATAATAAAATTTATTAATAACAAACATTTAACCTATAATTTAATAAATATATATTTAATTTGTAATATAATTATATTAATTATAATAATTGATATAATTATTATTAATTTATTGTTAATAACCAGGGAAGCCAAACTTGTCATTCCTAAGAACTGAGTGTTAGACACAGTTGGCCTGCTGCAGAACCATTTCTGTTCAGTGATGAGATGGGCTTCTAGCTACTCATTCAAATGTTAAGACACCACTTATTCTCCTTGGTCTTTTCTTGGTCTATGATTTCTACTAGGCTGGTAAAACCCCTTGAAGCTTCTACTCTGAGTCTTAGATTGGAGCCTAATGATTTACCAAGCCCACCCACAAGTGTCTGTACTTTCTTCAAGAGAAGGCAGGTGGGAAAGGGGATGTGATAAGTCTTCCCCTAGAGGTTAATTTGCTGATTGAGTTAAACAGGGGAGTCAGAGCAAAGAGGACACCCTCTTCCACCCCCAGGTGTCCTAACTGCAAGTCCTTCTGAGAAAGGAAATAGACTTACCATATAAACGGTAGTAGTGTCACGGGGGACCTATAAAATAGAGCTTCCCAGCCACAGCACTGTTGACATTTGCAGATGGGCCCATGTTTAGTCTGAAGGTTTGTTATCATTGTAGTAAGGTCTCCTACTAGGTGCCAATAACATCTGGACCCTGCCTTTTCTAACCATGACAACCAAAAGTGTCTTCCGACATTGAAACACATTCATTGGGAGTAAAAATGTCCCAAGTTGAGAAAGAGTACCTTAGAGGACCCAGCTTTTCTTCCAGCATTAGGGTCCAGATTTTAGCTGCCATGGATCTGGTTACCGACTGAGGAACCTGTTTCCCACCAGCAGAATGTATCCTGTCTGCCAGCTCACCTTCTCCAGTTACTGCTGTTATCACAAGGCCTGCTAGTTGGTCACGTCCATGATTCTTAAAAAGTCAAGGCATTTTGACAGCTACTCCAGCTTAGAGCTCATGCAAGCCATCCCCTCCACCTTGTCTCTTCCAAAATGGTAACACCACCTGGTTAAACGCTTTCCTAATTACTCCCTGAGTACAAGTTGATACATGTACTTTATAAATCTAGGAAATATGAAGATCTTATTGAGTCAAGACAGCTGTCCTGATTTCCCCTTCCTTGTCTGCTGTCCTTGTGTCTTACTCTCCTTGGAGACCTGCATTCAAAACCAACTCCCTGTGTATAGCCCTTTGTCTGGATCTCTTCTTTTGAGGAGTTAAGATTAAGACTCTTGGTATCCTCAATGACCCAGGCAATAGACCCCAGGGTAAGATTTTGAAGCTGGATCATTTCTCAGCCATATCTTATTTGTAGTGACAAGTGGGGTGGTGCTAATCTCCGGCATGTAAACACAAAATGTCTTTGGTACTTGAAACTACTCATAGGGGTGGAAATAATAATATAGGTTATGGAATGGGCCAATGACATAATCTCCAGTCACCAACTGTTGTCTGAACATCTAAAGGACTCCAGTACATTTACAACCACAGACAGTGCTGAAAGTCAGACCCACTGTGAAGTAACATAGCCTGTTGAGCTGTATATACAGACACACTTAGAGCTCTGCCCCTAAACCAAGACTCTTAGCCTGGTCTTTTCTTAAGGAAAGGTTGAAATAGGGGTCCATGTATGGAGAAGTTTATTTTAGAATGGGTTCCAGAAAGGGATAAGGAGAGTAAAACAGGAATAGGAAGAAGCCATAGATGTGAGTCAGTCTGTTGGACTGTGAGCAGAGAGGAAGGAAGGTTCATGCTGTATGGAACAAGCCTCCAAAATGGAACAAGCCAATAGCCATTGGATCCATCTGGGATGGCAAAAGCTTTCTCCAAGAGATGTGAATTCCCCTGCATCCCTGATTTTGTATGAGTTGCTGTGACATGGTTTCTGCTACCATCTAGTTCCATCTAGTCCCAGGATAAGACGCAAGAGAGACAAGTATGGTCAACTTGTACAAAGCCCAGCCTTCATTTGATTGTTTTTCCATAGCAGTAGCTGAAATAAGAAATAGGGCCAGATAATTTGGAGATATATATATAATTTCTAACTACATTATGTTATGTGGATACTAACACAGCTAGAAAAGACTATTTTGAAGGACAACAACTGATCAACAGTGTCCAACGCTGTACATGAGTAAGAGGAAGGCTGAGAGTTAACCATCAGTAATGTTGAAGGTCACGGTGACCTTGACAAGACCTAATCTAGTGGAGTGATTCATCTGCCTAGACTCACGCATCCTCCATGTGGTTATGAAAATGCAAACATGAAGACAGCAACCTCTCTGTTTCATGTTTCTCGTCTCAGATCCTTAGTCATATAACCTAAATCAGTCCTTTATGTGTTCATTATCTACTGTACTAAACTTATGTGCTTTCTCTCCAGAGCACTAATTATCTGAAAGGACATCAGTCTATCTTTATTTATAGATGCTCTATCCTAATAAAATATAAACTCCATGAGAAAGACTCAATTTTATAATCAACAACCTGGAGTCCAGACAATATCTTTTGTACAGTGGATTCTCACTATATGCTGAGGTGGATGAATGCATTTTATCTATCTTCTTACAATAGTTGAGGATGACTAAATCCCTGACTACTTGTGTGTGTTAAACCAATGGACGGGTAATTGAGTAGTTGAATATATTCTTGATCACCCCAGCTGGAAGGAATCTCTCCTTCCTCTGAACTTAAATACAGCATTATTTTCTAGTCAACACATTACTCTGCCTTTGAGCACATCCATTTCAACATATCATCTCTGCTATTGGCCATAGTAATCTCTTCCAACTCAAGGTCAGGATTAGCTCTCATCCTTATCTCCCATGTGACAGGTTTAACCACCTATTATAGGGAGTCAGAAGATACTCAGTGAGTGATGGAGTGAATGAATACATTTTTGGATGGCTTTTATAAAAAGGGTTACAAGTTACTTTACATGAGCAATTCGGAAACATCCACGTGCCCAAGACTGTGGAATCCATCCCTTCTCATCCCAGCTTTGCCGTGGCTCTCTACCAAATCCACCACTCTAGGTCGTAGAGAATCTAATCATTTCATTTCTTCCCACTAAGCCGTAAATACAACAGGCAGCAAGTAGCAAAACCCTCACGACACCCCTGGGCCCACTGGACACTCTTTTGGGGGGAGGCCACTAACTCACTTAATTTGGTGTAGTTTAGCACATTACAAGATTGTTCAAGAGCACTATAAATGATGTCAGGCACTGTCAGAAACCACTTCAGAAAATCGTTGCCAGTGGGCTGGATCAAAGGGCAAACACCTGGCAGCTAGCAGGGTCAGGAAAACAGAATAAATCATGTTTTTCTTTTCTACCTTCTTGAGATTTACACCTTTCGCCCCTATACATTGCATGTATATTTCTTAAAATTTAGACCACTATAATGTATCTATAAATTATGTCTGTGTTTATGGAATGTTCTGTCTGTGCTGGAAGAGAAATTGCTCTAGACTCTCTTTCATGTGATTATCAGGCTATTTGGCCGTTATTTTGTTTATTTTGGTCTTTTCATTAAGCTTAGTTTATTTTGTACGATCTTAAAACGTAAATGAAGATACTCGTCCTTATCTGAATAAATCAGAGGGGAATTAAAGGAGAGGACTTTCTGAAACTGGGATATCTTCCATTATCTTTGCATAGCAGTGCTTTAGTGTTGCAACTGTTTTAAACGCCCCCACTCAGGAGAAACAACGATCTCATAACTGATACCGTTGCATCTTTATCAGTATTTCTATCTCAAGGCGACACATGCAAAAAAAAAAAAGTCACACTGGCAGGATAGTTCTTAGGGAAATGATCTTAGCCAAGGGCACCAATGTTCGTCTAGGTATGTAGAGTATTTATTTGGTTACTATCTGGTATTAACTGAGCCTCAGAGGCAGGCAAATGTGGGCAAAATAACTTTGTTCTGGACCATCAGTTCTGAATGTGCAAGCAGTTTAGATCTGTAACCAGCATGTGGCAGAATTTGGGGGAGGAACAAAAAGAAGAATCAGGGATGAGAGCCTGCCTGCAGCACCCAGGGTTTCCTAGAGTCCCCTGGTCCTAAGAGAAAGGAGATGAGATATAGGAAAAGTTAAGACTGTTTCCAGCCTTTAAATATATATATGTGTGTGTGTGTGTGTGTGTGTGTGTGTGTGTGTGTATCTTGAACGTGGTTTATCTGAAATGTTGTGAGGTTGATATGCTATTGTGTTAATGCTTCCAGGCTTCAGATTTCAAAAGGGATGGTTTGTTTGAAATTGTGGCACTAAAATGTGTTTCCATTTAGGATTTTACAAAACAAATGCTTTGGAGATTCGGAGACAGGGACAGACAGCATAGATGGGAAGGATTCAGAGACAGGGACAGACACTGTAGACTGGGAAGCCTTTCATAGTTTATTTTAATACCCAGCTCCTAAGAACCAGGGCAATGTGGTCTACAAGCTGCTTTTCAACTCACCAGCCTTGAATACAACATTAACAAATGTCCAGGAGGGTTTTTTTTCCCTCTCAAAAGTGAACCTGTTCCATTCTGGGGACACTTCTTAAAAGCCACTTACCTCTTTGAAGCTTTAGTTTCTAGATGAAAATACACTATACACCATAATTTGCAATCCATTGTTCAGAACATGTAGGACCACAGACTCAATCAACTGAATGAAATGTTTTTATTCGAAGCTTAAAAATTCCCTTTGAATACACTTACAAAAACATAAAATTGTCCATATTAGTGGAGCACCATGCAATACATAAACATGTTGTGTAGTTTATACATCAGGCTCAGCATCAGATTCAAATAATACCCTGCTTTTGTGGTGAACCCACTCAGACACCTATCCTTGAGCTTTGTGAAATGTTCAGTACTCAGTGGTTGCTCACAGTCACCTTACTGTATGACAGTAGCGTGCACATGTGTTTCTTAGCAGATGTGATGCTCTCAAGATGAACATTTTCCTTATTCCATCTGAAAGAACATAATATAATGCGGTGGTTCTTCCTGGTGCTGCAACCCTTCAACACACTTCTTCATATTGTGGTGACCACCAATCCTTATAATCATTTTGTGTCCTTCTAGACTGCAGGAGGAACTAGTATATGGCGAAAATAATTAAGAGGGCTCTACTCGTGCAGCCATGGGGGAACTATCATCTCCTCTGGGTGTATACCTTCTAGTGTGGCTTCTTTAAGGTCACCTATATTCCTTCCTCTAAGCCCTCACAGTCTCTTGTCAGTAAACCCAATAAACTCACTGTTTTCCCAGGAAAAACTCTGGTGAACTCAAACTTTGGTTTGCTTTTGAGACCTTAGACAGAGACGGTTGTCTATGAAGTCCTGCTCAGGAAAAAAATCTGGTAAAAATGTATATTACCTAATACAGTGTACTGGTATGGAAATGGTTGCTAAGCTATGTCATTAAGGGAACAATGACAAGAAAAGAAAACTGGTCCATATTCTAGATAGACACATTTTTCCCTAAATATTTTAATCCATATTTGGTTGGCCCCTTGGATTCAAGGATAAGGAGGTCAACTCTATATTTTAAAGATATACTTATTTTTTTTCTGGTCACTTTGATGAAACACCTGACAGGAAGCAAGTTAAAGGAGGATTTGAGGGCTTTCGGAGGATGCTGGCTACTATAGCAGAAGGTTTGACAGCAAGCAACTCCACACTGGCAGGCAGGACCAAATTGTGTCTTTCACCAGAGCTGGAAGGCATAGCAAACAGACAGAGAAAAGTAGGTTGGGATGTAATCTTTGAACCAACCCCCTAAGAGATCCACTTTCTCTATCTAGGTCCACCTCCCAGAGCTTCTATTTCCACCACCCCCAAAACAAAAACAGTGCCACCAGCTGGGCACCAAGTATAAAACACATGACCCATGGGGGTCTTTTACATCCAAATTATAACATATATTTATTAATCCATAATAACAATATGTAGATATAAAGTTCTTACAGTTTGATTTTATTGAATTTATACAAAAACAGTGTTCTAAAACAATATATGTATCACATAGTAATTCTACCTAAAATAAGCAAAGCATTATTTTATTGAAAAAAGTCATACAACATATTCTTATTACTGTCTCTTCCCACCTGCTAACTCCCCAGATCCTTCCTACCTCCTCACCCAAGTTCATGCCCTTTCTTTCTCTCTTTCTTTAGAAAACAAACATATACAACTCGTAAAAACATAAAATCAAAAACCATAACACACAATCAAAAGACCAGTAAGTCAGAAACATGCTCAAACAGAGCAATATGAGACAAAAAAGTCATCGCAAATAGTGAGTTTGTTTTGTGTTACCCATCTATTGCTGGGCTATGGTTGAAAAACTCAGTGAGATTCCATTGGAGATACAGCATTCCACGGCAGAATTATTTTAGAAGAGATGCAAGAGGCCCAGCATCACAGGCAGCACAGCCCTCTTGCTCAGCAACACTTCCAACAGAAGGCGGCTTGCTTATCCTAGCCCCTCTGTCTACTTCTCTGCTCTCTCTGCTCTGATTCATTCTTATGTTTTTTCCTATAAACAAAGTTTTTCTTCTTTAATCTCCTATCTCCACCCAACCCACAGGGATTGCATATAACTTTTAGTTTTAAAAATTAAGAGACAAGGACTAGAGAGATGACTCAATGATAAAGAGTACATGCATACTGCTCCTTCAGAGAACCTGAGTTCAGTTTTCAGAACCCACATGCAGTGGCTTATTGTAGCTCAAAGTCTAGGGCATCTGGCCTCTATGGGTACTCTCTTGTACACACACACACACACACACACACACACACACAGAGAGAGAGAGAGAGAGAGAGAGAGAGAGAGAGAGAGAGAGAGAGAGGAGAGAAATCTAAACAAACAAACAAAAAACCCCAACAAAACTTGATGCCTCACACCTATAATCCCAGCTTGCAAGAGGCAAGATGATAGATACAGAGCCCAATTGTATCTAGACTATATATAGAGTAATGGGGCAGTCGGGCTAACATAGTAAATCCTTACTTCAAAAGCAGCATCAAGCCAGGTGTGATGGGGCACGCTTTTAATCTCTGGCACTAGGAAGACAAGCAGGTGAATCTCCAGGAACTGAAGCCCACTGAGATCTACATAGGAAGTTCCAGGTGTGCATTTCCTCTAGGCTCTGCCCAACAGTTACCTAGCAAGGGCCAGGTATGAGCCAGGAGCCAGTCATATAAGGACTGTTCAGGCCTCTCTCTCTCTCTCTCTCTCTCTCTCTCTCTCTCTCTCTCTCTCCCTCTCCCTCTCCCTTTCTCTCTTCCCCTCTCTCTCCCTCCCTCTTCCCATCTCCATCTTCCCTCTATCCCTATTTCCTCTCACAACAAAGGCTACATAGTAAGACCCTATCTCCAAGATAAAAACAACATAAAAATCCATAATAATGCAACTATAGCATAGTCACATATTCAAGGGACAGCAAATAGTTGATTAAAAGAAAAATTTTTCACACTGGTGAAACTAGTCACCTCACCTGCTCACCTTCCTCTTGGAAACTTCATGATAACAACTGGGGTTCACCCAAATCCCAGGGGCATGAAATTCTATTTCAAAATGAATTGAAGCAAAGTTTTTATCTTACTGTGAAGGAGACTACAGCCATTGACAAGTCACTGCCCATTTTAGGTAACTCCAGTGCATAGAAAAGTGCAGCTGTGTTTAGATGCTCATGAGGAATAATTAAAATTGTGCATCACCATGTCCCTTCATTAAAAAAATTCTTCTTAAATATCAGCTATATCATAAAAATAGATCTTTATTTGTTTGGGTTTTAATGTTTTTAAAGTGAAGATTAGAGTTTAATGGTGTTTCAAAGCCCAGTGAAGTGGAAATTTCTGGTTTCTTTGGAGACTCAGCTGTGTCATGTGATATTTTTTGGAAAACTGTCTTATGAGAGGATGTTTTGCTGAAGCAGACACATGGGAGGATGTTTTGCTGAGAACAGACACATAATGTTTTGTTTTGTTTTTTTCTGGAAGCTGCTTGGAAAAAGGGCAGATGATGTTTTGCCAAAGGAGATGGTTGAGAGAATAGGTGACATTTGGAAAGGATATAAGTATAACCCTACAAACAGTGGAGGATGCTGTGTGGCATTGGTTCACCTTGCCTTTTTCACTGATCATCATTTGTTGTGACTTTGTAGAGAAAAAAAAATACACCAAACAACTTCTCATAAGATTGCGGCAGTTTCTTGACGCATCCTCTCAGGCCAATTGGCAGAGCTTCATGGTTTCTTCTGGATTGAGCTGTCGTTGCTGATTCATGAATGGTGTTTGTGAATGGATTGAGCTACGGCTGCTGATTCATGTGAACTGAACTGCTGATGACATAGATTGGGATTGCCCCCAAAGATTTATTTCTAAACAGGTCCACGTCCTCATTTGTCCTATTAAACTTTTCTTTCCACTACCTCCAGTGGGTGGTGGGCTAGAAGGGAGGTTAAAGTGTTTAAAAATCCTTATTAAAGTAGATTTTGAAAAATCTAAGTCTAAAGCCCAGTAATGCTAAAGTTGTAAGAACTAAATACTTTCAAATATATTGTTATCTACTTAGCCAGCTTATCAATGGTTAGATTTAAAAAACAAAACAAACAAAACAAACAGTTTTCTGTAGCAGAATTTCCCCCCAATTAATTTAAATATTAATACAACAAGAACCCTGTGACTGGGCAGTGAAAAGAAAGGTGGATAGAGATTTTTAGAGACTCCAGAGGGAGAGGACAGAGAGAGAAGGAAGGAAAATGAAGGAAGAGAAAGATGATCCAGATTCCGTAGTGGCTTTAAATAGCCCCAGGTAGCTATGAATATCTTATAAAGAAAGGATAATTACAGGAGAATTTGTCTTATCTGGGTGGGCAATTTATATCAATATCAACTGGCTCTGAGTTCATTGTGTGGGCGTTTTGTGAGGTGAGAATTTACTGATATAAATCTGACTTATACATTATAAGCCTCTAGAGCTTTGATTTTACAGTGTTACTGGGATATGGGACCACTAACCACAGCAGGTGGATGGCTGGGAATGTGAGCAGAATCCACAGCAAGAGAACCACGAGATGGGCGGTAGCTACTTGGGGCTAACTATGGAGGCAGTGGGGTCACCAGGGCCCAAGAGTAGCCAGCAATAGTTCAGGATGGTGCATTTTTAAATATTTCCCACAACAAGTTTCAGCAGGACCACAGCTCCTTTTGATATAAGCCCCAAATAAAATATTTTGTTTATGAAGTTTTCAACTTAGACAACTGACCCACTCATTTCACTCCTCAAGTCTGTAAAAGAAGAGAAGAAGGTCTGAAATCCCTCCCTCTGGCCATAAAACTTTATAATTCTGAGATCCTAGGTTTTCCAATGCTATCAAAATTACACATTAGTGTGAAGAAGCAAGCATAACTTGAGAGTCTGAGAAAACTATGTGCTTCTTTGTTTTTTTAAATTATGGACTTTATACAGAGTATTTGAGTGTTCACAATTTTCCTATCTTAAAATGGATTCAAAATGACCCTCCAAACTAAATTTTTACTTTTTATTCTGTATCAAAGTGGCATGCTATGAGGACAAGTTCAGCCATCTTCTGTGTCCTGCTCTGTGCTTGATCCAGACTGAGGCTGCAGCTAGTCACACTATAGCAAGTGTGACTCTTTCTGATTTGATACAAGGCTTTAGTGTTGCTACACTGTTGTACAAGTTCTTTAACTAAAAAAAATCTAGCTTAGATAAAAGATTAAATTATGTGTCTCTGAGTCTTTTGTTTGCTTCTTTGTTTCATTTCTGTTACTGTGATAATTATCCAGACAAAAGAAACTTAGAGGAGGGGGGAGTTATCATGACTCACAGTTGCAGGTACAGTCTGTCACTGCCAACAAGATAGGGTGGTGGGAGCTTGAAGTAACTAGCCACATGCACATGCTAGTGTCGGCTCACTTCATCTTTTAGAAGATATAGTGGGCTGGAGAGATGGCTCAGTGATTAAGAGCACTGATTGCTCTTCGAGAGGTCCTGAATTCAATTCCCAGCAACCACATGGTGACTCAAAACCATCTGTAATGGGATCTGATGCCCTCTTCTTGTGTGTCTGAAGACACTACAGTGTACTCATATAATAAATAAAATAAATGAATATTTTTTTTTAAAGAAAAAGAAAGAAAATATAGCCTAGGACTCAACCCCTGGGGTGGTGCCACCTACTTGCAGGGTGGACCTTCCCACATCACTTAATTAAAATAGCACCACAGGTACAGCTGCAGGCCTATTTGATCTAGACAACCCTTCAGTAAGATTCTCTTTCCCGGTGACCCTAGCTAACTACTAGTTAGGGCAGAGGTTTGTTCTAAACAAAGATTTAGGTAAAAGATAAAACTGCCCCATTTTGTCTGAGAAAGGGCAGGTTATTTGACTGTCTCCTTAGGTAGAATGGAATAGATAATGGCTATGAGGAAATCCAGGAAAATTTATTATGGCCGAATCTTCACAGGTTTCCCTTTGAAATTATTTTTTAAAGAGATTAAATATACTGTTATTCTATTTATTTTATTAAGCAATATTTTTAGAACACAATTTGAAGTATGCTAAAGTATAGGAAGTAAAGTCTGCCTCCACCATCCCTTTTTCTCCTCCTCCCCTCCCTCTTTCTTTTGTTTTTGAACAGAGTATCACATAGCCTAGGCTTGCCTCAGACTCTCTATATAGCCAAGGCTGGTCTTGGACTCTGAATTTTCCTGCCCCTCCTTCATAGGCTCATGCCACCATATACGTGGTTCCATTTTGTCTTTGGTTCTTAGCCACACATTCTGAAGTCTTGAGAAATAAAAGTAACTGGGCCATGGCTTCATTGCTGGCTTCTGGACAGAGGTGTTTCTGTGAGTGATCACCACAGTTTGAGCTTATGGGAGCTGAAAGTAGTCTGTCTGATTCTTAGTAACCAGAGTAGTCACTGCCACTGTCCCACATCCAACAGACAAACATCTGTCAAACAAACAGATAAAAGAAATTAGTATATTTATGAGTCTGTGTCCTCAAGATGTCTTCAGGGAATTCCCAGGAATTGTTGATGAACAATATAAGTTTTTGGCCTTTCTAGGGGGACATCTTTCACGTATGTTCTGATCCATTCTTTAAACTAGTGAACAGTGAAGATAAGCCAAACACATGAAGCACCCCAAGCCTCCAACTTTACTGTTAGGACTTAAACTCCATCTCATTTCAGGCATCTATTTCAGGTATAATGAATGAATGAATGACAAAAGAGAAAGAATAAATGAGTGAGTGAACAAACAAGATTACAAACTGATTTACCTTCCTTTTGTGAATTCCATGAGATATAAACAATATGGCAGCCTAAACAAGACCCACAACATGACAATACCAATTACATGCCAATGTGAATAAAGGAAATCTCACAAGGCACTGCCAGGTGAAGAACTATAGGGAATTAATGGTTGGAGAAAGAGAGAAAGAGAGAGAGAGAGAGAGAGAGAGAGAGAGAGAGACAGAGAGACAGAGAGACAGAGAGACAGAGAGACAGAGAGAGAGAGAATGAGAATCAGTCTTCTCCAAAAACAAGCCACCTATCACAAGTGGTTCCGACATGTACTTATATAAGAACAACATTAAATAAATTCAGTAGGTTGTGTGTGTGTTTCTAGTGTAGGTAAAAGATTAGATTAGATTATGTGTTTTTGAGGGATTTTTCTTTTAGTTTTGTTTCTGTTACTGTGAGAAAATATCCTACACACACAAAGATAGTTCTGCACACACACACTCACATACTCATACAGTCACACAAACACATGTACTCACATACTCACACACACTCATACACACGTGCTCATATATACAGTCACATAGACATACACACATACACACACTCATACATACACTCATACATGCTAATACACTATATACACTCATACACACATGCTCACACACACTCACATACACATATACTCACACATACACACATGCTCATATATACAGTCATATACGCATACACATGTACACACTCATACTACACTCACACATACTAATGCACTCACACATACACACATCACACTACATACACTCATACATATACACACATGCTCACACACACTCACATACACATACACTCACACATACTCACACACTCACACATACACACTCACACATGCTCACACACTCACACATGCTCACACACTCACACTGAATGTAACATTCATACATACACTCTTACACATATGCTCGTGCACACACACACATTCACACACATGCTCATACAAACACTCACACACTCACGCACATAACAATAACAATGAGAGAGAAAGAGGTCAGTATGTTGAGACAAGGTAGGGAGACATGGAAGGAATTAGAGAGGAAGAGGGGGAGCGGAAATGATAGAGATATAGTTCTTATATACAAATTTCTCAAAAAACTTTAAACAAGAAAGGATGACAGTGATCAACTGTACAAATATATATGTATCCTCACAAGGTACCTATTTGGTGTCTGTCTTAAGGACTATCATAATTACTGTGAGAGCTGATGTTCTGGCTTCAGCTTGCAGATGAGAAAATTGAACTATAGAACATGAGAATGACTTGTCTAGCATTATGTCCTCGGTCAGGTGGAGTCAGAATAGACAGGAGCAGGTCTCCAGCTGCATACTACTGAGGACTCTGGAGTTCTGTTGCGACTCAGGAGAGCAGCAATGTGTGCTCCAGTTAGCCCAGTGCCCCCTAACTCACTTAATTAAACTGCACCTATCAATATCTCTAGAACATAGTGTGGCAAACATAGAAGTACATCACTTTCTTGGTCCTTCCAGTCAAGTGCGTGACCTTGTAAACAGGGAGTGTGAGTTGTCAGTCTCTGTGTGTCTTGTGACTTACATATCAGATGAGGAAAGGAGGCAAGATCCTCCCTGCCTCTGCAAACCAACACAAAACTGCCATTGGATTTAACTGGACCTAGTACAAAATCTAACGTATGATGCTCCTTTATTGTGCGTGCATGTGAGTGACCTCTAGTAGAGAAAATTAGACTAGCTCACCTGCTGACTTTCTCTCCCTCCCTTCCTCCTTTCCTCTCTCTGTCTCTCCCTCCCTCTATCCCTGCTTTCCTCTCTCCCCCCTCTCTTCCTCTCTCTCTCCCTGCTTTCCTGACCCCCCTTTCCCTCCCTCTCCCTTCCTTTTTCCTTTCCTCTCTACTTTCTTCTTACTTTATTTTCTCTTGAGGCAGGGTTTCATGTAGACTAGGCTGGTCTTGGACATACTATACTTACACCTATAAATCCCAGGATGACTTTAAATTTCTGGTCCTACTGCCTGTACCTACTCATTCGTACTTCTAAAGATCTGGCTGTGTACCATGATGGCTAGTTTAGGTGGTGCTGGGGATTGGATCCAAGGCTTTGTGCATGCTAACCAAGTACTGTACCAACTGAGATGCATCCCCAGCCACACATATAGGAGAGCAGAGAAGACAAGCTTGTTCCTCTATGAGGCACCCACTTAGTCCCAGCCTGTCCTGCAGAGCAGGGAGCTCAGATAATTTTTAGCTGCACTGCGAATTTCCACTTCCACCCATCAAGAACAAAGGATGGGGGGGGTATGGTAGAGCAGCAAGGCCTACCGGTATAAAAAGAGGCATTGTCATACATTGTCAATGTCTTTGCCCTGAGCAAGAGCATCAGCTGAGCAAAGGCCTCTGCAGTATTCTGGTGGCTTTGGCTTAACTTTACAGCTAGACAGTGCTAAGTGAGACATGGGTTCCATATAAACTCACAGAAAGATGACTTGCTGAGCTGGGGCTGTCTGGGGTTTCTTTGGTGGATGTCTTATTAAAATTCTGATTATTGTTAGTCTATGAATCGGAGAGTAACAGAATCCAGAAATAAGCAGCCATGCTTTGTAATTCCCAGCATGTGAACCACACTGCCAAGTCTGCCATTCTGGATGCAGAGAGCGAAGTGGACTTCATGATTTTACTTCTAAGCTCTAACAGTTGCTGAATATGAGTTTTAATATTATAAATTGACAAAACTTCTAGACAAGGAAATGGTCTGTGTTCGTGACTGTAAGGCATCATCCAGGTATCTGTTCTCATGGTCTTTCAGAGTTGAAGGTACAACATGAGATAAAACAACTGAACATACAACAGAATCCCGAGTGGGTCAATGGATGGCTTGAATTAATAAACTTGTAGGGAAATTATTCCTTAAAACCATGAATTCACAACTACAAAGCTTATTTTTGCTTTGCTATTATTAATACAATAAGAGGTTTGACTTTGACCCTGGGATTGCAAACGTGGAAAACATTAACAGTATTATATTGACATGTCGGAGCCTCTCTTTTTTCTGCATTAAACTGAAGCTTCTGATAAGTATGGAAGAGTCCCTGTGGCACCAAATAAAACTAAACAATTCATATGGACTAAGATCAAGGAAGTCTAGTGGGCTCAAAGTTTCCAGCTCTTCAATAAAAGCAAGTCTGTTGGGGACCACTGGCAGTTATTAATGTTTCAAAATTATAATTTAAAAAAATCATTCCTTTTAAAAATAAATGCTAATCTCTGAGAAAACTCTGTCCTTTATAATAATCTACATGGTAAAGGTTTCAAAAACATTTCAGATTCATGCTGATAAAATGTCTTCATTATTGATTTGGTCTTTTTGCTAAAACTACTACAAGTTCAAACTGTCTGAGGGTGAATTAGGAGGCCACAGTTGCTTCAGTGTGATGTAACATGTCTGCTACAACAACAGTAAATATGTCATAGAACATAATATTTTTTCTTAGCATATCCTACATAGGATTAGGTTTGGATAGCACAAAGTAAAACAAAATATTTTGTCTTGGGAATCATCAATCAGCTTCCTCCATTGGGAAGCAAGCAGCAATAGGTTGTAAGCTGTGACTTTTGCCAGCTACATTTGAAGTCAACAAAAGAAAAATGAGTATGGAATGCCGGGTTGCAACCAAAGACACAATCAAAAAACCAATAAGCCAGTGACCATAAATACTACAAAGACAGGCATGGAAGAAGAAGGCAGGCTAGAAGCTGTTCTTACTGGTCATGATAGTCTAAGTACACATTCAAAATTAGATTTTCTTCCCTGTGTGGAGGTGGCTCTGAGTGCTCATCAATACTGCATTAGGAAACTCAGTGGTTCTCTGGGCTTTTTGCTCAAAGCCCTGATTTGGTCAAGCTAGCAGGTCAAAGTACATTCCCAAAGATCATTTTTTTGTCATTGAAATAAAATACAATAAAAACCACTGTGAATCATTTAGATTGAATGAAAGGATATGTGATTGGACTATCATCAAGCTTGCAGTACACCTACAGGTCAGTATTTGGTGTCCTTTCAGGTAGCTTCCATACAAAAAGACTGCTTCTCCTTTCAGTTTTGGTTTAGACATTTGAAATTCTCTTTCTGTAAGGAAAACCTTAATCTCCAGGGTTGGCTGTGGTGTCAAAAACTTGAAAAGGATTATTGTTTCTCAGATCTTCCATCTTTATGTCTTTATGTCCTGCTCATGAATCTTTTCAGTCTTGGGATAGCAAATGCAAATTGTTTCTAATAAGGTTTTGATTAATATTTGCTTTTACATTTAAATACCATCTAAACACCTTTGTTTATAAACTTAGACTATTCCATGTTTGTGTTTAAGTTCTTTAGCTAACTGGATTATAAAAATCCCAGTATATACTTACATAGCTTTTGGTATATTTAGTGAACTTAAAAACATAGTGATGCTGAAGTTATTTCAAGTGGTCCAAGGTTCTTCAAGTTTAATGACATTTCATATTTAAAATCTGAAGTTTATGTAAAATGATAACAAGCCTTCCCAAACAGAAGATTGTCATGGATGAAGGAATTATCTTGATATCTAAAACATAAATCTTCCTTAGGCCTCAAATAATAATATTAAAAATTTAATTATCATGATAATTTCATAATTAAGTCTCCTCAGAGCAAAGTTTTACCCATAAGGAAAATCTATTGCCATTCCAGTTGATTCAGTCACGTGTGCTGAGAGATTTCTGACATGATGACACTATCAAAAATGCTATGTGTATCCTTGAACCTTGTTCTTGCCTGTAATTTCCTGGACTGCTAAACCTGAAACTGAGAGTAACTCATTGATCATCAGGGAATTATGGGAGACACTCGAACCATTTGTGAATGTAAAATGGTACAGCCACTGTGGAAAACAGTATGTTAATTCCTTAAAAACGTAAAAGTAGAATTATTGTTTAGTTAAGGAATTTCACTTCTGGATAGATACTCAAAAGAACAGAATGCAGGACCTTAAAAAAATCTCTGCTCCTTCATGTTCACAAGAACATTATTCATAGTAGCTAAAAGATCCGAGGAGCCCAATTGCCTATTGATAGATGGATGGAGACTCAAAATGTGGAACACCTTATCGATGACCTAGCACATACTACAGTGAAGACTGAATAAGCCAGTCATACATACACCAAAAATAAATCCCACCCCAAATACTGTAAAATCCCCTTAAAGTGTGTCCAAATTCATAGAGACGTAAGGTAAAATGAAATTTTCCAGAAGCTGCAAACAAAAGGAAAAAAAAAAAGAAATATTTCATCAGTAAAAAGTTTTGAACAATGAATGTGGTAAAAGCAGTATTAATTTTTACCACAACTGAAACATTAGAATAAGGACATAAAGAAAGTTTAAAAATAACAAACTTTACCACACCGATAGGAATGTGAACAAGAAAGGGTAATGCTTATATATATATATAAAAAAAAAGGCCAGTGGTTCCACTGCCTGGGAAAACAGTTTGATGGTTTCTCAAATGATTATAGGACTAACTTACAGCCGAATGATTCTATTCTGCTATATATCCAGCAGAAATGAAAACAGATGTCCGCACAGGAATTTATGCACAAAGTCACATGGTCATTTTATTCAGAATCACTGAAAGGTACACTCCAATATTTATCAACCCAAAAGGATAGAAAACATGTAATACATTACCCCCACAATAGAATTTAATATCATTCATCTCTAGAACTCAAGGAGCTTGCGGTTTCTGGTCAGCAGGCAAGAAGGAAATCATCACGTTACCCTAAGAAGTTAAAACCAACAACGGAGATCTGTGAGGTAGCTGAGGTCTCAAGACAAACTATTGCCCTCAAGAAAGACAGGCAGACATAGAGAATCAAAGCTCAATGGAGCAAAGACTTCCATAGGAACCTGTATTGAGGTCATAAAAACCTGAACCATGATTGATGGATTGCAGGGTTTCAAGCACAAAGCATGATAATTAAATCCTTCCAGGCACCCGGTCTTGAGAGAATGCCTCACACTTCTGTGGGTTTCACTTCTAGGAGCTTAGTTTTAACAACAACAACAACAACAACAACAACAACAAAATCAAAGAGGAGGTGGAGGAAGAGAAGGAAAAGGAGGAGGAAGAGGAGGAGGAGGAGGAGGAGGAGGAGAAGGAGGAGGAGGAGGAGCCCAGATCAGATAATTCCAGTGTCTGGGAAGATCGATAGTGATGTGAGAGTACTCAGCTCATAACAAGGACTGCTTTGAAGAGCTAGTGTTTCACCAGACCTAGCCACCATGGGTGGAGGAACCCCTCCCTCTAGTCTTTACAGGACAGTTGCCCAATGAGAGGGACCAGGCGGGAATAGGAGACAAACACTAAAATTCAATCATTCAGTCCACAACCCAGAGGCACGGACCAATGACAGAGACTTCCACCTAGGAATTTAAAACCATGGTGGTTAAGATGTGAAGGGTTCTAATGGAAAGAGCAGATGATGTGCATGAGGGAATGGATTCCCTTAGCTGACAGGCTAGATTCTGAATGGACTCCCTGAGCTGATAAGGTAGATTTGAAACAAGAACCCAAAGAAATGCTAGACCTCAACACACTGTAAAGAGATGAGGCCAAGCTCAAAAGCAGACTGCACACATCTGAGGAAATAATCTCTGAGCTTGAGGTGTGCTGGTAGAAACTTACAAAAGTGTGGATGCTTCAATCCTACTCAGAAGGGGGAAGAAAATAATCATGGGAGACAGAGGGAGGAATCTCCGAGGGAGAAAGGGGGTTGAGGGTAAAAGCTGGGCAGGAGCAGGTGTGGGAGGAGATGGGGGAGAAGCACAGAGGATCAGGAATTTAAATGGAAGTCTGTAGCAATAGGGGGTGGGGTAGCCACTAGAAAGACCCAGATGTCAGGGACCCAAGAGGTTCCCAGGACACAAGAGAGATGACATTAGCCAAACTACCCAACAAAGGGGAGATATAACCTGTAGAGGCCATATCCAGTAGATAGGCACAGCCCCTGGTTGAGGGATGGGACCACCCATCCATCTCAAAGATATTAAACCAGAATTGCTCCTGTCTAAAGGAAATACAGTGACAAAGTGTGGAGCAGAGACTAAAGAAAAGGCCATCCAGAAACTGCCCACCTAGGGATCCATCCCATCTGAGACACCAAACCCAGACACTATTGCTGATGCCAAGAAGTGCTTGCTGACAGGAGCCTAGAATAGCTGTCCCATGAGAGGCTGTGCCAGAGCCTGAACAACACAGATGCAGATGCAAGCAGGCTACCATCAGACTAAGAAAGGGTACCCCAATAGAGGAGTTAGGGAAAGGACCAAAGGAGCTTAAGGGGTTTGCAACCTCATAGGAAGAACAATATCAACCAACCCCCCGCCCCAGAGCTCCCAGGGACCAAACCACCAACCAAAGAGTACACATGGAGGGCCCTTGGTTCCAGCAACATATGTAACAGAGGATTGCCTTATCTGACATCAGTGAGAGGTGAGCTCCTTGGTCCTGTGGAGATCTGATAACCCATCACAGGGGAATGCTAGGGTGGGGAGGCAGGAGTGGGTGGGTGGGGGGCACCCTCATAAAAGCAGGGGGACGGGGGAAGGAGAGAGCGGGTTTGTGGAGGGGAAACTGGGAAGAGGGATAATATTTGAAATATAAATAAATAAAATAACCAATAAAAAATTAATAATTAAAAGAAAAGAAACTTCCAAAAGTGAAAAACAAAGAGGAAGAAGACAGAAACAAAAATGGAAAGGAACATCCTGACAATGATAAGACAGTGACAGATGTCAATCAGACTCTGAGAAAGAAACACCAGCAACAATGATGTCTGTCTACCTGCCACAAATCAAGGCCAGACACCAAACCTCTGAGTCAGGAACTCAGAGAATTGCAAGAAATTGGTTTGAAATTATTTAATTCATTAAAACTATTTTAAGAACACTACCACTTCCAGAGCAAAACAAACAAGCAAAACAACAACAACAACAACAACAACAACAAAAGCCTGACTACACCAAGGTGCAGCATATTCAAACTGCAGGAAAACAAAGATCAAACACACACACACACACACAATCTTGAATGAAGCCAGAAACATGAAATACTGATTCACACGCCAACATGGATGAGCCTTAAAAAAACGTGAGGAGGAGCCTGAGTGCCAAAGGACCACATTATAATTCTATCCATGTGAAAGTCAGGAACAGGAAAATTACAAAGTTGCTTACTTAGTCCTGAGGTGGGGTAGCAGATAGCACACGGAGAAGCAGGAGACTGATAGCTATAAGGTTCAGGATTTCTTTCTTTCTGAGGTTACATAAAACAAAACAAAACAAAACAATAAAACAAAAAAACAAAACAAAAACAACAACAAAAACACAGTGGTGATTTGCTTGAACTGCTGATTTATAAATTTCAAGTGCCATTTTTTAAAAGTAGGACTTTTAACCTTTTTTGAGTATTTTAACCAGTTTTTCAAATCAGAAACAATTTCGAGTTGTCATTTTTATGCATTGGAGTCCCAAATTTGATTTACCACACAGTAGGTGCTTGTACCTCCCTTACTATTTCGTGTGTGTTGCTTTCTGTTTCTTTTTTACAGTTTGTGGGGGTTTCTTGTTGTTCTACTTTTCTTGTGTGATTATTGAGGGCAAATGTATTTCATATCTGAGGGCTCACCCATCAAAATCTCTGTAATCCCTTCTCAGCGTCTTATTTTCCCATTGCAAAGAAGTGGCTGGAAAGAGTATATACCCCATCCCTGCCCAATTATTCCAACAGTTACATGTTTCAGTTTTAATTCTATTTTGATTCACTGTTTCTTTTACTCCAGCTGCTGTGGTGCATGTTTCTGTACATAAACGTAGTTGTTAAGCCTGTGTGCCTTTAACATTTGAAAGCCAAAGCATTTCTCCGTGCTTGGAGGGAATTCGGGATGGTCATTCCTGTTGCTCTGGGCTGGAGGACTGATTGAAAATCTGCTGAAAAGTTTGTCCCATACTTTTGTACATTGTGAGACTATTATGTCTGCAAGTCCAAATACAAACATGTTTCTACTTCCCAGAGTCATAGTGTATTAGCTGCTTTTACAAGACTGTTTCCATGTAAAATTTCCATGTATTGGAAATGTCTTAAAGAGGGAGGGTTTATTTAGGCCCATTGTTCAGGAGATATCAATCCATTGCATTGGACCAGGCATAGTGATTAGAAGGCTGGGGTGGCTCAAACAGTGTTGGCAGGAGTCTGCACTGTTCTTCATGACCTATCAAACCGAGAATCAGAATCTAGAAGCAGCCTGGGCTATAGCCCTCAAATTCCCACTACAAGTTTCTAGTGACTGACCTCCAGACAAAGTTCCACAACCTCCCAAAACAATACAAGGAGCTGGAACCAAGGATTCAAATACATGAGTTTTTAGGCTTTTCACCTTCAATCCACAATGTAGAGGAAGGATGCTAGGATATGTGCTAGTCTGTTTGGCTACTCACTGGGGCTGCAGAAATATGGAAGTTAAAGGGAGGATTTGAAACACCCCCCCCCCACACACACACACACCCCAGTTCTGCAGCCATCTCCCATCTCCTGCATCGTGGTTACTGAGAGGCTGAGACAAAGTGAATGAAAACAATTTAAATTTCAGCAACTTGCTCGCTGAACAAATTGGATTCCTAACTTGTTGACTTTCCTTCTCTCTTTTTGCGAATACGTATGTACCAGACCTGCACTGATGCAGGAGTTTAAGGAGGGTGATAAGACTGCCCGGTCCTTGAGTATTTTATGACACATTGTCTCTTTCACTGAAGCAGAGGATCACACCTTCTGCCCCTTCTGATCAGAGGATGCAGTTAGCATCTGAAGAGATGACTTTCAAGTTTGAAAAGTTTTTAAGTTTTCCTGAGGTTATGAATCTAATCTCTTCATTTCAGCAGAAACTCCTCTCTCTCTCTCTCTCTCTCTCTCTCTCTCTCTCTCTCTCTC
>NW_021604568.1:19293257-19312423 GCF_004785775.1 Grammomys surdaster | reverse complement strand
TCTCTCTCTCTCTCTCTCTCTCTCTCTCTCTCTCTCTCTCTCTGTCATAATATACTAACCAGGAAGATGGCTTTATTCAGGGGGACATTCTAAAGCACTTAGTAAAACAGCCACTTGACATTTAACACTTCTCCCCCTTGGAAACAGATTTATCTTTATCAGGATTTGAAGTGATAAATACACCGAATGTAAACGGACACCTCACGGTGACTTCACGCGGTTATCTCCCCTGTACCACTGAAGTGTAATAAATAGATACTTTAAATACTTGATCCTAGAGGTCTCTTCTTGAACTCGAGTGTAAGCTATCTAAACAGTTGAAAAGAGATTTATAGTTATGAAGAGGCCTCTATGTCAAGGAAAGTTTTATGATATTCTATAATAAATTAGCAATAAATGGATACAGGTGACTGTGGAATTTATGAACTTTAATGCTTTAATACCGCACTAAAGAAAAACTAATTATTAAGGTCCTAAAGGGTAATATAAAAATACCATCTACAAATTGTCAAATTAAGCCATTAGTCCTAGGTATTTGAGGTAATTTTTTTTTAAACGACTCAGCCTGAAAGACAGAAACAAATAAATCGGAAAAAAAAAAAAAACAGTTCACCAACTAGCAAAAAAGCAATGGTCAAGCCTCCCAGTAGAAACTGAAGAATTTAAAGTTAAATTCTAATACTTTTTTTTCTCCTTCTACTTAAAAATAATCATTCTTTCAGCATGTCAGTGAAGTGATATTTATGTTGCCAAAAAAAGGTTAATTTCGTTTGATTCTCACATAGTGTTTGTCGAATACTTTCCCCCAAGTGCTCATGAAGACATCTGTGTTTGAGAGGTCCCAGAAAAGTTATCTGAGTGGAAAAAAAAAAAAAACAAATTTAGGAAACATGAAGGTTTTCGAATGTCCTTTTCTATAAGAAATTTCAATCAAAGGCCTGCGTGTAGGGAGGCATCTCCACTTTCATCTTTGATTTGTCATAAGAAAAAAGAACTCACCCCTTTTATTCCTAATTTGAACCTCACCAGGAGGTAGATGGGTTTATTTCCTGGAGGGAAGATACTATTGTAAGAAACTGCCTGTTAGGTGACCTTCCAGTTTCCTGTTTCTCACCCTTCTAAAATCCATTCTCCACACTAACACCAAAATGGTTTTACTTTTAGGGAGAAAGTGGTTTGATGGACTGTAACTCCCTAGTCCTGGGTCTGTAACAAGGCTGCTCCCTCCTGGCTTTCAAGTATGGTTGTTCATGCACAGGGGTAACTGGCCATGCTAGATGCATGCTCGGGTAACTGACTGGTTATGCTGGAGACTCTGGTGACTGACTGGTCATGCTGGAGGCTCTGGTGACTGACTGGTCATGCTGAAGGCTCTGGTGACTGACTGGTCATGCTGGAGGCTCTGGTGACTGACTGGTCATGCTGGAGGCATGCTCTGGGTTCTCTTTTCCAATGGTTTTCCTTTCCCCTTTCCCTTCTTTTAAGGAAAAGCTCTAATGATTAGAGTGTAAAAACTACCCTGTCACAATCAATTGTTTTCTGGATGCTTCCTTGCCATTGGATCCCTTCCTTTACATTTGACTGTGTTCGAAGGTCAGTTTCACTACTCAGTTGGAAACTGGGAGGCAGGGGTCCTATTTTTTCATCTTTTTGTTCCCAGCATCTAAGTATATAATGGAAAAATAGTGTCAATTGATGGCTTATTAAATAAAAATCTGGAGAAAAGATATTAAAGGAGAAATGGGCTGACTGGGAGACTGGTTGGTGTGTCTTTCTTGCATCTATCTAAAGCTAAGGCCAAAGAGAAATCTTGAGGAACCAAGGTGTTAACAGTGATGAGGGCTGGAGAGGTCTCAAAGACAGAGCCCAGATGCCACATGTATCAGTGATTCCGGTTTCCTATCACCACCCAAGGAAGAATTCAGAGAAAGCACAAAGTAAGGAATTGAAGGAAGTGTAAACCAGAGGGAAAGTACACACTCTAGGGATGAGGGAGGGTTTTTTGAGAGACCTGTGCATTGTTTCAGAGTTTGGGTAGCTCCTTATGGGCAAACAAACTTTGAAGAAGAGAAGAGTTATCATGAATTAAGGCAGGAAAGAAGATGCATAGATATATATGATAGATATAGAGAGATAGAGATACAGGTACACATAGGGGTGGATCTGATGCTGTCCTATTCCCCAATTGTTTGTTGATCTATCAGTAAAGAAGCCATGGGCCAATTGCTAGGTGAAAGGAATAGGCGGGACTTCCAGAACCATGGAGGAAAGAGACAGATACAAGGGGGGAGGAGAGAGTTTGCCAAGCTTCTGATGGAGAAAAGTTAACAGACATGTGAGGTTGTGGGCAGAGCTGCAGCCTGTGACTACTCCTATAGGCAGGCAGTTGGGGATGTAACTGAGCAACTAAGTTTAGGGCACATGAGAGGTGTGGAGATAAGGATATTAATAAGGGCACACTTTTCCAGGTGGTAGATAGTACACCCAGCAACTGTGTCAGAAGGCAAGTTGAAAATGAGCAACGTGTGTGTGTGTGTGTGTGTGTGTGTGTGTGTGTGTGTGTTTTATCCATGGATTCAAGGGAAGCTGTGTGTGTGTGTGTGGGAGGGGGGGTTGTTGTTGCTAGTATGATCCATTCCTGGAGCTTAGGTGGGGTAGCAAAGCAACATGCAACAGGTACAGATACAGGTAAAGATGATATAGGTACAGATATAGATGACATAGACAATATAGGTACAGATACAGATATAGATGACATAGACAATATAGGTACAGATACAGATATAGATGATATAGGCATAGATATAGGCATAGAAGTTATATATCTTCTATCACTTTAGTTTCTCTAAAGAATCTTGCTTAGTAATGTGGTCTTGTGTCATTTGTTTGAAGGATTGCATGATACGGCTCTGCAGATGTATCAACCTAGTCACAAGACAATTTGCCTTTGTTTTCCTATGTCAATCAAGTCTATCTCAAAGGCAGTCAATCTATTTATATTTTCCCTTCTTCCCCAAGATGTCACTTAATTATGGAATAGAAGAGAATATACATTACCTCAGATTGAGAAGTTTCTATCCACTGGTCAAAACTAGTTAGGAAACCATGATGATACTAATGAGAATAATGTCACTGGAAAACACAGCTACAAACTTAAAGGAAATAAGATTATTTATTCTGAGCCATATGTGAGTGATCATGGTATGGAAATGGATTCAAGTTGGCTCAAATAATATATTTTGACATGAAAGTGGTTATAGGAGCTTTTTCACATCCACAGAACAAAAGAAAGTCACAATTTGTCCTAGTTAGGGTTTCCATTGCTATGAAAAGACACCATGACTAAGGCAAGTCTTATAAAGGACATTTAATTGGGGCTTGCTTACAGGTTCAGAGGTTCACTCTATTATCAAGGCAGAAGCAAGGCAGTGCCCAGGCACACATGGCTCTGGAGGAGCTCTGAGAGTTCTATATCTTGGAGAAGAGTGACTTCCAGGCAGTTAGGAGGAGGGTCTCAAAGCCCATTTTCACAGTGACACACATCCTCCAACAAGGGCACACCTACTCCAAGAAGGTCACACCTCCTAATAGTGCCACTCCCTGGGCCAAGCATATTCAAACTGCCACACAAACTGACATATTTTTCAAATATATTGATGAGATCATTAATTAGATGAATTACAGCTTAGTGGGAGAACATTATGCTATTGATTTTAGATATTAACTGATGATATCCATAACTTTTGACACACATAGCTAGTTAGTGATCTGTTAATATATTGCAAAATTTTTCTTTTGTTTTGGTTTCCTGATAAATTCTTACTATTTTTAAAAATCAATATGTAATTATATCATTTCCCTCTTCTCTCTCCTCCTTCCACCCTCAACAGTTTTGTTCCTTCTCAAATTCCTAACATCTTTTCAACTTCTTTTTCTTTAATAATTATTGATAAATGCATAAAATATGATTACAACCTGTTGAGCTTAGTGTTCTTTGACCACTTGGTGTTGGCTTACTCTAGAGAAAACAAATTCTCCATTTCTCATCTATTTTTAGTCCCCTTCCATGTTAGCATGCCTGTTGATATTGCCATTTTTCAGGTCTTGTGTAGGCAGCTCTATTGTTGAAGTATCATGGGTGTAGCTTCCTTGTTATTTCTAGAAGATATAATCTCAAAGAGGACATTCTGGTCATCTGGCTTTTATAGTCTTTCTCTTCCCTCTTCTACCATGTTGAGTCTTAGGTGTATGAGTTATATTTTAAATGTATCCATTGGGGCTGGACACCCTGTAATTAGTTTTTCCTTATATTTGACTACTTGTGTTTTTCTGTTATGGTCTCTGTCTGCTGCAAAGATACACATCTTTGATGAAGGACAAAGAATACTCATGTCTGTGTCTAGGTAAGGATAGGTATTTAGGATGCAGTTAGGAATTATGTTGGTTTAGTAAAATGATGGCAGTCGGTTCTTCTCTTAGATCAATGACCTCATCAGCCCCTCTCACTAGCCCTGAGGAATTGGCTAGGTTTTCAGTATTAGGCATAATTCTGTTGGCTTAGGTTTTTCAAAACATACTTTAATAAGGGTTTTTAAACACTTCAGCTTCCCTTATAGTCCACTGACCAAAGGTGGGAGAGGAAGATGGCTAATAGGATAAGGACGACGTTGACTTAGAAGTAGTTCTTTGAGGCATTTCCATTCTTTGTTGTCAGTAGTCCAGTCCATAAGCTAAACACCAAACATGACTCAGCAGCAGCAGCTCAATCAAGAAGAAACCACGAGGCTCCACTGACTCTACCAAAGTGACAAGAAGGACCCAGAAAACCACCAGAAGTTCTTTGGTGTATTTCATTCTAGGAAGTTACAGCAAGAAAAGATCAGAGAAGAAAGCAAGGCAAACCAGTGCCAGAGCATCATCAGCAAAGACCAGCACCATCAAAGCCCAATGAAGACCAATGCCAGAGTTTCATCCACTGTCTGTTGGGTTATATTTATACTCTTTCCAAACATCATGTGTCCTCTCAAACATCTGCTCCAGCAAAACATCACATGTCCCATCACCAGGCAGCTTCCAGAGAAACACCATATGTCTGTTCTCAGCAAAGCATCTTCCCAAGTATCTGCTTCAGCAAAACATCCTCTCATAAGACAGTTTCCATTAAAATATCAAATGACATATCTGGATCTCCAATGAAATAAGACATTTCCACTTCATAATTTCCCTCATGTTGAGTGGTCCTTAAGCCCAATTAGAATGTTACTGTAAACTGACAAGATATGTAAGTCACTACTGCACCCATAGGGATATCTTGTCATGATGGCCATTATTTTGGTTAATAGATATCACTTCTGTGTAGGACTATGAATTGCTTCCCTCCTTTGTCAGCTTGCATAGCACCTTCTGGTACTAAGAAAGCTAGTCTTCAGAGAGAAGACTTTCAATTCATATCCAGCTTAAATCCTTCAAATGTGCACTGTGTCTTCTGCAACATGGATTTACCCTTAACCTCTGTGAGGCAACCTAGTGCAACAGCAGTGGTTTAGATTGTTTTGGGGACTCCTGGACTGCCCTAACCAACAACACAGAAGACAGTTTCTCACATCAATTACTGGGATCTTTGTTAGATGGTCTATGGCACAATCAGCCAGTTTAATAAGGGCTTATTTTAAATGTATGATATGAAGTAGGTAGCTCAAGAGTTAAATGTTAAAAAAAAACCTCTGTACAGGACAATGATGGTTCTATAGTCACATGACTACAGCAGAATGTAGGTTGAATGGAATATAGTAAATACTCCTATACCAATGTCACTTTCTTTTTTTTAATGTTCTTTTTTTTATTGGATATTTTATTTATTTACATTTCGAATGTTATCCCCTTTCCCAATTCTCCCCCAGAAGCCCCTTATCCCATCTCCCTCCTATTACATCTATGAGGGTGTGCCCCCACCCATCGATCCACTCCCCCCTCCCCACCCTCGAATTTCCCCACATTGGGGCATCTAGCCTTCACAGGATAAAGGACCTCCTCTCCCACCAATGCCTGACAAGGTGATCTTCTGCTACATATACAACTGGAGCTATGGGGCCGTCCAAGTGTGTTCCCAGGCTGGCGATTTAGATCCTGGGAGCTCTGGTTGGTTCATATTGTCACTCTTCCAATGAGGCCTCAAGCCCCTTTGGCTCCTTCAGTCTTCTCTCTACTTCCTCCATTGGGTTCCCCGTGATCAGTTCAATAGTTAGCTGCAAGCATCCTCCTCTGGCAGAGCTTCTCAGGAGACAGGTATATCAGGCTTTGATCAGTCACTTTCATAAAGTGACGTAATTTATAGGTTATAACCAATGAAGGGAGATTGAGAAGGGCAAGTGATACACTAAAACTGCTTAGAATATTTGCAAATTCTTAGGACTCTTCGTTTCCAAAAAGTGTGTGTGTGTGTGTGTGTGTGTGTAATTATGTATACCTTCATCTGAATCAGCTTTTCCAAGTCTGAACTTAGTTGGCAGAACTAGTAGCAATCACTGGAGAGACAGATTAGTGGACAGGAGTATTGGATGCACAAGCAACAGGGACCTGAGTTTAGATCCCCAGGATTATACATGCCTGTAACCACAGCAATGTGTGTGTGTGTGTGTGTGTGTGTGTGTGTGTGTGCGCATATGTATGGTTGCAGTGTGTGTGTGCACATATGTGTGTATCATGTGGAGTATACATGTAGTGTCTAGAGTGTATGTATGTGTGTGGTGTACAATGTGTCTGTGTATGTGGTGTGGAGAGTGTGTCTGTGGTGTGCAGACTGTGTGTGGGGGGGTGAAGAATGTATTGTGTGTGTGGGTGTGTGTGCATGTGTGGTGTGCTGAGTGTGTATGGATGTATGGGGGTATGGAGAGTGTATGTGTATGTACATGTATGCCTTAACCCTAGCAGAGTATGTGTGTGTAGTGGGAGTGTGGGGTGGAGAATGTGCATATGTGTGGTATGGGGACTGTGCATGTGGTAGGCAGAGTGTGTGTATGTGGTGTATAGTGTGAGTGTGTATGTGTGTGTGGTGTGTGCAGTATGTGTTAAATCTACAGTGTATGTGGTGTGCAGTGTGTGTGTGTTTGTGTGTGTGTGTGTGTGGTGTGCAGAATGGAGTCAGGAAGATTTCTAGGGCCTGGTGGCTGTCTAGTTCCAGGTTCGGTGAAAGATCTTGTCTCCAAGGAATAATGTGAGGAGCGATAGAGCAGGAACCTGACGTTCTCCTCTGGCTTTTGCACCTGTGGGCATAGCTATGCATACTGCACACACATGTGCACATAACACACACATGCACACACATGTACTTCTAATGATAATTCATTTTTATATATAATGTATAAAACATATCACCACACACAATTCTGGTACATATGTACACACAAGAGTAAAAATACCCTTAAATTTTTACATATTTGTTTTCCTAAGCACAAGAAAGGTAGAAGACAGACTTTCAAGTGTGATATCTTGGTACAATCCTGTTTTTCCCCTCATCTAATTACTAATCCCAGACATGAGTCAGGGTGTGTCCAAAGGCTGGGTGTGCAGTGAGCAGACCTTGTCCAGGACATTTTTAAAAGGCTGAAGAGTAGCTCTATGATTCTGATATGCACAGATTGCACTAGCCCAGTGTGACAACTGCTGCTGTTTAGGCAAGCAGAGACGGTAAAGGCCATGAACCATTTTAATATCGGTCTATCCCTTTGGATAAAGGACTAATCGTTCCTTCTGACATGTTTTGAATTCTGTCTATACATGCTAAACTTTATAAGCCCTGTCTTGCCATTATCTTTATTATGTTTCTTATTATAAGTATATGCTCATATATATATTTGTACCCTTTCACAGTAGTGATAGATAACTGTCTAAGCTTTCCTGGCAATTTGAAACCACTCTTGTCATTTCTCCTTCTGAGTCCATCAGCTCGAATAGTGCCAGATCACAAGCCTTTAAGCCATTTACATTCTATCAACTGTCTGTTGGTTTGATCATTTACTCAAAACCTCCTGTTTGTAAGGCGCTCTTGTAGATATTCTGGGAGCCCTCTTCTAGAGGTGGAGAACAAGGTACAGAAATAATAATGTAACATGGGAGGTGAAAAGTGCTCTGTGGCGTTGGGAAGATGAACTGGGAATTTATTCTGACAGCTATAAACACGGGCAAGGCTGGAAAAGGTGAGAATAGAGGTGTCAAGGGGCTAGAAAGTCATGGTCGGGCCTTTCCATCAAGAAGGAGCTGTGTGGGGGCTGATGAAGGAAAGTCAAAGCCTGCTAAGCCTGAAAAAGCTGCCCCATGCTTGACCAAATGTAAAGGGACACACCATGAAGATGAACATTCATCTATGGGGACTCTTGAGAACACACAGAAAATGGGCATTTATCTAATTTTGAGCAGGTCAACAGTGAGTCTTCCACATTGAATCTGAAAACAAAACAGACTGAGTTGAATACAGAATCTGATGATAACGGATTTTTAGAAAGTTGTATCAGTAAAGCTAGGAGCTGGAGAAATGCCTTAGCAGTTAAGAGGGCTTGTTGGTCTTCCAGAGATCCTGAGTTTAGTTTCCAGTGCCCACATGGAGTTATAAGCCCTAGGGGATCTGACCTCCATGGGCCTCTGCATGCACATGTATAAACACACATACATACATACACACACACACACACACACACACACACACACACATCTATACACATACTCATAAGTAAATAATAAAAATATATCAATACGTGGCTGATATAAATGGTGCATAAAGTTTTAAAAAGTAATAGAAGATGAATGTAAAAGAAAAGCCGAGCTCACACGTCACTATAAAGTCTAGGAGAGAAGCGCAGAGACAGGTGAGGGTAGGGTAGCTGTGATTCTTCGCTTTTTATTGACAAGTCTTTGCTCATGAAACATGTGATTATGTGTCTGGAGGTTTCTCGCACTGGCAGAACATCAACAATAAGAGCCATTGTTGTTATGTTTAGCATCAAATCAGGTGTATTTCTATATATTCCCAGGAGCTTTAAACCTTGATCCATCAGTTCCCTCCTGGTTTCTAAGTGCTTCCTTTGTTATATTAATAACATAATAAGGAAGTCTCAAGGCTGATTTATGGGGGTGAGGAACTCTTAGCACTTCTGTGCAGAGTGAATCACTTCACAGCATCTCTCTCCTTTCTTCCTTTCACATTTCTTCTGCCTTCCTTTTCCTTCCCCCTCCTCCCTCCCATTCTCTGTCCCTCCCTTTTTCCTTCCCTCCCTCCTTTACTTCTATGTTCTAATGTCTTTGGTTTAGGAAGGTACTCTACATGCTACCAAAGAAGAAATGTAAACACCAACCCAGTTCACAAATCCTTTGATCTACAATGGTGTCCTGCCTGCAGGATATGCTAGGGCAATGGTGGCACAGAACTAGTTGGAGTAACCAACCAATATCTGATTTGATTTAAGATGCAGTCTCTGAGATGGAACACATATCCAACACTCCTTGGGTGGCCAAGAACCTGAGACTAGATAGTCCAGGGTTCTATGCTAAAACCACTAAATACTACTGTTCCAAACAAACAAACAAACAAACAAACAAACACATAAAAAGACCCATAGCAATAAAATTAGTTCTAATGACATTCTGCTCTACTTATAGATCAATGCCTGGCTCAGCCATCGTCAGAGAAGCTTCCTCCTGTAGCAGATGGGAACAAATACAGCTTGGAGAGATGGAGATTTCTATCAAGTTGAAGGTAATCTACTCATTGAATTCTGCTGGTGGAGTCTTGATACTGAAATTGTGGTGATAACCCACACAAATGGCTCAGGAGCTAAGTCATCTCTATGACTATGATAAAAGAACCCATGGCCCAGTGTGTGTGGGGTGTGTGTTGTACAATACCTTCTTCTTGAGAAAGTACAACTGTTTCTCTTTTCTTTCATGATTTATATTTTAATACAAACTTTTGTGTTAGAAAAAGAAAGATAAACAAGCTTCATAAAAGTGAGTTTCACAAAATCTAAAGTGTCTTTTAAATATTTAATTTAAAATAGAAAATATTAAATATTTTCTATTTAGCCCAGCAATCCCATTTCTAGGAAAATGAAATCCTCCCCCTTTTTCTTTAAAATAACATCAAAGATGTAACAATCAAACAATCAAAGAGTAACGTTTTTATAGCAATGAAAAGATCTTCAGTGAACTAGAATGGAGAATTTAAATATGACGTATGAGTGCCTTGAAATTCTGTGAGCCAATAAAACATATGAAGTTGTCTTTTGTGTACTTGCTTAAAAATCTTGGCGGTGTAATGAGCAGAAGAAGGTGAATGATGGATAAAATGTGATATTTACATAAGCAAGACCTGTGAAGACATATACATATATATGGAAAAGACTGAGACACGATGCCCTCAACTACTCAGCTTTGGAACAAGAAAAAAAAAGAAGGGAAGGAGGAAGAATGGGAGAAGGAGGATAGGGGGAGAAGAGGGGAGAAAGTGAGTGTTGATCTTGTTATGTATTGAATGACCTTCCTTGGTTCCCATACATGGGAGATGCACACTACACATGAATGAAGCACCACCACTTTTTCTTCATCCTTTGAACAACAACAATAGAAACCAGAGGCTGGAGAGATGGCTCAGTGCATAAAGAACTTCAGTTCAAATCCTCAGAACCCACATGAAGCTGGAGGTGGTAGCCAGCATTCCTATGGTGAGGTGGGCAGTAGACACAGGGGCATCCCAGAAAGCTGGAAGGCCAGCTAGCCTGGCATAAACATCAGTGAGCAACAGAGAGATCCTGCCTTAAACAAAGTGGGAGAAGGGAACATCATTACTTGATGTTCTGCTCTGATCTCCACAGTAGTGCCCTGACATTAGTGTCTACACACACACGCGCGCGCATATATACACACATATGCAAACACACACATGCATGCACATATATGCACAAGAGAGAGTATAGAGAGGCATGCACACATGCACATGTAGAGAGGGGGGAAAGGTAGAGCAGCATGCACACACATATATGCACACACATATGCATGCACACACATGCATGTGCACACACAGACACACACATACATATGCAGGCATACTTTTTAAAAAATGAATATTTAAAAATCAAACACCCTAAATGTAATGTCATTTTTTGCAAATTGCTTTCTGAGTCCGTTACTTGGCTGGTGATAAATGTAAATAAGAAAGTCTTTTTTCTTTTGGTAGAATTTCTCCATCCCCGCTTGCTCTACTTTCTGTTTGTCCTCAATAATTTACACTGCTTCTCATTCTAGACCGAACTTTCTACCTTTCCCTCTCACAATGTTTCTTTTTAAAGTCCACTATATAAAAAAGAAACAGGAGACCAGTGGTGAGGGATTGTGCTTATAACTAAGCAGGACACGGAAAGCTTGTCCTATCCATGTTCATTTCCTTCTAGGGAAGATGCCAGTGGCTCTGTCTTCCTAGCTGTAAGGAGTCTTCTCTCCCATTTTGACTTATTTAATGCTACCTTATGTCACTTGGTGCGTCAGAAGTATTTACTAATGTAACTGGTGTGGTTTTTGATACCAACTTTATGGACAGCAACAAGAATCATTTTCTTTAAAAAAAACAACATAATTATACTTCTTTTATGTTTAAAAAAAGGCAGCACAAAAACTTAAAAATTAAACTGAAAATTAAAAACATGTGGCTCTGTCTGGGCCCCACATTTGATTGGGTAAATGTGTATATAAATTATACCTTTGACCTGAAGGTACTGCTTGCTCATTTTTAGTTTATGATTACCTCGAATCAGCATAGAGTCTTGTAAAAGCATACCCATGCAGTAGTCATTCATTCCATAAACTCTATGAAATAAAACCCATCTTTCAGGCTCAATGAAGTTCAGAAGATCCGGGTCTTCCCTCCTATAAATGTATCACATTGCATTTACTGCCTAATAAAGTCTCGGAGAACATGAGTTGCCCTTCTTTTCACAACCTGATCCTTCACAAATTTACAAATGTAATGCTTTAACCTACTTGAACTCCACACTGGCTCCCTAAGGGAAGATGCAAGCAAGTAAAGGTGTCTGTTCCCAGTTAGCTAGACCAGGCCAGCAGTAGTTAGAATAAGAGGAGGCAGCCTCGTGCCTGAGGGGTACCAAGGTCTCTGGTGAAGGTTTGTGTAGCCAGAGCTAATGAGGTTAATACTTCAAGGTCGCAACAAGAAGACAAAGAAAGAGACTGGGTACTGAGAAGGCATGCAACAATGACCTGATGCCAGAAGGCTGGGTCACCAGGCAAGGGCAAGAACTGTTATCAAGCTGGAGGCCAACACTGCCTGTAAACCAAACAGAGATTAAAGTTAAGGGATGTGGAGATGGGTGACATTGTTCCTTGTGGAGGTGTTTGCCCTTGCCCAACCAACACATGACTAGAGGTCGTCTTTGCAGAACTTTTTGCTTTGGACCCATCTTACCTAGAAAGGGGTTTAATATTTTACACAACCCCAGGACACATTGCAATAATGAGCTCGACACGATTTTACTTCTCCAGACTCACCTAGGACTAATCATTTTGGTTTATTGTTCTTTTTTAAAAGGGTTGGAAACAAACTTCCATGGAGTTAACCATGTAAAGAAGAACCGTCATAATTTTACATATACAACTAGAAAGTGTCCTTGGATAAAAATGGAAATTTTACATCAGTAATGATAGATTTTGGGATGCACAATTCAGATCATTCTGATCTGGAGCAGCAATACAGGAAGCTTACATGGGAAGTACAGGGTAAGTGGAGAGGAGAAAAGTCAGGAAATGGCCTTCAAGATGATTCACTGGATAAAGGTGTTTATTTACTGCACATGTTCAATTCCCAGAACCCAGGTAAAGGTGGAAGGAAAGAATAGACTCTACAAAGTTGGTCACTTGTGGTCTATGGCAATATGCCCACACTCAGACATCACGTGTACACATGCATACAATAGTAATAAGTGAATAAAGAAAAAGAGAAATTAAAGAGGGTAGGTGTGTACCCAGTTGGCTGAGTGCCTACTAGCATGGGTGAGGCTTAGAGTTCACTTCCCAGCATGAAATAGAACATGTTGGTGCACATTTGTAATTTCTCAGCATTTGAAAGGTTCAAGGCCATCCTTAACTGCATATGAGCTTCAAAACTGAAAGAGACCCTGTCTTGAAAGGGGAAGGGATGACAAAGAAGAGCAATGTGGTGGGAAGGGAGGCACAATTCAGAAGATCTCCTCTTGGAAATGAGGACATGTGCCTCACTCAGCACATGACTGAAGAAGTCTCCCTCTATTGCAGAAGTTTGCAGATTATCCTTAAATAAGGTCGGATATTTTCTAAATTGTCTGGATATGGTATCCATTCAGAAAAAAAAAGAATAAAATAATTAAAGCTATCTGCTGAACAATTCAAGAGATTGCTTCAGTTCTGATAAAATTTAAATGGTTAGGGTCTAATTGCATCAGCTTCTTTCTCTTGAGAACACAGCTCACTCACCAGAAGCCTTGGAATGGTGGCAGGGGAGTCCATATTTGTCTTTGTCTTTCCCATCTTCAAAATAAACCATGAAAAATGCTCAGTAACTCCCAGTGATCTTGGGTTCATTTTTTTCCATTCTCCAACAACTCAGCATCTTATAGAGAGCAAACCGTTCTAATCAAAATGATGGTAGTGCTGTCAAAGCAAATGTTACCCTCACAGACAACTCTGCAAAAGGAGCCCCCATTACCAACATTTTAACCCAGATGAAAAATCAAGGATTATCTGTGGTTCTTTGTGGACCCTCCTAAAGACTTAAGAAAATCAATATAGAGATGGCCTGTGGAGGGGAGGGAGGTCAGGTAAGGAAATGGTGACAAATTGGAGTTAATGAGACTGTTCTTCCACAACTAAATGCCTTGCCCTGTCTTTCATTCAACTCTACTCCCTGTGGAATAAGATTTTATCTTTTAAACATATAGGTGAGCCATACCCACCATCCTATGATACTGTTTTAGTACCATAGGGTAAGGATCTGAAAACTGGTAAGGGTCTTTGATTAACACTTAGAAAGCAAAATGCATCCCAGGTTTGGGGAATTAAAATGCTAGTTGATCTTTGTTTTACAGATGGCTCTGGAGACCTCTCTGTGTCTCTGAGGCAGATGAAAAACCGTAATCTTCTCTTCTCCCTTTGGCGAAGCCTTATACAGAAAAGCTTGCCAGTGAAAAGTCTGTTTGCAGTGGTAATGTGCTTGCGTGAACATTTTGGGAAATATTTGCTTATTCCTCACAACAAATATTTGGCACAGCCACTAAGTCTAAAATAGTAAAACCGGCATGGAAGTATTGGAAAGGCAAGCTGTAAATAGCACATTTCAATGCAGCATTGAGTTTGGAATTATACTGAAAGTGTAAGAAACACTTCCGTCCTCCTAATGCTTCCCACAGAAGAGGTAGAAATACAGACTCGTCAAGATAGTATGTAACTAAATTCAAACATGTGGTGTGGCAAATGACACTCTTGTTTTAAGCTCTGCTGAGAAAAGTACCTTTCTTTAGCTTATTTAGAAAGTTTCTTGCTGTAGTGGGATAACAGCATAGCAAAAAAGCAATCCAGCAGTCAGAGAGCTACAAATATCTTATCTTTACTTAGACTCCTGTTTGACCTCCATCTCCTCCACTCATTAATTTTGTAACTTTGGGGTGAGTTGGTTTCTTTTTGTTATTGTTGTCTTGTTTGTTTCTTTGTCTTTTCCCATGTGGGTATCCCATTCCAAATGAGGACAATGATATGATACAATTCACTTACTTCAAAGTCTCAGTAAACTGAGAATATCAACAGAACAACTGGGAATGGCTTTTGTTTTTGTCTGGTTGTTACTTCTAGAAACGTTTGGAGGTAGCACAGCTAAAACCTTCATAATGTTTTGTCTCCTGGTTTAAGCCCAACTCAGGGACTAGTAAAGATGTGTTTTAGATGATTAGCTGGTCCACCAAACTAGCTGATTGCCTGGCAACTTGCTCAAGAGGTCTGCTTGAAGACCTTAGCCTTGATTTGTACTTATCCCATGCTATATCATTCTATAACCTTAAACTCAACCTCTGCCTTGTAATACCCACTCTGAAGTCACTAGCCTCTGCCTCACTTCCTTTCCAAATCCCCCCACCTTGAGACTCTGCTGAAACTCTGTTACGGTAGTTCTTTCTGGTTACAGCAGTTCTAAGGAAAATCTCTTGTTTTGATCAGTCAATTTCTGGGAGTTTAAAGAGAATTAACACTCAATACGTGCTTTGACCTCATCTTCAGCACGTGCTGCAATATTCTGGAGACTGGAATTACAGCATGTTTGTCCTTGTGACTTACTGAAGTCTGTTTATAGCCTCCTCAAAGCACACATACAACCTTAGCTCATTCATCATGGGCATGTGAGTTTTCTTAAATAGTCTTGCTGTTTAAGATACCCATATCTCTTTGGAAGATTTACCAACACTCAGAATAAAAAAGGATCCTCTTTGCTAACAGTGTGAGGGGTTTTAGTCATGTTGCTGCTCTAGCTGGCTGGCTATGTTCTTACTTCCAATAATGTGAGGTCCTCCAGTCGCTGGTGGATATAACTCTCAGCTGCCAACGGTGTTTGACTTCTAGAGACTCAATCTCTCCATCCAGTCATTGCATTCAAACCCCTTCCTTGGTATAAGACTATCATATTCGGCTTCCCCTTATAGACTATGCTCTCTTCTTTACAGAGCTTCAGGAACCTCTAAGGAGTCTACCACAACATTGTAGTGGGAATGAGAAGCACCACTAAAATACAAATCCTATGTTAAGTAACTGGTTATTTTCATTCTTGCTCTTACATGTAATATACTGTGTGGATAACAGTAGTTTTTAATAAGAATGTTAATACTATGCTATTGTATCGTGTACTATTTTTAAATATATAAGAAAGCTCAACAAAGATATGTACTTTATGCTTTTATTTTTGCAGTTCTGAGGATCAATACATGGTAGGTAAGCACTTTAACTCAAAGCTAAACCCAAGCCTGCATTTATATATCAAAACAAAGAACTAACCAATTGTGAATTTACTAAATGACAAAGTAATATAGTTTATTATTACATCTTTCAAAGTTCTAGTCAAGACCAATAAGGGATGAAATGGTGCAACCAGAGATCACTCTGTGTTGACATTTTTTGGTTGTTGTTGCCTTTTAATGTTTTTTAATCCAGTGCCTTAAAAGGAGATGCTTAACTATTGATCTGGTTAGATACCATTTAAGGTGCAAAGTTTATATATGCCAGTACAAATGGGGGTTATTTCTCTTAACACTTTCAGTGACACATCTTAATGACCATAGCCATACTGGGAGTGATACAAAGAGCAGAGTAAAAAATATTTATAGCATATGACTATAATGAAAACATGTAATAACGAACCAACAGTACACTAAACTGGCAGGTCGCAGTTTACATTAGATCATAAGAATGAATATCAAAAATACAGGCAATATTTTTGAAAAAAATCAACCAGCAGTAAAAAATTTATTTATAATACAAACCAGATACTCCAAAATAATTTGTGGTTTATTTAATTCTTACCGTTCATCCCATATTCTTTTGAATGAGCTGAAGGAAGGCACCCGAGTAACTACCTCAGCTGGTTTTGATTTTGACTCTGAGTTTCTAGCAAGATGAAAACTCTAGTCTCTATAACAAAAGGAGATGGGATGTCATTTTTAGAAATTTAGATTCCCCCTCAATACAGCTACATATTAAAAAGAAATGTATTACAATAAGTTTCTATATTCCTGAATTATCTTATTATTTTGAGGCAAACAATAATTGCATAGAAATTCGAGGTAGAGGATGATCATGCTGGCCTTTATATGTACAGCAGTGTACACACAGAGAAAGTCATTGTCATAGCAAAACCATCTGCATGTAATAGAAAGTAAATGATTTACAAGGTTACTATGAGAAACTACTCTATTTTGTATTATCATAAAAAGAACAGAACTGAATATTTGCATGACAAACAGAAGAATCTAGAAGTTCCAAATGCAAGTTGGCTTTAAAAAAAATTAAATGGATACTAAGGCTGGAAGGTAATAGAAAGGAAGAAAGAAAGAAAGAAAGAAAGAAAGAAAGAAAGAAAGAAAGAAGAGAGAGAGAGAGAGAGAGAGAGAGAGAGAGAGAGAGAGAGAGAGAGAGAGAAAGCTCACTTCACTAGAGAATATTAATGTTTAGAATTTGCAAAGTTAACATTTGTCCAACAGTTGAAAAGAGGAAACCTACTAGCAGGGATCTAAATACTTGGAATAAAGCTTGTTTCTGTTGTAAACTTCAATGGCGTTGAGAATGTACCATAGTCTGAACTCTATTTCACTTAAGCAGAGAAGGGGAGTGCATTTTTGTTCCTAAATGAAGCTTGACCCTGAAATTTGAACCACACCAAAAGCCTTAGAAGTCTGTGTTTTAATGTGTTTTATATATTTATCAATCAAAGCATCTGCCTGCCAACAGTGCAGCAGAAGAACAGGCTCCCCTTTCCATCCCAACTCGGCTGGGAAACCAGTGCCTCTGCTAGCTCAGAGCCCTAGTTCTACCCAGACATAGCCACAGGTCACAGAATCAGAACTGTTAGGATGCCCCACCCCAGGAAAGAGAGCTGGGTTCAAGAATCTCCCTCTCAGCCATGGGCAAAAGCTGAAAGTTAAGAGTCAATGTTGAAGGAGTCCTGCCAGATCTGATGACTGTCAAGATGAGGCACAGGTCAGAAACAGTGAGCTGTGAGGTAGAGTGGAGGTTCCAGGTGACAGGCAGAGATGAGCCTGAGCTGCATCTATGCAGCCATGAGATCTTGCTGCTGAGATCCCCACACTCCAGCTCAGGTCTCCAAAATGTGTAGCCCAGGATTTACAATTTGGCTTAAGCAACCATGAAATTTCTCATGTCTGATTTTGCTCCACTTATATCAATATAATAAAACCATTCTAAACAAATTAGTTGCCATAATTATCTGGTTCCTGCAGCTAAAGAACCTCTAATTATATACATATGTGTTAATTACACATAGCCTATATAAAACACAATAGATTATGTAATTATATGTGATACATTCACGAATTATGACACAGTAGCATTCTATGGAGTATTTATAAAATTGTATGATATAGTGAATGTAGAAATTACATATAGTATTATGTTTTATATTATACACTATGTTTATAAAATAAGAGGTTCTCGCATAAGTCAGAAAAAGGTCCCAGGACACAAATTTCTATGACTGAAAGGCAGAATTAGAGTCTCTTGTAGAAGTTGTCACTTTCAGGTTCTCTTTGCCTCTCATGGTTTCTTAGAGATACAACAAATTCAAGATTTTAATCCAAGGAGTTTAATGGAGTGTGCTGGATGAACATGGAACATATTTCAAGTGTAATTGAAAACGTACATAAATGAGTGCAGCGAAGCAGCGTTTGGTTTCTGTCTTCATTAGTTTGCACCGCCGCAGTAACACTATACAGCAACACACCAGATATCACACCAGAGAGGACTGCCACTCTGAACCTCGGACTTCTGTGGTGCCTTTGCTTTGCAAATATGAACACCAATTTTGTTGATTGATGGGAAGTATCAAGTGAGGATGATTGGCTCAGATCAGATGAGAACCAAACAGTGGCGTTGGTGATAGGTAGATGTAGGATGAAGACAAAAATTAGGAGCAAATGGGGAAACAGCAAACATGGACAAGTCTGTCAGAAACATTTGCTCTTAAGAGATGTAGCTACAGAGGAAGGGGCACATGTGAGCAAGGTGTGGTGTTTGTGTGTGTGTGTGTGTGTGTGTGTGTGTGTATAGGAAAGGTCAGGAAACAATGGTGGATAGGTGTGGTTTTCCAAGTGATGTTCCTTCCTTTTGAGACAGTGTCACACTGCCCTGGAGCCTGCCAAGGAAGACAGGCAGATGGTCATGAACCCCTGGGGTTCTACATGGACCTGTCTCTACCTCTCTAGTATTGAAATTACAGGTGACTGCCACCATGTCTGGCTTCTTTTGTTTGTTTAATGTGGGCTCTTGGACTGAACTCAGAGCTTCACGCATGCAAGTATTTTGCTGACAGCTTTCTCTCTCTCTCTCTCTCTCTCTCTCTCTCTCTCTCTCTCTCTCTCTCTCTC